>NW_024070196.1:19769776-20265223 GCF_014754425.2 Oryx dammah
TTTATTTTTCTGGAATTGAGCTGCATAAGTTGCTTGTATATTTTTGAGATTAGTTGTTTGTCAGTTGCTTCATTTGCTATTATTTTCTCCCATTCGGAAGGCTGTCTTTTCACTTTGCTTATATTTTCCTTTGTTGTGCAGAAGCTTTTAATTTTAATTAGGTCCCATTTGTTTATTTTTGCTTTTATTTCCAGAATTCTGGGAGGTGGATCATAGAGGATCTTGCTGTGGTTTATGTTGGAGAGTGTTTTGCCTATGTTCTCCTCTAGGAGTTTTATAGTTTCTGGTCTTGGGTGTGGAGAAAAGGGAACCCTCCTACACTGTTGGTGGGAATGCAAGCTAGTACAGCCACTATGGAGAACAGTGTAGAGATTCCTTAAAAAATTGCAAATAGAACTGCCTTATGACCCAGCAATCCCACTGCTGGGCATACACACCGAGGAAACCAGAATTGAAAGAGACACATGTACCCCAATGTTCATCGCAGCACTGTTTATAATAGCCAGGACATGGAAACAACCTAGATATCCATCAGCAGATGAATGGATAAGAAAGCTGTGGTACATATACACAATGGAGTATTACTCAGCCATTAAAAAGAATACATTTGAATCAGTTCTGATGAGATGGATGAAACGAGCCGATTATAGAGAGGGAAGTAAGCCAGAAAGAAACACACCAATACAGTATACTAACACATATATATGGAATTTAGAAAGGTGGCAATGATGACCCTGTATGCAGGACAGCAAAAAAGACACAGATGTGTATAGTGGACTTTTGGACTCAGAGGGAGAGGGAGAGGGTGAGATGATTTGGGAGAATGGCATTGAAACATGTATAATATCATGTAAGAATCGAATCGCCAGTCTATGTCCAATGCAGGATATGGCATGCTTGGGGCTGGTACACAGGGATGATCCAGAGAGATGTTGCGGGGAGGGGAGTGGGAGGGGGGTTCATGTTTGGGAACGCATGTACACCCATGGTGGATTCATGTCAATGTATGGCAAAACCAATACAGAATTGTAAAGTAAAAAAAAAAAAAAGAAAAAAGAATGGAAATTCCTTTGAAAATTAACATAAAACTACCATATCACCCAGAATTCACACTCCTGGGCATATAGCCAGAGAAAAGCATAATTCAAAATGATACATGCCTCCCAATGTTCATTGCAGCACTATTTACAGTAGTCAAGACATGGAAACAATCTAAATGTCTATTAACAGAGGAATGGATAAAGAAGATGTGGTATGTATATACAACGGAATATTATTTGGTCATAAAAGGAAAAATATTGGATCAATTGTAGAGATGTGGATGGACCTAGAGACTATCATATAGAGTGAAGTAAGTCAGAAAGAGAAAAACAAAACAAATATTGTATATTAACGCATATATGTGGAATTTAGAAAAATGGTATAGATCTAATTTGCAAAGCAGAAATAGAAACATGGACACAGAAAACAAACATATGAATACCAAGGGAGAAACGGGGATGGGATGAACTGGGAAACTGAGATTGACACATATACACTATTGATACTATTTATAAAATAGATAACTAACAAGAATCTACTGTATTGCACAAGGAACTCTATTCAGTGCTCTGTGGTGACCAAAATGAGAAGGAAATCCAAAAGATAAGGGATTTATACATATATATGGCTGATTCACTTTGCTGTACACTAGAAACCTAGCAACTCTATTCCAATAAAAACTTATTTTTTTAAAAGTAGGGGAAAATCCAGTTCCATGAAGTTGGTAGATTGAACTACTTTCTACTTTCTCTATGCAACTATATCTGTGCTCCAAATATTGCATAATGAGTTAATATAAAGCTATATGTATAAAATAAAGGAATTTCCAGAGTCTGAAATAAGGAAGGGAGTCATGGCTAGAGAAAGCATTGTAGGAACCCATGGGGGAAGATGGACCAGGCATTGGCCTGTTAACCCCATGGACTGTAGACCACCAGACTCCTCTTTCCATGGAATTTTTCAGGAAAGAATACTGGAGTAGGTAGCCATTTCCTTCTCCAGGGGATCTTCCCCACAGAGGAATCAAACCTTATGGACAGAAACAGAGCTTCAAATGCCAACACACAAGGATTATAGAACTAATCATGAGCTCATACAGAACATAGGGTCACAAAGTGTGAAACATGACTGAGCAACTAACACTTTCACTTTCATGAGCTCATAAAAGATGAGCATCTGGAACTGAAATCCTCATACAGATCCAGGACACTGGAATAAATAGCTCAAGAGTAAGTCATGAATAAAGAACAAGCAAGCCACTGCTCCCTGGCTCAGGGCATTGATTGAGAAGTGGCTTCCCAGGTGGTGCTAGTGGTAAGGAACCTGCCTGCCAATGAAGGAGACATAAGAGATCTGGGTTCTATTCTGGGGTCAGAATGATCCCCTGGAAGAGGAAATGGCAACCCACTCCAGTATTCTTGCCTGGAGAATCCCATAGACAGAGGAACCTGGTGGGCTACAGTCCACAGGGTGGCAAAGAATCAGACACGACTCAGCAACTAAACAACAACAAAACAACACAGCATCTCTCTCCATTCTCCGGGCTGGAGAGAAAAATAATCAAAAATACAAGCCTAAACTACACAATACTATAGGTTCAGAATGTACAGTATCTTGAAGGAATCCCAAGTCTAAAAATTAACAACACGAAGGAAACCAGATCAAGCCGTGTTTGGGACCCACCCTCTGAAATACCCTATACAAACAAATATTAGCTATTTCTCTTTTCAAAGGAAAAATTCTTCATCTCAGGTTTCATGTGAATCCCATAGGATATCAAAAGGAAACAACTAATCTTTGTCAGATCTGATATGCCCCTTACCTCCCAAACATACACTTACAAAAAAAGCCAGCTGCTAATGAGCTGAAAGTTTAAAAAATTAGGGAGAAAATGGAATCCATTTACTCTAAAGAAAGTGAGTGGCAGACAAAATAAATAGAAGAATTGGCACACATCCCAAGAACTTGAGATGATGGAACAACTTGAAAGAGACAGTAAATTATACATTTTTAAATGATCAGAAATATAAAAGAAGAAATACAAAATACAATTAAAATAAAACCCATTATGAGAAAAAAAGAATTGGAAATATTTCTAATCGAATGTCTAGAAATAAGATACGTAGTTGCTGAAATTAAGAACTTAGTGGATGCTCTGAATAACTTAGTTTAGAGTGAAGTAGATTATAAAGAATAGGGTGTTTTAATATGCAAAAGTCTAATATAAGCACCTATTCCCTGTGAACGTACACTCAGGAACTAAGACCAAGTTTCCCCAAGGATTTCTACTTTATATGCACAGGGATCCAGAAGAGACCCAAGCTAAGCAGAGTATCTTTTCCAGATGTCCTCAACTTCATCAATCACCTTCAAGGGGGAGTGACATTTTCTCCCAGCAATCCTGCCAGACAGAGATCAACACTTGGCACCAGGCACTGGGATTAAAACCAGGCTCCCTCAAGTGAGGCAGCACAGATAAAGGGGAACCTTTTAATGAACCTGCTGTACCCTCAACACAGATTAAGAGTGGACCTTGTGTCCTGGGACCAAGGCCACTCCTCCGAAAAACATTTTCTATCATCGCCAGGGGCCAAATGGGGACAATGCATTTAGGCGGGGTAAAAATCTGACTTTCCCAGATGTTCTTAATTTAGGGTGAACATGGGCCTGTTTCCCTAAGGCAGTCTCAGTTTAGGCTTCTTATCCCAGGAACTATGGAAAGTGCCTTGAGTGTATTCAGTAATGGGCAATATATTGTTTTATTACCCTCCCTAAAGCAGCTCTGCTGCTGCTGCTGCTGCTAAGTCGCTTCAGTTGTGTCTGACTCTGGGCAACCCCACAGATGGCAGCCCACCAGGCTCCACCTTCCCTGGGACTCTCCAGGCAAGAACACCGGAGTGGGTTGCCATTTCCTTCTCCAATACATGAAAGTGAAAAGTGAAAGTGAAGTCTCTCAGTAAGTGTCTGACTCTTTGTGACCCCATGGACTGCAGCCTACCAGGCTCCTCAGTCCATGGGATTTTCCAGGCAAGCGTACTGGAGTGGGGTGCCATTGCCCAGTTGTGTCCAACTCTTTGCGACCCCATGGACTGTAGCCCATCAGACTCCTCTGTCCATGGGATTCTCCTGGCAAGAATACTGGAGTGGCTAGCCATTCCCTTCTGAAGGGGATCTTCCCAACCCAGGGATTGAACCCAGGTCTCCCATACTGCAGGCATATCCTTTACCATCTGAGCCACCAGGGAAGTCCAGATGGTAAATCCCTCCCTAACCTCATCTATATATCCTTTAAGTTAGTTTCTTCCCTAAAGGGAGACAGCAGTGACACAGTTACATCTTATCTTCTGGACTTTACTCTATGTAGGCGTATTGGCATATTCTCTATTTTGTGAACCCATCCACTGTATCATCTGGAATTCAAGAACCATTATTATGAATAATTCCTTATACCCTTCACTACCTCCCTGAAACTGAAAGCACAGCTGTCTGCTGAGAATACTTCCTTCTACAGCTTGCTCAAGTGGTGGCTACTTTACTCTTTCACTTGGATGCCCAACAGAAATCTCAAACTAGCACATCTAAAGATGAATTCCTGAACTTACTCTTAAATTTATCCTCCTATAGTCCCTTCCTTCTAAAGCTCAGTCTACAACTTCAGAGATGTCTTTTCTCCTCAATTTCTCATTTATACTCCATTCAACCTATTGATCAATCATTTGGGAACAATTTTCAAACATATTCAGAGTCTGAGCATTTCTTGCCATCTTCTCTACTACCACTCTGGTACCAGCTATAAGCTCTTTCTCACCTTTCTGCAATCTCTGTCTAATGGATCTCCTTCCTTTCACTCTTGCTGTTTAGAAAACTCTCAACACAGTAGCCAGAGTGAACCTGCTTTAAGGCATGTCACATCTCAACCCCAATACCTGAAACAGCTCTTCATTTCACTGAGAATAACTGCTGATTTCCTTAAAAAAAAGTCATATAACCCTTCCACTTGCTTCCTGACTTATATTCTATTTCTCTCCTCTTTCCCAATTCAATCATTGACATGTGGACACATATCTTTAAACTCTTTAAATGGGTATTACTTTCCTTGTAGTGCTATGCCTTGGATATTCACAGAACCAACTATTTACCCATCTTTGGTCAATTGTTACTCAATGAGGCTTACCCTGATGACACTACTTAAAAATAGCTCTTCAAGACTACTCTTAATCTCTCTTATGTTTCTAAAGTATTCAGGTCCTAATGACTAGAACCTCTGAATGTTATCTAACATGACCAAAGGACCTTTTTCAGATGTAATGAAACTAAAGAGATTGAGACAGGAATATTATTCTGTGTTATTTATTTTAACCAGGCTCTATAATGCCATTACAGTGCACTTAAAAGAGGAGAAAGAGACTGAATACAAAAAAGGAGAAAGAGATTGGTGATGAAAAAAGGAGATTGGAGCGACAGGGCAAACAGGTCATGAGTCAGACTGCAGGTAACCTCCAGAAGTTAGAACAGGCCAGGAAATAGTGTTCCCCCAAGAGTTCTGCTGATGCTTTGACTTCAATGCTCTGAAAGTGGTTTCAGACATCTGTCCTGCAGGACTGTAAGAGAATAAATCTGTGTTGTTTTAAGCCACCAAATTTGTGTTTAATAGCTACAGTAGCCATAGGAAACTGTCACATAACCTAAGATATAATTTACTTTTGGTTTGTTCCTTTTTATTGATTTCCTTTCCTATACTAGAATGTTCTAAGAAGGCATCTTGTGCACTGGGATAGCCCTATTTGTCAGAAAGGGATTGACACAAAGCAGCTGCTCAATAAATGTTGAAGGAATTTGTTAAAATCCCAGTGATTAAAAATATGATATATCCCTAATCTTAACCTGTGTGTAAAATGTCCAACCATGTATTTCTATGTTGTCATGTTTGTTATTTAAGTGCACTTATACTTTTAGCACTGAACATATAGTTGGCCTCCTTAAGTTTAGTTACCTTGCAAGTCAAGCTAAAGATTTAAAATTTTTAACACACCTAAATCTAGAAATTTTTTTGAATTATTTTAAATTTAATAAAATGTTTCTTTCAACTGGCATCATTGCTTCAATTTTTATAGTCTCAATTATTTCAATAAAACATTCTCATAATTATATCTTGGTGGTGGTGGTGGTTTAGTCTCTAAGTCTTGTCCAATTCTTGTGACCCCCATAGAATGAACTGTAGTCCACCAGGCTCCTGTATCCATGGGATTTCCCAGGCAAGAATACTGGAGTGGGTTGCCATTTTCCTTCTCCAAGTTCAGTTCAGTTCAGTTCAGTTGCTCAGTTGTGTCCGACTCTTTGTGACCCCATGAATGGCAGCACGCCAGGCCTGCCTGTCCATCACCAACTCCCTGAGTTCACTCAGACTCACGTCCATTGAGTCAGTGATGCCATTCAGCCATCTCATCCTCTGTCGTCCCCTTCTTCTCCTGCCCCCAATCCTTCCCAGCATCAAAGTCTTTTCAATGAGTCCCAGTTCAGGAACTGAACCCAGGTCTCCTGCATTGCAGGTGGATTCTTTACTGACTGAGTTA
Organism: Oryx dammah; assembly: GCF_014754425.2. Taxonomy (NCBI): domain Eukaryota; kingdom Metazoa; phylum Chordata; class Mammalia; order Artiodactyla; family Bovidae; genus Oryx; species Oryx dammah. Next base: position 19,776,391 of record NW_024070196.1, read on the forward strand.
CTAGGAATCCCAATCTTACCAGGAGGCCAAAGCAAAATACTTAAGGAAGGCTGCTGTAGTTGAAATATCATGTAGGGACACCAGAGTCCACCTAGTTACTGCCTTATGATACCCACTAGACTTTCAGCTGTAAACCTCAGGCATTTACGAGGACTCTGAAAATCTGTGGAAGAACTTTTAAATCCCCTGAAACAAACACTAATGATCAGTTGAATACTTTTCTATAAATATGATAATACTATTTAAGATGAACCCTTGATTGGAAGAAAATGACATTATGAATAGTACTTGTATTTTAGAATATTATCATGTAATGTTAACTACACTGAAATTCAAATATATATACTAAAGACAACCTGTATTGATTTTGAAAAATAGCCTTCCTATAGAATCCTTAATCAAATGTTCACAACTATTTGGCAGAAGTAATGCAATATATAGCCATAACTCTCAAGCTTTAGTAGAGGTCTACTAATTAATTTTGTACTTTTCAGGACATTATTTTTCTGAAGACTTTATTTCAAACTATAGGTGGAGAGAAAGGAAGCTATTTGGATTTGAGGGTCCAAATGATTTATATGAATTCTTTGATGTCTGACTTATTCTCCTCTGAAAATTAAACAATTTATTTGTATTTTTATTATCCCACTCTCTTCGTGTGGTTCTTAACCCAAACTTTCTTTCTTTGAACCTGCTGCTAAACATCACAACCTAAATCAGCTTATATAATATCCCATTTTCTTTATCTGTGACATCATTGTCTATTTTGAAGAAAATACAGCATGCTTAATGAGGGAAAATTTTAACAACATTGCAACATAAACTATAGCACTTATAAATTGCTGGTTTTCATTTTACAGTGGAAAAAACACATTTTGAGACTGTTCAGTCCAGTTTTTAAATCCAGCTGCACTTCTCATTAGTTATTTTGTCTCAAAAAAGTGTCTAAACTCCCCTAATCTCTAGCTTTAGCAATTTTTCCACAAAACCATAAGCTTTCCAAGACCATAAATTAAACCTTTTTTAAAAAAATTAGTGCCATAGCTCTTTCCCTACATCACATACACAGATATCCTATTGCACACATGTGAGTGTGTGTGAGATGGACGGATGAATGGAAGGATGGATGGTTTATTGGGGGGTTAATGGTAGAGAGCAGACTGCAGAAGTGAGGGAAGTGATATAAAGCAGGCGATTCACTGTTGAGTTGGTTGCTGCTGAGGATAACTGAGGTTCAGTCATGCCAAGAGATTCTAAAAAGCCAGAATGGCTTACTCAAGGGAACAAAAAGTGAAAAATCGATCCCTGGCTCCCAAGCCCCATTGGTTGAGGGTCATTCATGGGATAATGAACAACCCTACATTTTCACATTGCACAGGCCTGAGTGTGAGCCACCCATGGCTGCTGAGATGTAAGTAGTTGTTAGGCCACACCATCTCAAACCTGGTTGCCATTAAAAAAAAAAAAAAAAAAAGAATTAATTTGGACTCTGTAGAGGTTAGGTGGGGCACAAAAGGCATCTAACAGAGAATATCCAGAATCTGGTGCACATTTGGGCACTTGATAGCCGTAAGACATTTTATTTATGATTAATGAATAGAGTAGGGACCTGTAACACCTACAACAGAGAGTTACTGTGAGGTTAATTAAGAATGTGTGTGTACTCAGTTGTGTCCAACTCTTTGCAGCTCTATGGACTGTAGCCGGCCAGGCTCTCTGTCCATGAGATTTCCCCAGCAAGAATACTGGATGGAGTTTGTTGCCATTTTCTCTTCCAAGGGATCATCCCAACTTAGGGATCAAACCTGCATCTCCTGCATTGCAAGTGGATTCTTTATCCCTAAACCTCTGGGGAAGCCCAAGAATGTAAGTAGCAGCTCTAAAATATGCTAGAAATAGGCATGCAGTTTTGTTGAGTTTGAATATTCAAAACAGGTGTTTGTCACTCAGTAGTGTCCAACTCTTTGCTATCCCATGGACTGTAGTCCACCAGGCTCCTCTGTCCACGGAATTCCCCAGGCAAGAATACTGGGGTGGGTTGCCATTCAGTCTCCAGGGGATCTTCCCAACCCAGGGATTGAACCCAGGTCTCCCGCATTGCAGGCAGATTCTTTACTATCTGAGCCACCAGGGAAACTCTTTATACTGGAGTGGGTTGCCATGCCCTCTTCCAGGGGATATTCCCAACCCAGAGAGTGAACCCAGATCTCCCACATGCATTGCATGTGGATTCTTTGCTATCTGAGTCATCAGGGAAGCCCAAGAATACTGGAGTGGGTAGCTCATCCCTTCTCCAGGGCAACTTCACAAACCAGGAATTGAACCCTGGTCTCCTGCATTGCAGAATTCTTTACCAGCTGAGCTACCCAGGAAACCCCCAAGGATGAACACAAGGTGATTTTTTTTCTATTTTTTCTATTTTGTAGCAAGATTATTAAAAACTTTCAAACCCTATTCTAATGACCAAAAAACCTGACCTACCTTTATGCAATCGGTTGTGGGGCAGGGTAGGCAGACCTGAGGCCATCCTCTGTCTTGGTCTGTGGAAGCCATGGTTACAGAGGTGTGCAGGACGCTTTTTCAATTTGGTATCTACAGAGGTTCCCAGTGTTCAGGCTTCCCTGAGTCTCTCTTATTTCTCTTAACGAAAGCCTGAAATTTTATTGAAGATACTGGGATTTTTTTTTTTTCCCTCCATGGCATTCTGGAACCCAAAGAATGTGGAAAGACCACCTCCCATTCCCATCCAATGTCAGCAACCCAATCAATACCCCTGCTCCACTGCAGAGCCCTGTTCTACTGCTGCAAAGTCTGCAGTGAACTCGAGTTTACTTCTCTTCCTTTCCCCCCTAAGCTCTCTTTGCCCTTCATCAGTGACAGTATATTAATCTATTCTGGGTTTGAGAAGGAAAGGTTTGAAGAGCAGGTACTCAATGCCTCTAAAAGTATAATTTTTTCTAGGGAAAATTGTGAACTCAATTCCCAGGCTGAGAGACAAAATAGATACAACTGGAGAAGTTCCATAAAGCTTAGAGTAGGAAAACTCATCAGTTACTGCTTTAACATTGTATCTCACTGTACCTGAAGATGTATTATCACCTGTATTTTCAATACTAAATTAAAGCATGACATATCTAAAACTAAGTAAGACTATGTAACGAACAACTGAAAGTCTTTCTTGTGGCATATACCACCTGTTCACAAATTTTCTTAAACAGAGGAATTTAGTGTAATATAATTAGAACTAGTTTATAGCCTCATTAATTTCAATCATTATATGAACATGAGCAAATATTCTCAAAATATCTATTTGCTATTACGTAGGTAAAACTGCAAGTTAATAGAGGGTCTTTATAATATTGTGGTCGTTTACTGAAATTACCCTAATTTACAGATTAGTTGTTTATAATACATGTAGGGGGAGGAAAGTTAACATTATCTTCATTATAATAAATTTGTCCAAACAAACTCTTAATACTTTTCATTATTTTAAATTATGGAGCTAAAAATCCTACGATCTTAAAGTAGTCTTAACAGTACTATTTGTGGTGATGATAGTAGAATAACTTTTATTCCCTTTGTGTTTTTCTGGATTTGCTAGCATTACTTATCTTTTCCTCTTTTGGCAGTCAACATTTGTTCCTTCTGTTGTTATTATTAATAGAAAAAATTATTATTAAAAATTCTATACTCACATTTCTCGTGAATTTACTTGGCCTTTTATCTCTTCATGCTCATATCTGGCTCCTTTCTATTCTGATTTCCGTTTGCCACAACTTTTGTAAGTATTGTGCCATCCACCTGCCTGAAATGCTATTCGGTGCAGTCTGCAGCCCGCATTGCCCTCTCATGGCTTATGTTTTTAAAGACAATGTCTGTGCTCATAACACTAAATATGCTGATGAGTCCTAGTACTCAGTGGGTTGACAATCCCCTGCCAACATCAATTGGCAGGCGCTAGGCTCTCCATCCTTTCAAATAGCTCTGCCTGCCTCCCCATGCCGACTGAAATTGTCGTTTTCACGAAGCCCCCATTGTTGCAAATTAGCTATTGCTGGCAGAAGTTCACAGGCTGTTTCCAGGCCTTAATTTATGATCTGTGCATCTATTTTCTCTACTCAGACCAACATAGCACAGAAGCTCTGCTGAATTTTAGCCCTTACTTATTTAGGTAACTTAACTTTAAAAAAGAAATCTAGGTATGTTTTTAGCCATTTCTGCTATCTTGCAGTCATCCAGTAAAGGATAAGCATATCTTGGTTTCTCTTCCTAAGGACATGCATCTTATTCATTGCATTGATTGGGTATATATACAGAAAGGAGTTGCTTTTTCTGTATCCGTGTTTATCTCAACAGTAATACCGAGAGACAGATAATGGTACAAATAAGATAAAAAGTGGGGTTGAGATCAAGAAGTCAACATTTCTTCTATCTCACCTATAATGTTGGTAATTGTTTAGAGACCTGGAAAACAAAACTAAGCTATTCTAATGGAAAAGAACTAACTGAGTCTAACAGCAGGGCTTCTCACTCCATTTTTTTAACTCCTTAGGAAATGTCTTAAAACATTACTACTTGCTGCAGCAGTTTGTTTAAGACAACACTTATTTATCATACTATAGAAATAATGAGATCAACATACAAGCTTCTCCTCCTTATATTCCTAGTCCCTCTCAGATTTCCCAGAGGCATAGAGCAGATGTTCAACAAATACTATGTTGATGTGAACTCTGGAAAGACACAACTATTCAAGGAAGAAACTACATAAGAATTTATTAGTCCAAGTTATCCTCAGAAAATCTCAAGAAAACTCAGATTTCACAGAACCTCTTTTAATTTTAAAAATGGAGTCTAAATGTATATTTACTCCCTCTCCTTCCCTCCCTCTCTCTCTTTGCCACTCCTTGTACCCAAGGGGAGCTTTAAGGTGACTTTGGTGTTGGACTGGAAAATAAAAAGATCACGTGAAACTGATGGGATGGTTCAAAGCCTCTAAATCATTGATACTGCATAATCATGGACCAATGGAGATCATTACCAGTTAATACTTTAACTGACACATTTCGTATATTAGAATTAGACTACCCCACAGATCTCTAAATTACTTAATCTATGCTATTCAAATAAACTGTGTGAATGAGGATACCTATTTATAGCTGAATGTTTTCTATTCGTATTATGCAAAGAAAGAAAATATAGTCTCTATTAGTAAAATATCTTAAGAAAGGTAAAATTTATCTTTAAAGTTGGCAATGCTATCTAAATAATGGAATAGTGAATTTATAAACAAGATAATTCTGTAATTCTATTCACTCTGCCTCATATGTATTCAAACAAATGTTTTAAATAAATATCCTATCTAACATGTGGTTATTCTCATAACTCTCAAGTCATGATTTTCCCCTAAAGTTCTTTAGCAAATTTCTTTCAATACAAAGTCTGCCCTGTGGCTTTGCATAATAATCAAAGCAAACAAAAATATTATTCTTTAGGCATATACCAAATGATGAGAAACAGTCTTCTCTATTCCCAAGTTAGGAGAAAAATACCTTTTTGCAGGTGTAAACCCACACTGCCAACTTTAAATGAAGCTCATTTGAAGGCTGGGTTATATATAAAACATTAGTATAATAGAGCAATTAACACTATTCCCAGGATAGATGAATGAACTGCTGACAAAGGGCTATGTAAATGCTGTCCCTAAGTACTGAGTAATATGATATATATCACATAAACAAGTATATATATGAGTATACAAAGGAGTGAAAACATATACACACATATAAACACAAGTTGTATAGGCCATTTGGCAGACTGCTGCTAATTTTATATGGTGATACATGGACAAGTAGAAAAACAAACATCTGCTATAGTTTATTTCTTCTTGTAAGTGATTGAAGTAGCTCATCTTTTAAAAGTGAGTTCATATTTTGGTCTTATAAGTTTGGCCCAATTTAAGCTTTTTTTTCTCCCTTAATCATTTGAGGAAATGATAAAAGCCAATGGATACAGTGGAATATGACTTATGAGGTGATGGTCATGTTTATAGGGAGAGCAGAAAACACATCTATCAGAAGATGTGCAAACAAGACAACAGATTTCAATTCACAATTGCTATGGGATTCTGCTTCTCTTTACAGAAGAATCTGGTAGTGGACCAAATATATGTAGTTTCTCTAATATGACATCTCAAGAGAATCTTCTGTTTAATAGCCTCTTCCAGTGTTCTTGCCTAGAGAATTCCATGGACAGGGGGGCCTGGTGGGCTACAGTCCATAGGGTTGCACAGAGTTGGACACAGCTGAAATGGCTTAGCACGCACACAATAGATGAATTTATCAGAATTTCTACTTGCTACAGTGGATTCTGAATATAATGGGCAAAAATATAGGTGAGGGAGTGGAATCAGAAGTCTAAACAAGTTATTAGAGGTAAAACTAGAGCTGTAAAGCAGCTCTCTCCAAATAAAGAAAGAGAAAAAAAAAATCCAAACATCAGGAAAAACAATTAAAAGATCTTTCCTTATAGAGATGATTGGTAGAGAGAAAAGAAGTGATAATATTAGAAGTGAGTTCACTAATACTACAAAGATGCCTTATAAATGCACGTCACCCAGGAAAGATCAGCTGAAGCAAAAACAACCAACTCTATGGTGATGAATTGGGGATTAAGAGCCACTATAATGGACACATTATAGCTAGGACATGGAAGCAACCTAGATGTCCATAAGCAGACGAATGGACAAGAAAGCTGTGATACATATACATAATGAAATATTACTCAGCTATTTAAAAAATGCATTTGAATCAGTTCTAATGAGGTGGATGAAACTGGAGCCTTTCATACAGAGTGAAGTAGGTCAGAAAGAAAAACACTAATACAGTATATTAATGCATACATATGGAATTTAAAAAGATGATAATGATAACCCTATATACGAGACAGCAAAAGAGACACAGATGTAAAGAACAGACTTTTGGACTCCGTGGGAGAAGGCTAGGGTGGGATGATTTGAGAGAATAGCACTGAAACATGTATATTACCATATGTGCAATAGATCACCAGTCCAGGTTCGATGCATGAAACAGGGCGCTCAGGGCTGGTGCACTGGGATGACCCTGAGGGATAGGATGGGGAGGGAGGTGGCAGGGGGGTTCAGGATGGGGAACACATGTACACCCACGGTGGCTGATTCCTATCAATGTATGCCAAAAACCACTATAATATTATAAAGTAATTAGTCTTCAATTAAAATAAATAAAGTTTAAAATTTTGAATTTATTTTTATTCTAAGCTAGTAAAAGTATACATTCTTTTTATATATCTGTATGAATCACACAAAGAACAAAAATTATCTGTAACCCAAAAGAACTAGTCTTTTTACCTATTCTATTTATAAAATGTTTGTATTTACTGATTTTTTTTTTTTTTACATGGAGATTCTGTTTCCTTTTCTCAGTAGATTATGGTCACTGTTGCCAGCAAAGTTGTTGTGCTTATTCCAAGTCCTCTAGAAAAGGAGACGTTTTTGTTGGACATATGTCCTGAGCTGCTCTGGGGCAGCATGTTTACTGTTGGTAAAATGAAACTGAACTAAATCCCTGTTTCTGTGGCAAAGGGAAGGGAGATCAGAGCTCTAATGAAAAGAGTCTAAGAAAGGCACTGTGCTTAAGAGGGGACTCAGACTCGGCTCTCAAGAGGACTAAGGAGAAAGCTGTCAATTAACAAGAGCCTACTTTGGTCACCATCTGTTACTAGTTATTACCCTTCTCTCAGCTTAACATGTTTTACTTTTCCTGTCTGTGCCAACAGAGAGATTCTGTTGTTTGACTTATCTACTACGCTCTCTTTCATTAAGTATTAATACCTGATTTTCCTTAGAGAATTGCTCTCCTCACTCTTAGGTTATACGGATTAGATGGGACTGAAAGTGAAAGTGTTAGTCACTCAGTGATGTCCAACTCTTTGTGACCCCTTGAAATGCAGCCCCTTCTAGGCTCCTCTGTCCACAGAATTCTCCAAGCAAGAATGCTGGAGTAAGTAGCCATTCCCTTCTCTAAGGGATCTTCCCCACCCAGGGATCAAACCCAGGTCTCCCACATTGCAGGCAGATTCTTTACCATCTGAGTCACCAGGGAAGCCCCAGATGGGACTGGACTCACAGGCATTCCAGGGGTCAAACACATGATCTGTGTTTGGTCCACTGCAGTCATAGGGATTAGTTTGGGAATGGATCAACCAGCCAAAAACATGCAAGTTGGTTCTAAGACTTTTCCTGGAACCAGTGGGAAAGACGTGTTTCTGCTGAGGTCCTTAAGCTGATAACATTTAGGTCCAGAGTTTTAAAAACTGTATGGGGAGAGGAGCCTTCAGGACAAAACCTATGAAGAGGAATCAGAAATACGATATAAAATATGTAAGAAAAACAAATTCCTGGTGGTACTGAGAATCTTAATCCAGCTATTCTGGAAATCAACCTTGGATATTTCAGTAGTGTGAGCTCTTGACCCCTCTGATTTGTTTAAGATAGAGTAAGTTTTATCTCTGTTACTTGCAACCCAATAAGTATGCTAATGAACTATAGAACTGATAAAATTAATATGATTAAAATTATAGAAATGTATCCCTCAGTTTAGTTCAGTACAGTCGCTCAGTCATGTCTGACTCTTTGCCACCCCATGAATCGCAGCACGCCAGGCCTCCCTGTCCATCACCAACTCCCGGAGTTCACTCAGAGTCACATACATTGAGTCGGTGATGCCATCCAGCCATCTCATCCTCTGTCGTCCCCTTCTCTTCCTGCCCCCAATCCCTCCCAGCATCAGAGTCTTTTCCAATGAGTCAACTCTTTGCATGAGGTGGCCAAAGTACTGGAGTTTAGGCAAAAAAAAAAAACAAACCTAAACAAAATTATCAAAGGCACTAGAAGGTAACCAAAAGCAAAGAGATTCAGGAGGGAAATCAACCATTGATGAGGGGAAGGTATACAGCAATTTCTTAATTTTACAACTTCTGGTGTGAGAGTTTCTATCATATGCCATAGCGGGTAGCTAAATCATTGATAAAAGCCAGTAATCTTTTGGCTTTCAGGCAATCACAACTGTTGGAAAATAAGGGATAATTTCCAAAAAAGGTCAAGTCACAGATAAGAGCCTTGAACTCTGTGTGTAAACTATACTCAAACTTCTGGCTGACTCCAGACTTCAAGAAGCCCAAGGCAAGAATCAGAGCACTGAACTGAGATTTGATCTAGCATTCGAAAGAGAATTTGCAATTATATTCCAACCAAATTAACTGATGGCTAAAAGAATAACAAAATTTGCACTCTTCAGAGGAATATAATAGAACACAGAATTCTTACAACATATATTCATAATGTCTAGGAGACAACACACAAGTTGACCTTCCCTGGAAATGAATGCTAAGATACAAGATTTTTGAATTTACAAAGACTTTAAAGTCTCTATTATAACTATGCTTGTGATGTAAAGAAAAATATTCACAATATTAACAGAAAAATTAGCAGAGGGATCTAAATGATAGAAAAGGACCTCCCCAAAATTATTATGAGAGAGAATGTAGAATTCCATCAAATAAACAAAGGATGAGTAAATTGAGTGTAAAAATCAGTATCTCTTATGTAGATTGGGAAATGTTTCTTCTTGTTCAGTTTATTTCAGTGACTATTTTAAATTTGGTATATTCTTCATTTAAAACAGAGAGTCTGGCAGTTATTAATACACTGGTCTATAAATGCACCTCTAACTTCTCTATTACCTAAGATAAACTTTATAAAAAATAAAAGAGTAATATTAAGTCAGAATTATCATTTTAGTTTTTGTCATTCTGATATTTTAAGTTAATTTAAACCCATTTTTGGCTTAAAGTAGAAGAGCAATAAGTAAATATCTTAAAGTAACATTAGAGGAACTAATTTTAAAATATCTCAAAATATGAAATGATGTAAGTTATAACGAAATTTCTCTCTTATGAAATCATTTTTGCAACATTACAGAAAAAGTGAATTTTAACAGTTCCATGGGAAAGGCAAGGTATCATGGTTACATAACACATAGACATTAGACTCAGATATAGATTTAAGTCCCATATGTATTAATTATTAACTAGGTACAGTGAATTAGGTATATTTTTTAGCTTTTTTGAACTTCAGGTAGCTTATTCTCAAAATTAAAATTCTGACAATTATCCTAGCAAGCTTCTTTTTGCTCTTTTAATGCTCATTATTTTCTCAGGATACTTACTACTACATTAACTGATACAGAGGCTGTATATATTATCATCTCTCATGATACAGTATGTACAGTTATCTGGGAATATCTTATTAGCCAGTGATTTAAAAATTATATTATTAAACAAAAATAAACAAATGGGACCTAATTAAACTTAAAAACTTTTGCACAGCAAATAAAACCATAAATGGGATAAAAAGACAATCCTCAGAATGGGAGAAAAAAAAATTCTGCAAAGAAAGCAACTGGCAAGGAATTAATCTCCATAACATACAAACAGCTCAATAACAAAAACACAAACAACCCAATCAAAAATTGGGCAAAAGATCTAAATAGACATTTCTCCAAAGAAGACATAGAGATGGCCAAAGAGGCACATGTGAAGATACTCAGCATCACCAATCATCAGAGAAAGGCAAAACTACAATAAGGTATCAGCTCACACCTGTCAAAATGGCCATTATTTAAATTATACAAACAGTAAATACTGGAGAGGGTGTGGCAAAGAGGAAACCCTCTTGTACTGTTGGTTAGAATGTAAATTGACAGTCACTATAGAGGACAGTATGGAGGTTCCTTAAAAAACTAAAAATAGAGCTGCCAACAATCTCACACCTGGGCATATATCCAGAGAAAACCATAATTCAAAAAGACACATGCACCCTGATGTTCATCGCAGCACTCTTTACAATAGGCAAGACATGAAAACAACCTAAACATCCACTGACAAATGGATAAAGAAGACATGACACACACACACACACACAGACACAGACACACACACAGACACACACACAAACACACACACATAGACACACAGACACACACACACACATAGACACACACACAGACACATAGACACACAGACACACAGACACACACACACACACACACATAGACACACACACAGACACACACACAGACACATAGACACACAGACACACACACAGACACACACACACACACCAGCCATAAAAAGGAATGAAACTGGGTCATTTGTTGAGATGTGTATGGACTCAGTCTGTCATGCAAAGTGAAATTAGTCAGAAAGAGGAAAAACAAATATCATATACTAACCCATATATGTGGAATCTAGAAAAATGGTACAGATGAACCTATTGGTAGGGCAGGAGTCACGAGGCAGACATAGAGAACAGACATGTGGAGACGGTGGGGGGAAAAGGTGGGTGGAATGAATTAGGAGATTGAGACTAAAAAGTATGCATTACTATGTGTAAAACAGATAGCTAGTGGGAACCGTCTATACAGCGCAGGGAGCTCAGCTCAGTGCTCTGGGATAACCTAGATGGTTGGGGATGGGGCTTCAAAAGAGAGGGTATATATGGACACATAAGGCTGATTCACTTTGTTGTACAGCAGAAACTAACACAATATTCTAAGGTAACTATACCCTGATTAATATATATATATATATATAATTCTTTTAAAAACAGGTCAATTTGAAAATAAAGTAAAGCAAACATATTTTCTTTATCATACGATACCTAGCAAGCCACTTCCCTGTGAAGAGAAATATACTATATTGGTATACTGGTAAGAAGTATTGACAATAGTGAGTCTGGTTTTCACACAGGGATTTTCACATGTATATATGTTTTGCTTTAGGTTTCATAATTTTTTAAAGGACAGAGCTCAGTGTGTAGTTCCTCATAAGAAAAACGAGATTCACATTTCCTTTTGTCTTTGAATATCTGCTTTTTTTAATAATCTGCAAAATAAGAACAAGTTATAAACACAACTAGTTCCATTTTCTCCTGCAACATGTTCTTGGCTAATTCCCCAGGGATTCCCCTGATGTGCCACTTTGGAATGATTTACACTATTCTTCTCCCCTATTTGCCAAAAACTTCAGTATGTTTCTCCTCCTCCATCTGGTATGGGAAGTAGAGAGCAGTTCTGTTCAAGAACATTTGTGAGAAGAAAATCCAAAATACTCATCCCTCCTCCACACTCATAATTTTTTTAAAGAAAGAATTATAGTCTAATGAAAAAAATACAAGCTGTTTGAGATTTTCAAAATTCTAGCCATAGTGTTGAAATGACATCGCTTCAATTATGTATGAATCATCTTTTTTTTTTTTTTTTGTAGAGCAGGAAAATAGATGCACAAAAGAGGATAGCACTTTCTCTGTGAAATGATCTAATAGCTCAGTAATTCGCACAGCCTGTCAGTTCCTGCTTTAGAACTTCTCAATAAAACACAATGGATCATTTATCTCTGCCTTCAGAATGTGTGATTATCAATAGGACCCTTGAGGTCTTCTGAGGTGGGCCTTTGCAAATTGGAAACACAGGTGGCAATGAAATTATCTTAACCATTAAAAGGGAAGCAGAGATTGAAAACTGACCCTCAGGAATGACTATTTCAATAGATCCCTTGACTCTATAAATCTATGTACATAGGTTGGCTGAATTCTAGAAAGAGGTAGTAAATTGTTATTTCATCATGACATTACTTACAAAGAGCATAAAAGCATGCAGCAGCATTTTGTAGAATATTTTTGTGTCCATGAGACACCATACCTATTTGGAACAAAATCAAATAATTGAAAATATTTGAATCATACACATACACATGTGTGTATGCACACACATACAATATTAACAACAGATATATATATATCAGCCCAGCATGACATGACTGGATTGTGTGTTATCATTTTTATGAACTTCAATTACTCAAGCATATTTTCTGCCTAGTAACAGAGCCACAAATTATTAAAATAGAAAAAAGGGAATTAGTTATCAAAATGAAACCAAAACTATAAACATAAGTATAATTATATAATGAGTATAATCATAATTATAAAAGGATAATTACAAAAGTATAAATGTATATAACATTATATTGTAAAAGTATAATACTACATAATTATAATGAATTTAGAATTAATGGTTTTACTCTGATTATGAAAGTGATTTATGCTTATTACCAAAAATTTCAATAGTACAGAATCTTATAAAACAGAGTGAAAATGAATATAGAATGAAATAGAATGAAAATAGATGAAAATCCCCCAAAATCATCCCTGCCTAAAGTAAATCACTGTTAATAATATGATTCATATCTTTCCTGACTTTTTTACTATCACACAAATATGCATATTATTATTTGAAAACCAAGTAAGATGATGCTATAAATAATGGTTCCCAGGATCTTTTAAAAAACAAAGACTAAACACACATACAAACATGTACACACAAATAAACATTTTTAAAAAAATTTAGAAGATGTGTATGTTTTCTTCATAAGTTACATGGATATTTAATTTTTTGACAAGTTATATTGGGTTCCATTTTCTGGCTGGTAAACAAACCATCTAATTATTACCAGTACAATTTACATCATGAGTATTTTTATTTTAAGAATTACTCTGTATATAAAGGAAAGCATAGTTGAAATTTTTATATTGTCAAATAACCCTCATAAAAGAGGTTGTATGACTTCAGAAATCAATAAAATAGACTACTTCTCTATGTCTTCCTAGCATTGATCTTCCTTGACAGTGCATTGATCTGTTTTCAGTTTTGCAAATAATTTCAAAGAATGTTCAAACTACCACACAATTATGCTTATTTCACATGCTGGCAAGGTAATGCACAAAATCCTTCAAGCTAGGCTTCAACAATATGTGATCCAAGAAATTCCAGATGTACAAGCTGGATTTAGAAAAGGCAGAGGAACCAAAGATCAAATTGCCAACATCCACTGAATCATAAAGAAAGCAAAGTAATTACAGAAAAACATCTACTGCTTCATTGATTATGCTAAAGCCTTTGACAGTGTGGATCACAATAAACTGTGGAAAACTTTTAGAGAGAAGGGAATGTTAGACCACCTTAACCATTTCCTGAGAAATTGCATGCAGGTCAAGAAGCAACAGTTAGAACTGAACATGGAGCAACGGACTGGTTCCAAATTGGGAAAGGAGTACGTCAAGGCTGTACATTGTCATTGTCACCCTGCTTATTTAACTTACCTGCAGAGTACATCATGTGAAATGCTGAGCTGGATGAAACACAGATGGAACCAAGATTGCCAGGAGAAATATCAATAACCTCAGATGTGCAGATGACACCACCTTAATGGCAGGAAGCAAAGAGGAACTAAAGAGCCTCTTGATTAAGGTGAAAGAGGAGAGTGAACAAGCTGGCTTAAAACTCAGCATTCAAAAAACTAAGATTGTGGCATCAGATCCCATCATTTCATGGCAAACAGATGTGGAAACAGTGGCAGACTTTATTTTCTTGGGCTCAAAAATCAATGTAGACTGTGACTGCAGCCATGAAATTAAAAGATGCTTGCTCCTTGGAAGAAAAGCTATGACCAACCTAGACAGCATATTAAAGAGTAGAGACATTACTTTGCTGACAGAAGTCCATATAGTCAAAGCGATGGTTTTTCCAGTAGTCATGTATGGATGTGACAGTTGGACCATAAAGAAGGCTGACCACCAAAGAATTGATGCTTTTGAACTGCAGTCCTGGAGAAGACTCTGGAGAGTCTGGAGAGTCCCTTGGACAGCAAGGAGATCAAACCAGTCAATCCTAAAGGAAATAAATCCTGAACATTCGTTGGAAGGACTAATGCTGAAGCTCCAAAACTTTAGCCACCTGATGCGAAGAGCCAGTTCACTGGAAAAGATGCTGATGCTGGGAAAGATTGAGGACAAGAGGAAGGGAGTGCAGAGGATGAGATGGTTCAATGGCATCATCAATTCAAGGGACATGAGTTTGAGCAAACTCCAAGAGAGTGAAAGACAGGGAAGCTTGGTGTGCTGCAGTCCATGGGGTCCCAAAGAATCAGAAAAGACTGAGGGAATGAACAACAACAAAGTGATAGGTCATAAATATCTCAAATGTATCTCTTAATTATATTCCTTACATTATTACTGAAACTGGGAGCTTTCTATGTGCTTACTTAATACTATTTCTTTTATGAATTGTTTATTTGCATCTTTTTCCAATATACATTTTCTGTAATAATGAAACCCTGCCTACCTGATTTTCTGCATAAAATGTGATCTGATACATGCAACACTGATGGTCATTTTCCACTGTAAGTAGATGACAAAAAATTCATATCAGTTAATTAAATAAATATTTATAAATAAAAACATTATTGGACACTGATCTTTCCTTAGAAAAATAATAGGTACTGAATAAGTAAAGTGTTGGTTGCTCAGTTGTGTCTGACTCCTTGTGACTCAATGGATTGTAGCCTACTAGATCTCTCTGTCCATGGGGTTCTCCAGGCAAGAATACCAGAGTGGGTTACCATTCCTTTCTCCAGGGGATCTTTCCAACCCAGGGACAGAACCCAGGTCTCCTACATTGTAGGAAGATTCTTTACCATCTGAGCCACCTTAGGTGCTGAATACATGAATATAAATAACTCTAAACCAGAATCAGGCAAGTCTCTCTTGAAAAAAAGTGATTTCTCACATCATTTGAATAAAATTAACTATTTAATCCCCCTGAGTTTTTTTAACAGAACCTGAAGAAAAGCACAATATTTAATTTTGGCCTTTTATTGATATTGTATAGAGACGGTGTGCAAATCTCAGGCACCACCTGCTGTCTTCATGGAAGCATATTACCTTCAATGGAGTCCTATAACCCATAGAAGTAGACCTGATTCAGTATCCTCGCAGGTCTCACTTGTTGTCGGACAAAACCTGGAGTAAGGGTGGCTTCTATGTGAACTTGGTGGTGGATTTCAACCACAGTAGCTGGGATTTTTTCATCAGTTATGCTTCCTACAGCAGGAGTTCTGAGGAGTGTAACTTCATGGCTGCAGGAGGATATCCCTCAACTTTTGTTGGTTGTATGTTGGAAAGGTGCGAAGGTCAGCAAATTCAAAACAAAGTGGCTAAAGTCAAAGAACCTCTGGGGGTTGGAATCACAGTAGAATCCAATGACAAGAAAGAAAAAACACAGGAACTCTGAGATTGAACAAGTGATTGTGTATATGAAACAGCTGGTAGTAGTCTTTTTTTTTTTTTTTCTGGAGATAGAACTGCTGGAGATGTTTATGATGGTTCAATTCAAGCTCATATGGGTGGACTTTATAGAAGAAAAGCTTAATACTCAGAAATTGGCAAGTGCCACTGTTTGGTAGCCTTTAATGTATTCACTCTAAATGCAGTCTAAGTCTAGCTAACTGACTGAGGAATAATTCTCTTCTAAACATTCCTTCTCTTGCCTTCCATTGAAAATAAGTGTTCTTTTCATTCTTTCAGGTGTGGTTTTGGAGCCAACAGAAGAAATGAAAATAAGTTGAAAATGGAACAAAAAGCCCTCTGTCAGTTCTGGGGTATATGTGGGACTACCTGTTCCTGGTTGCAGTAGGAGATGGATCCATAATCAAATTGTGAAGAGTTCTTCATAGTCACAAAAAGTAGAGTGATGGATACTTTTTATTCTGAACATGCTTTCCAAGCACTCTTTCCCCATTGAGTTGAAGTCACTGGCACAACATGAACACCAAGACCATGTGTTACGTTCTTAGGTTTAATTGTTAAAAAAAAAAAAAAAAATGGAACCATCTGTGCTATGCCATTTTACATTATGTTAATTCAGGATGATAGCTTCTTTGTGAAACAATTTTTTTCTTGCATACCATGCCCCATGATAATTACTGTAGACATGATTTCACAAGGGGTGGTCCACAGTCATTTAACACCTTCTATCACATTGGGATCTCTGGATAAGGACTCATTAATTAGATTTACAGGAGACAAATGTTCTGTAACGATGGCAAGGAACCAGGGCTGACTCCTCCCAGGTGTTCAGAGAAGTTGCTAGAACCCAATCTATCTTCAGAGAATGACTAAGATCAGTTCAAGAAGGGAAAACATTGAAATGGAAGAATGCTATTTTACATAATCATTAAAAATGAGAGGGGTTTACTTATTCAGATGAAATTCTTTAAATACAACTCCCTGAAGAGTTACTAAGTAATGGTTTTGGAATACTTCCAATTCTAGGCTGACACAGCTTCCTGGAGAGTCCAGTAAATGTTTTGAGAGATCCTATGTTAGGGTCGTTTTATTGTATTTCAGGCTCTAACTAACATCAATAAAGGTAGTCATAAAATATACTAGAACTGGCATTCATTTGGAAAAAATTAGAGGGTCTTTCATGTTTAGAAAATGAAATTCTTTGAACAAGAAATCTTTTCACTCATAAGTTTCTCTTTACTAGGCCTTTTATATATCTCAAGTAGTATGACATTTTTTTTTCAAACTGTCACTGTCTATGATGTTTTGAATCAATTTTTGTTTGAAGATCAGGACAACAAAGTTTAGTTAATGATGATTTATTTTCTATGAAGTTTTTTTTTTTTAAGATACAACTCCAAAATAAGGCTTTTCCATGAAGTACAGTAACTTGTATGATACTTGGTGATGGGCATTAAAAACAGTCAAAAGTGGCTGATTATTACTCAGCTATAAAAATGAAAAAATAATGCCATTTGCAATGACGTGGATGAACCTACAGATAGTCACACTGAGTAAAGTAAGTCAAAAGATAAAGACAAATATCATCTGATATTGTTTATAAGTAGAATCTAAAAAAAAAATTGGTACAAAGGAACTTATTTACAAAACAGTCATACATGTAGAAATCAAACGTATGGTTACCAAGGAGGAAAATGGGGAGGGATAAATTGGGAGACTGAGATTGACACATACACACTACTATATACAAAATAGATAACTAATTAGAACCTACTGTATAGCACAGGGAACTCTACTCAATACTTAATGACAAATATGACATGTACATGTATAACTGATTCAATTTGATGTATAGCAGAAACTAACACAACACTGTAAAATCAACTATACTCTGATTTTTAAAAGTGGCTGATTGTTGACAAAAATGAAATTTGGGATATTTTTTGTAGCATGTAAACAAACACATGCTGAGTCACACACCATATTGAAACAAGTTTTAGAAAATCAAGTCACTTAAAAACTTCTGCTATTGGGGATTTTATACAATTATAAAACCTAGCAATGCCACAGCAGAACATGAACAGAGACATTTCATAGAATGGGGAGAAAAAATGCCTTGATTTTTGAGGAAAATATTCTTACTCTCTGCCTTCCATTTGAGAAGTAAACTAACATGTTGATGTTTAAGTTCTACTGCAATCAGACATTTATTCTTAAATGTTATAAATGAATCAAACACTAAGAACAATTCTATGCTGGGAAAAATGCCTAATAGTGAGACCCAGATGTGTATTCTGCCACTTTAAATGTTGATTACACAGAATTTGAAATAGGACTGTGTGTTATTCTCAAGGGATGTGTATTATTGTCAACCTCTTTGTTTCATCTTTCCTGTGTCTTGTTTAGCAGCCAGAATAAAAACTCCATAAAGAATTACCAGTTGCTTGCCAAACCCCATGTCTTCCCCAGGTATTTGAAAATAAAACTACCCCAAATTTTATGGCTTGCAGGTTTCAGCACGTAACGATTTTGAACTATATTTTTACCAGTGAAGAAGTGATACCAAAAGAGACACGATGTTTAAAATTTCTCTTTTGTTCTCCTTTTCAAAGTGTAACTCTTTGAAAAGGATATCATATTTGTTTTCATCATCTCTTTACTCTTTCCTTTTGAAGGAGAGTTTCAATTTTTATGCTTTCAATGTTATGCTTAATACTCTATGTCATTGCATAATTTCTTAAAATTCCTACCAGAAGAGCTGAATTTAATTGTCTTTAGCTAATAAAACACATTTAGTAATCAAAGTAAACTAAGAGATGTTCTTCAGCTATCTTTTGTTATAGAACCTAGAAAATACCTGCTAAAGATTATAAAGAACTCTGGGGATAAATAGTATTAAAAAGAAGAAATTCAGAAGGTAAATAAGAACTGGATTACAGCATAAAAGACATAATTGTTCTTTTATACTTTGTCATATATTAATTTATTTAACAAATATTTAGTAAACTCATACTAGGTTTGAAGTGGAGAAGGAAATGGCAATCCACTCCAGTATTCTTGCCTGGAGAATCCCAGGGACAGAGGAGCCTGGTGGGCTGCTGTCTATGGGGTTGCACAGATTTGGACACGACTGAAGTGACTTAGCAGCAGGTTTAAGGAACTGTGTAGGAATATATGTTCTCTGGCACTTAACCTAAGAGAAGAAGAGTATCTCTTGATTGTTAATAGCATAGATGAATGACTGATACAATAAACGTAGCAAATCACAAAGCTTTCCCTTTTGTTGATTGTAGCATTAAGATAAATTCTTTTTATAGATGCTTTAGAAATTGGATTGTTAGTCAAATATAAATCATTGCTTGACTCATTAGCATTTAAGAATAACATTTGCCATTCATTCCTAAGGTCGCTTTCAATTTTATGTGTCAGAATGAAGGTATTGGCAATTTTATAATATTTTTTTAAAAAAGAGATATGATCCTCTAATGAATTTGCCATGAAATTTTTATGAGTTACTTTGTTTGAATCTGTTTTGTCTTATATAATTAAAAAGATTAATCTCCAAAACACATAAACAGGGGTTAATTTTCAAAATATAAAACAGCTCATATAGCCGCTCAATATCAAGAAAACAGAACTCAATCAAAATATAGGCAGAAGACCTAAATAGATGTCTCCAAAGGAGACATACAGATGGCCAAGAGGCACATGAAAAAATACTCAACATTGTTACATATCAGTGAAATGCAAATCACAACAATAGTAAGGTATCATCTCACATCAGTCAGAATGGCCATCATCAAAATTCTATAAACAATAAATGCTGGAGAGAATGTGGAGGAATGTAAATTGGTAGAGTCACTTTGGAAAACAGTATGCAGGTTCCTTAAAAACCTGAAAATAGAGCTATCACATGATCTAGCAATCCCACTCCTGGGCATATCCTCAGAAAAAAGTATAATTCAAAATAATACATGCACACACACACATACAACACATGCAATGGGATATTGCTGCTGCTGCTAAGTCGCTTCAGTCGTGTCTGACTGTGCGATCCCATAGATGGCAGCCCACCAGGCTCCCCGTCCCTGGGATTCTCCAGGCAAGAACACTGGAGTGGGCTGCCATTTCCTTCTCCAATGTATGAAAGTGAAAAGTGAAAGTGAAGTCGCTCAGTCGTGTCCGACTCTTGGTGACCCCATGGACTGCAGCCTACCAGGCTCCTCCGTCCATGGGATTTTCCAGGCAAGAGTACTGGAGTGGGGGTGCCATTGCCTTCTTCACAATGGGATATTACTAAGCCATAAAAACAAATGAAATAATGCTATTTGCAGCTATGGATGGATTTAGAGATTATCATAGTAAGTGAAAGTACAAGTCAGACAAAGATAAATATGATAATGCTCATATGTGGAATTTTAAGAAATGATACAAATGAACTTATTTATAAGATAGAAATAGACTCACAGAATTAGAAAACAAACTTATGGTTACCAAGGTTTGGAGGAAGGATAAATTAGAAGTTTGGGACTAATGTATACACATGCATGCTTAGTCATGTCTGACTCTTTGTGACCCGTGGACTGCAGCCTGTCAGGCTCCTCTGTGCATGGGGATTATCCAGGCAAGAATACTGGAGTGGATTGCCATGCTCTAATCCAGGGGAACCTTTCCAACACAAGGATTGAACCCAGGTCTCCCACATTGCAGACAGATTCTTTACCGTCTGAGCCACCAGAAAAACCCACACAGTACATATTTAAAACAGATAACTAACAAGGACCTATCTACTGCACACGGAACTCAACATTCTGTCATAACCTAAGCAAGAAAAGACTGAAAAAGAACAGATACACATATAATCACTTTGCTGTACCTGTGAAACTAACACAATATTGTCCATCAACTATAACCCAGTATAAAATAACCTTTTTCTAAAAAAACTTTTTTGACCTAAAAAAAAATAAAAACATATTTTATATGAGAATAAGCCTAGGATAATACATTTAAAAAAGAATGGCTTCCATTTGGGTTGAATAAGCATTTATATGGACAGGATATAAATGCGCCATTTAGCTTTGTTTCATAGCAGATGAGCCAATTGCTAGAATCATATGTATTTTCAAACCTACTAATCTCTAACCAGAATACAATCTTCCATGATCACTATTTAAAATTTAAATGTGGACAATTCTCACCATTACTTTTACCCAATATGGTTATCTCTTACATAATGGAAAGAATTATTTTATACAATAGAAATCCCACTGCTCTATTTCTACTCCATTTAACTTCACTCCTTGCACCTCTAAGTTCACACCATTTTTTATTTTGTTGTTGCTTAAATAGAATCAAGGTAAAGGCTACTTTTAAAGTAAATTAACTAAATAGTTTATTGCTATTGCTCCTGATGTTACCTCAGATAGCTTTTTTTTTACTTCTATCTCATATTAATCCCTTTATGTCATTTTCTTTTCTATGTCACTCTGAAATGCGGACTTGGAATTACTGATACTCAAATTCTCCTTTGCAGAATTCTTACATTTTCTCCACCAGCAGCATACATCCAATTGCCTTCCAGGACCTCTACTGAGATGTTGTACACATTTTCAATCTCAAGAAGCCCAAAACTAAAGCCGTTACCATTGCCCAAATGTCAAAGGCCTAACTCTTCTAGTACTTCCTACAAAACCGTAACCCAACCACAATCTCTCATCACAAAGCCAATCTATTGGAAATCACTTCTCTTAGTAAGTTTCAGTTTATAAGTTAGCTGACATAGTTAATAAACTCATCAGACTTGACAGGCTAATTTAACACAATTTGTTTATCACACTTATCAGTAAAAAACAGGTATTCCTCTCTGTTGGTAGCTCTTCTGCAATACTGATAAAGAAATGCAGGTTCTCATCTCCATACATGAAGTCAATAAGGGAAAAACAGCACAGAGATTTATTCCTCAGTGGTTTTTATAGCCTAAATATAGAAGTTTACTGCTATAATTTTATTAACTAGACTTCTGTGCAAGACAATACTTAATTGCATGGCAGTTGCAAAATTTAGGCATCTGTGTGTCCAGGAGGAAAATAAAATGGGTCTTGGTAATTGCACAGAAGCATCTACTCCATCATCAGACAGTTTCTTCCAAAATCTCCCCAGCTAATGTTCAGATGTCTTCATCAGTGTTTAGGTGGCTTGCTTAGCCACTTTTTCAGGCTCTCTCTCTCTCCCCCCCATCTCTTAACAATTAAAATGGGCTTTTAATTGGCCTATAAAATAGGATATTAATATTGTCAGAACTTCAAGTTTATTTTAAGAAATAAAAATGATCCATGTAACAGTCCTTGCATATAATAGTGTTTAATAGATAGGATAGCTATTCATCATTATCAGATTCTGTATAATTTGGTTCCCATGTGGATGAAGAGATGCTTAAAGACATTTTGGATGTTTCATCAATTTTGTATCCACCTATCTGTTTTACAATATACTATATTAAAAAAAAAAAAGGATTCTTTTGACAGTGAACACAACAAAATGATACTAAGATAGGTCAAAGGGTGAACTGTTTGTTACACATTCCAAAACACTGGAAGACTGCCAAATAGGGCCAAAAAGCCACTTTCACCTGAGACTTGAGTAATGGCAATTTGGAGCTACAGAGGAAAGCTTACACAGACAAAGGAGACTTCCAGTTACCACAGGGGATAGCGAGTTGGAAGTGAGAGTTGAACTAGGAGTTTGCAATTAACACACACATATCACAATATATAAACTAGGTAAACAAGACCTACTGTACAGCATTATACTCAGTATCTTATAATAACTGATAATGGAAAAGAATCTGGAAAAAAGTATATAAACCAAATATATATATAAACTGAATATAAACTGAATGTCCAGGAGGAAAATAAACTTGAAACTAACACAATGTTGTAAATGAACTAGAATTCAATAAAAAATTAGTGACTTCATCATATTAAAAAAAAAAAAAGAAGGATGGGGTTAGCTAGGTTTCCAGGGCTCCCTATAAATCTGAATAATTTTGCAGACTCTGGGGAATACTGAAATGAGCTCACACTCATTTTCTCTTTCTGTCTCTTATTTTCTGGTACCTGCTCTTAGCAATTAGGGCAGGTGCATAGTGACCCCAGTATGAGAGGCTGATATGGGAACATGGAATTAACCAGTTGTTCAAGAAAGAAAATTGACTGACTCCTAGTTATGGCTTCAAAACTGGGTCAGGGGAAAAAAAGAACTGTAGTTAAATACACTCTAGAGTCCTTGGTTAAAAAAAGAATATTATGTAAATAGAATGAAATTAATATCCTGGGAAATATTATGCAATATTATTTCTCATATCTTATGTTTAGTATTAATGTTTGGCTAAACTGACACCAGTAATGAATTTAAACTTATTGCAATGCTTTTTATTATAGATCTATTAGAACATAGTGATATACTGCCTCAATATGTTGAGTTTTCAGTAATCTTTGAAAACTCCATGTTTTTTAAAAAAATAATGAATTCTCACTTCTGACCATAAGTCAACTCATGTTTTTTATGCCATTTTAAACCATGTTTCCAGACTCTCACCTCCATAATCTGATGGAGAAAATATGTGCACAGCTATCTTTCATATCCACTGCATTGATTTCATGTTTAGTCAATCAAAAAATTTTTATACTAAGTCTCAGTTAAAAATACATGTTATTTTAGTGATTATTAGCAAATGAAAACATAATCACTGGCCTCAATATCTTTGAAAGATAATAGACATTCAAGAGCAAAACAAAATTATTTTATTGTATATCATGCTCCCTTGTTTTGACTGTCTTTCATCCTTAATCATTTGGGATGTCTTGCACAATTCCTTGTGCTACATAGAACTGGCATTGTGGTCTCCTTGGAATCAATATGCATTTCTACTACATCTTCTTCATCTTGATAGCAGAAAGAAGAGAAACTATTTTGATCTCTTCTAATGCCAGACACCTGTTTCAATTATCTGCTTTGGCTCATAAAATGCAGTCACTTTCAGGATTATCATACATTTATACTGGGAACACTTCTGGCAAAAGACACACTTCCATTTGAAGCTCTTGCTTTTGGATTCACCTTTGTACCATTCACTTTCCCACTGCAGACAATTCTTTCCCCTCAGTTTTTGTCTACTTTTTACCTAATTTTCACTACTGAGTTACATACCTATAAAAATATTTTATTATTTCATCGGTTGACATATGATATATTGTCTGTTCTGGTAATGGCGAGATTGAGCTCAAAATATCTTGGTTTAGAGAATACCCAAGTAAACTGTATACTACTCAGCTGTTTACAAACATTATGGCAGCCAAGATCACATTAATGATACCTGTACAAATATGGTGCTTTTATATGACTTTCTTATATATGCATCAATTTACTTAACTTTTACATACCTTGTGAGTTAAGTAGCTCAGTATAACTTTCCCCATTTCACAGACCAATAATTGAGGCTGAGAGAGATTAAAGGAGCTGCTGAAAGGTCATTGCTTTTTCCAGTACACATGGAAAAATTCCATGCTAACACAAATCATGTCTAAATCTTCAATACCTTAAGAAATTGAAAATAATCCAAATAATTTTTACAAATATGATATGTTATAGTAAATGTCAGAATAGTTAAAATGGAATATTCATGAGTTCAGTTCAGTTGCTCAGTCATTTCTGACTCTTTGCAACCCTATGCTGCAGCATGCCAGGCTTCCCTGTCCATCACTAACTCCCAGAGCTTGCCCAAACACATGTCCATCAAGTCAGTGCATATATTCCTGAGGATAGATTCAGAGAAAAGCATTGTCCGAAATGATACATAAACCCCAATGTGCACTGTAGTGCTGTTTACAATAGCCAAGGCTTGGAAGCAACCTAAATGTCCAACAATGGATGAACAGATCAAAAATATGTGGTACATATATACAATGGAATTATTACTCAGCCATTAAAGAGAATAATGCCATCTGCAGCAACATGTATGGACCCAGAGATTATACTAAGTACATCAGTTCAGTTCAGTTGCTCAGTCATGTTCAACTCTTTGCGACCCCGTGGACTGCAGCATGACAGGCCTCCCTGTCCATCACCAACTCCCAGGGTTGACTCAAACTCTTGTCCATTGAGTCAGTGATGCCATCCAACCATCTCATCCTCTGTTGTCCCCTTCTCCTCCCACCTTCAATCTTTCCCAGCATCAGGGTCTTTTCCAATGAGTCAGTTCTTTGCATCAGGTGGCCAAAGTATTGGAGTTTCAGCTTCAACATCAGTCCTTCCAATGAATACCCAGGACCAATTCCCCTTAGGATGGACTGGTTGGATCTCCTTGCAGTCCAAGGGATTCTCAAGAGTTTTCTCCAACACCACAGTTCATAATTCAAATTAATTCTTAATATTCCTTTGTCAAAAATTGCATTGAAATTCTATTTTTAAGATATTTACCATGTGTGTTTTATTTATAATAAATAAATTTAGGTGCTTTGGTTTAGTCAATAAATTATAAAGTATAATCCTATAAGTGTAGAATTTCTAGAGTTTCTAGTCCCATAAATGTTAATCTTGGGTACTTATTTTGAAATTGAAAAGAGCACAGAGTTCTATAAGGAAATGAGAACACAGTACTATTTATTGTAAATCACATTATCTGTCAATGAATGTATTAGGTTGGTGCAAAACTAAGTGCAGTTTTGCATTGTTGAAATTTTCCATGTGATATTGGAATAGATTCTTAAATAAATGTGGTTATGTTATACATCATTTTAATGCACATTTCTTGAATTATGCTTTTTTTGCTAAAGACATTACTTGCTCTATATTTTAGTTTAGACTATGAAAATGATGCTAGACAAAAGGCAAATTCAAGTGATTTTTAAAATTTGAGTTCAAAATGTGTTGTAAAACAGCAGAGACAACTCAACATCAATGACCCATCTGGCCCAAGAACTGTTAATGAACATACAGCACAATGGTGGTTCAAGAAATTTTGCAAAAGAGATGAGTCTTGAAGTTGAGGAACATAGTGGCCAGCCATTGGAAACTGACAATGACCAACTGAGAAGATCTCAAAGCTGATTTTCTTACAAATATACAAAAGTTTCCCAAAGAGCTTAACAATGACCATTTGAAAACATGAACAAGTTCAATAAGTATATGCCTCATGAACTGACCAAAAATTAAAAAATCATTTTGAAGTTTTGTCTTCTCTTATCTACACAACAATGAACCATTTCTCCATCATATTTTGACTCGTGACAGAAAGCGGATTTTATATGAAAACCAGCAGTGACCATCTCAGTGACTGCATCAAGCAGCAGCTCCAAAGCATTTCCCAAAGCCAAACTTGCACCAAGGACATGGTCACTGTTTGGTGGTCTGCTGCCCATCTGATCCACTACAGCTTTCTGAATCCTGGTGAAACCATTACCTCCAAGAAGTATGCTCAGCAAATCAATGAAAACTGGCACCAAAAACTGCCATACTTGCAGCTGGCATTGGTCAACAGAATGGGCTCAATTCTTCCCAATGACAACACCCAACCACACATCACACAATCAATGCTTTTAAAGTTAAATGAATTGGACTACAAAGTTTCGCCTCATCTGCCATGTTTACCCAATCTCTTGCCAACTATCACTTCTTCAAGCATCTCAACAACTTCTTGCAGGGAAACCATTTAACACAACAAGAAAGAGGAAGAAAATGTTTTCTTATATGTAGAATACATCATGCAAAATGCTGGTTTGGATGAAGCACAAGCTGGAATCAAGATTGTCAGAAGAAATATCAATAGCCTCAGATATGCAGATGACACCATCCCAATGGTAGAAAGCAGGGAGGAACTGAAAAGCCTCCTGATGAAGGTGAAAGAGGAGAGTGAAAAAGCTGGCTTAAAACTCAACATTCAAAAACCTAAGATCATTACATCTGGTCCCATCACTTCTCGGCAAATAGATGAGGAAACAATGGAAACAGTGGCAGGCTTCATTTTCGTGGGCTCCAAAATCACTGCAGATGGTGACTGCAGCCATGAAATTAAAAGACACTTTCTCTTTGGAAGAAAATCTGTGATGAACCTAGACAGCATATTAAAAAGCAGAGACATTACTTTGCCAACAAAGGTCCATATAGTCAATGCTATGGTTTTTCCAGTAGTCATGTATGGATATAAGAGTTGGACCATAAAGAAGGCTGAATGCTGAAGAACTAATGCTTCTGAACTGTAAGACTCTTGTGAGTCCCTTGAACTGCAAGGAGATCAAACCAGTTAATCCTAAAGGAAAGCAAACCTAAATATCTGTTGGAAGGACTGATGCTAAAGCTGAAGCTCCAATACTTTGGTCACCAGATGTGATTCTGGGAAAGATTGAAGACAGGAGGAGAAGGAGATGACAGAGGATGATATGGTTGGGAGGTATCACTGACTTGATGGACATGAGTTTGAGCAAGTTCCAGGAGTTATTGATGAACAGGGAAGCCTGGCGTGCTGCAGACCATGGGGTCACAAATAGTTGGACACAAATAAGTGACTGAACTGAAGAGTTCATCAAATCCTAAAGCATAGATTTTTACACTATAGGAATAAACAAACTTATTTCCTGTTGGCAAAAAAATAGGCTAATTATAATGGTCCCTATTTTGGTTTAAAAAAATGTGTTTGAACCTAGTTATATTGACTTAAAATTCACAGTGTGAAATCACATTTGCACCAACCTAATAATTTTTGATATATTTTTACTTCTAAATTTTTTATGATGCTATAAATTATTTTTTATAATTGATATAATATACTGTTTGAAAAAACCTGTCCTCTATACAAACATAATCACATAAAACCAAGAAATATTAAGCATGGATGATCTCAGGTCAGTGAAGTATGACATGAGCTCACACACAAAAAAAAGAAAAGCAACACAAACACAGCGTGAGAGTCATCAAATCACAAGAGAATGAAAGAGGAAAGGAAGAAA
This sequence comes from Oryx dammah, assembly GCF_014754425.2. Taxonomy (NCBI): domain Eukaryota; kingdom Metazoa; phylum Chordata; class Mammalia; order Artiodactyla; family Bovidae; genus Oryx; species Oryx dammah. The sequence continues at coordinate 19,804,627 of NW_024070196.1, forward strand.
AATGATCTACAAAAATTAATCCAAAACAAGAAAGAAACAGCAATAAGAACACACATATTGATAATTGGGTCTTCCCTAGTAGCTCAGCTGGTAAACAATCCGCCTGCAATGAAAGAGACCCCATGGGGTTACAAAAAGTTGGACACGACTAAACCATTTTCACTTCACTTTCTTTTATTGATAATTACCTTAAACATAAATGGATTAAATACTCCAACCAAAAGAGAGAATAGTTGAATGACACAGACACAAAATCTTTATAAATATGCTGTCTACAAGAAACCAACTTCAGATCTAAGGACATATACAGATTGAAAATGAGGGGAAAGAGAAAGTTATTCCACACAAATGGATATCACTAATTATTAGAGGATTCAAGTAAAAACCACAATGAGGTATCACACTGGCCAGAATGTGAATCTACAAACAGTAAATATTGGAGAGGGTGTAAAGAAAAGGAAACCCTCGGGCACTGTTGGTGGGAAGGTAAATTGATAGCGCCACTATGGAGAACAGCATGAAGGTTCACTAAAAAGCTAAAAATAGAACTACCACATGACCCAGTAATCCCACTACTGAGCATATACCCTGAGAAAACTAATTCAAAAAGATACACAAATCCCAATGTTCATTGCAGCACTATTTACAATAGCCAGAACATGGAAGCAAGAGATTAAATGCTCCAACCAAAAGACAAATAAATGTCCACTGACAGATAAATGGATAAAGAAGATATGATGCATATATAAAATTAAATATTACTCAGCCATAAAAAAGGAACAAAATTGGGACATTTGTAGTGATGTGGGTGGAACTAGAATGTGTCATATGGAATGAAGAAAGTCAGAAAGAGAAAACCAAGTAGTGTATATTAACGTGTACAGATGGAACCCAGGAAAATGGTACAGATGAACTAACCTGTAGGGAAGCAACGGAAGCCCAGACATAGAGAACTGACATGTGGAAACAGTGGGGGAAAGGGAGAGTAGCACTGACGTATATACACAACCATATCTAAAATAGCTAGCTAGTGGGAAGCTGCTGTAAAACCAGGGAGTTTGGCTCAGTGCTCTGTGATGACTGAGAGGGGCTGGAAAGGAAACTCAAGAAGCAGGGGATATATATATATATATAGCATAAATATAGCTGACTTATACTCCAATTTAAAAAATATACCTACAATGAGGTAACACCTCAAATCAATCAGAATGTGTTTGTACTAAGTCATGTCAGCCACGCCCAACTCTTTGTAACCCTAGGGACTGTAGCCCACCAGGCTTCTCTGTCCATGGCATTCTCCAGGCAAGAATACTGGAGTGGGTTGCCATGCCGAAACATCTACAAACAAGAAATGCTGAAGAGATTGTGGAGAAATGGGAACCTTTCTATACTGTTCATGGGAATGTAAATTGGTGCAGCCACTATGGAGAACAGTACAGAAGTTCATTAAAAAACTGGAGTTACCGTATGACCTACAATTGCACTCCTGGGCATATACTCAGAGGAAAATATGGTCTAGAAAGATATATGCATTTCAGTGTTCACTGCAGCACTATTTACAGTAGCCAAGATACAGAAACAACCTAAATTTCCATCAAAAGATGAATGCATAAAGAACATGTGGTACACACAAACAGTGGAATATATTCAGCTATTAAAAAGAATGAAATAATGACATTTGCAGCAATACGGATGTGCCTAGAAATTGTCGTACTGAATGAAGTCAGACAAAGACAACATAGCTTTGTGCAAAATCTAAGAAAAGAAAGAAAAAAAATGAACTTATTTACAAATATAAACAGACACAGACTTGAACAAGGAATTTATGGTTACCAGAGGGGAAGGGAAGAGAAAGGGATAGTTAGTGAGTTTGGACTGACATGTACACACTGCTATATTTTAACTGGATAACCAACAAGGAACTATTATATAGCACAGGGAACTCTGTTCAGTATTATATAACCACCTAAAGGGAAAAGAATTTGGAAAACAATAGATACACAAATATGAATAACTGAATCAATTTGCTGTACACCTAAACATAACACAACATTGTTATTCAATTATATTCCAATATAACATAAAATGTTGCTTAAAAAAGAAATTTTAAACATATCATTTAATAGAATTTCTAGAAATAAGCTAATAATAGTGTCAAAAAATGATAAAAATTTGAAAGAGATAAATAATCTTGGCTAATTTTCAAAAGAAATTTTGTACAGCTTCTCTATACAACATAATCAATTTTCAAAAATAAAATCTGGGAAGGAAATGTGTATGGGAAACAACATTCTTCTTCTGACAAATATGTACTGACTGCTGCTGCTAAGTCGCTTCAGTTGTATCTGACTCTGTGCGACCCCAGAGACGGGAGCCCACCAGGCTCACCCGTCCCTGGGATTCTCCAGGAAAGAACACTGGAGTGGGTTGCCATTTTCCTCTCCAAAGCATGAAAGTGAAAAGTGAAAGTGAAGTCGCTCAGTCATATCCGACTCTTTGCGACCCCATGGACTGCAGCCTACCAGGCTCCTCCATCCATGGGATTTTCCAGGCAAGAGTACTGGAGTGGGGTGCCATTGCCTTCTCCGATGTACTGACTACCTACTATGTAATAGGGACGGGGGAGCCTGGTGGGCTGCCGTCTATGGGGTTGCACAGAGCCGGACATGACTGAAGTGACTTAGCAGCAGCAGCAGCAGCAGCAGACCCTCAGTTCAGTTAAGTCGCTCAGTCATGTCTGACTCTTTGTGATGCTATGGGCTGCAGCACCCCAGGTTTCCCTGTCCATCACCCACTCCCAGAGTTTGCTCAAACTCATGTCCACCAAGTCAGTGATGCCATCCAACAATCTCATCCTCCATCGTCCCCTTCTCCTCCTGCCCTCAATCTTTCCCAGCATCAGGTCTTTCCCAATGAGTCAGTTCTTCATTTCAGATGACCAAAGTATTGGAGCATCAGCTTCAGTCCTTCCAAGGAATATTCAGAACTGATTTCCTTTAGGATGGACTGGTTTGATCCCCTTGCAGGCCAAGGGACTCTCAAGAGTTTTCTCCAACACCACAGTTCAAAAGCATCAGTTCTTTGGTACTCAGCTTTCTTTATAGTCCAACTCTCACATCCATACATGACTACTGGAAAACCATAGCTTTGACTAAATGGACCTTGCTGAGCAAAGTAACGGCTTTGCTTTTTAATGTTTTATCTGGGTTTGTCATAACTTTTCTTCCAAGGAGAAAGCATTTTTTAATTTCGTAGCTGTAATCACCATCTGCAGTGACTTTGAAGCCCAAGAAAATGAAGTCTGTCACTGTTTTCATTGTTTCCCCATCTATTTGCCATACTTGATGGGACCATATGCCTTGATCTTAGTTTTTTGAATGCTGAGTTTTAAGCCAGCTTTTTCACTCTGCTCTTTCACCTTCATCAAGTGACTCTTCAATTTCTCTTTGTTTTCTGCCATAAGGGTAGTGTCATCTGCATATCTGAAGTTATTGATATTTCTCCTGGCAATATTGATTCAAGCCTGTGCTTCAGCCAGTCTGGCATTTCACATGATGTACTCTGCATATAAGTTAAATAAGCAGGGTGACAAAACACAGTACTGACATACTCCTTTCCCAATTTGGAGCCAGTCTGTTGCTCCATGTCCAGTTATAACTGTTGATTCTTGACCTGCATACAACTTTTCAGGAGGCAGGTAAGGTGCTTTGGTATTCCTATCTCTTTAAGAATTTTCCACAGTTTGTTGTGATCCACATAGTCAAAGGCTTTGGCAAAGTCAATAAAGCAGAAATAAATGTTTATCTGGAGCAATCTTGCTTTTTCTATGATCAAACGGATGCTGGCAATTTGACCTCTGGTTCCTCTACCTTTTCTAAATCAGCCTTGAACATCTGGAAGTTCATGGTTCATGTACTGTTGAAACCTGACTTGGAGAATTTTGAGCATTATTTTGCTAGTGTTTGAGATGAGTGCAATTGTGTGGTAGTTTGAGCATTCTTTGGCATTGCCTTTCTTTGGGATTGGAATGAAAATTGACCTTTTCTAGTCCTGTGGCCACTGCTGAGTTTTCCAAAATTGCTGGCATATTGAGTGCAGCACTTTCACAGCACCATCTTTTAGGACATGAAATAGCTCAGTTGGAATTCCCTCACATCCACTATCACATTATTAGTGATGTTTCCTTAGGCCCACTTGACTTTGCATTCCAAGATGTCTGGCTCTAGGTGAGTGATCACACCAGTTTGGTTATCTGGGTCATGAAGATCTTGTTTGTATAGATCGTCTGTGTATTCTTGCCACCTCTTCTTAATATCTTCTGCTTCTGTTAGGTCCATACCATTTCTGTCCTTTATTGTGCTCATTTTATAATGAAATGTTCCCTTGGTATCTCTGATTTTCTTGAAGAGATCTCTAGTCTTTCCCATTCTTTTTTCCTCTATTTCTTTGCACTGATCACTGAGGAAGGCTTTCTTATCTCTCCTTGCTCTTCTTTGGAACTCTGCATTCAGATGCGTATATTTTTCCTTTTTTTCCTTTGCCTTTCACTTCTCTTCTTTTCTCAGCTATTTGTAAGTTTCTCCTCAGACAACCATTTTGCATTTCTTTTTCTTGGGGATGGTCTTGATCACTGCCTCCTGTACAATGTCAAGAACCACTGTCCATAGTTCTTCAGGCACTCTATCAGATCTAATCCCTTGAATCTATTTGTCACTTCCACTGTATAATCTAAAGGGATCTGATTTAGGTCATACCTGAAAGATCTAGTGGTTTTCCCCACTTTTCATCTTAAGTCTGAATTTTGCAATAAGTAGTTCATGATATGAGCCACAGTCAGCTCCCAGTCTTGCTTTTGCTGAGTGTATAGAGCTTCTCCATCTTTGGCTGCAAAGAATATAATCAATCTGATACTGGTATTGACCATCTGGTGATGTCCATGTGTAGAGTCTTCTCTTGTGTTGTTGGAAGAGGGTATTTGCTATTACTAGTGTTTTCTCTTGGCAAAACTCTGTTGGCCTTTGCCCTACTTCATTTTGTACTCCAAGGCCAAAGTGGCCTATTACTCCAGGTATTTCCAGACTTCCTACTTTCACATTCCAGTCCCCTTTGATGAAAAAGACATCTTTGTTTGGTGTTAGTTGTAGAAGTTCTTATAAATCAATCACAGAAAACTAACCAAACATGGACTACATGGACCACAGCCTTGTCTAGCTCAAAGAAACTATGAGCCATGCCCTGTAAGGCCACCAAGATGGATGGCTCATGGTGGAGAGTTCTGCTAAAACATGGTCTACTGAAGAAAGGAATGGCAAACCACTGCAGTATTCTTGCCTTGAGAACCCCATGAACAGTATGAAAAGGCAAAAACATATGGCACTGAAAGATAAGCTCCCAAGGTCGGTAGGTGCCCAATATGCTACTGGATAAGAGTGGAGAAATAACTCCAGAAACAATGAAGAGATGGAGCCAAAGCAAAAAACAATATCTAGTTGCGGATGTGATGGGTAATGGAAGTAAAGTCCAATGCTAAAGAACAATATTGCATAGGAATGTGGAATGTTAGGTCCATCAGTTCAGTTCAGTTCAGTCACTCAGTTGTGTCTGACTCTTTGTGACCCCATGAATCGTAGCATGTCAGGCCTCCCTGTCCATCACCAACTCCCGGAGTTCACTCAGACTCACGTCCATCGAGTCAGTGATGCCATCCAGCCATCTCATCCTCAGTTGTCCCCTTCTCCTCCTGACCCCAATCCCTCCCAGCATCAGAGTCTTTTCCAATGAGTCAACCCTTTGCATGAGGTGGCCAAAGTACTGGAGTTTCAGCTTCAGCATCATTCCCTACAAAGAAATCCCACGGCTGATCTCCTTCAGAATGGACTGGTTGGATCTCCTTGCAGTCCAAGGGACTCTCAAGAGTCTTCTCCAACACCACAGTTCAAAAGCATCAATTCTTCAGTGCTCAGCTTTCTTCACAGTCCAACTCTCACATCCATACATGACCACTGGAAAAACCATAGCCTTGACTAGACGGACCTTTGTTGGCAAAGTAACGTCTCTGCTTTTGAATATGCTATCTAGGTTGGTCATAACTTTTCTTCCAAGGAGTAAACGTCTTAATTTCATGGCTGCAATCACCATCTGCAGTGATTTTGGAGCCCAAAAAAATAAAGTCTGACACTAGATCAAGGTAAATTGGAATTGGTCCAACAGGAAATGGCAAGACTGAACACTGACATTTTATGAATCAGTGAACTAAAATGGACTGGAATGGGCAAATCTAATTCAAATGACCATTATATCTACTACTGTGGGCAAGAATCTGTTAGGATAAATGTAATAGCCTTCATAGTTACAAAAGAGTCCAAAATGCAGTATTTGGGTACAATCTCAGAAATGACAGAATGATATCCGTTCAGTAATCCAAGTCTATGCCCCAAGCAGTAATGCTAAGAAGCTGAAGTTGAAAGGTTCTCTGATGACCACAAGACTAGACCCCCAATGCTCCATTAAGGCACCACTCCAACAAACAAGCCTACAGACAATAATGGACCAGCATTTGTGTCAGTAACTTCCAAATAAAGTTAATACTGGAGAATTTTATAGTTTATTTCAAATACTGTCTTCACTATTGACTATCAAAGTCTATAAGTTTCTTGAAAATCTGGCTACTTATTATACTTAAATTTGCTACAATATTCATGGAAAGTTTTATCCACTACATACAAAATATCAGCCCAGAATCATTTTTCCTACCCTCTGTCACACCACCTCAGTGTGGAAAAATTCTCATATTTTGAAAAGTTTTCTTATCTTATTATATTATCCCAGTCTGTGACATAAGAGAGCAGACAGCTATTATTCCCAAAGGGGGTGGGTCTCTTTTTAGGATGATATATTAATTTGCTTAGGCTGATATAACAGAGTACCACAGACTAGATGGACTAAATGACAGAAAATTATTCTCTACAATTTTGGAGACTCAAATCTGAAATCAAGGTGTTAGCAAGGCTGGTTTCTTCTGAAGCCTTTTTCTTTGGCTTATGGTTGGCCATCTATTCTCTCTCTGCATCCTCATCTACTCTTGCCTCTGTGCATATGTCTGTACAATTGTCTTCTTCTTATAAAGCACCAGTCATATGATTAGCAACTCGTTCTAATGACTTTATTTTAACTTAACACCACTTTAAAGGCCTTATATCCAATATCATTTCATTTTGGGGCTTCAGCAGCTAGGACTTCCACCTTAGATTTTGAAGAAATATAATCCAGCCCCTCAATGATGCCAATATCCAGCAATCAAAGCACACAGCATGGATTTAGCCAAATAACTTCAAGACCTTGTTTGTTGTCTTCCCAAATCTAATTAACTCATTTATTCTTTGGTATTTCAGTTGGAAACCTTAACAATCATCATGATTGGAATTCTGTGAATTATAGTTATTGTAGCATGTATTGATTATTTATCTAGAATTCTACAGTGGGTTTTTATCTACTTTGCATTATTCACATATAAGCCAGTAAGGTTCTCAAGTACTTAGACAAATAAGCCTTGAATATTTAGAAAACACTGTGTATCTCTAGATCTAAGTGATTTTATATCTTTTCTCTTGGAAAGCTGTCACCTCCTAATCCTGATTCTGAGCAGAATTAAAATAATAAATAGGTATTAAACTTCCTGACCACTAAAAAGTGTGTGTATGCACTTTTTGACTATGATTTTCCTTGTATAAAAAATTCAGCTAGTCTGCCTTCCACTCTGATTACTTTCATCCCAATGACAGAGCCAGGCTTCTTAACCACTTACTTCAAAAGAGTAACAATTTTCTGCCTGACTATATTTAGAAGATGAAAATTTTCTAAGAGGCCTCTAACCTTAAGTTGGTTCAGGAAGTACTCTTCTTGCTTAAATATTTCCTATTCTATACTCCATCTTAATATGTTTATTGAGAGTTGCACAGTTTCTTCACACTAAACAACCATTCACATGTGTAATATTCCATCCTATGAATTTAAGAATGGAGAGGTTTATGACTTCTTAGTTCTTGAAATAAGTGAGAAATTCCTTTGATCTTTTAGTTCCTCAGTTGAACTGCTGCAGTAATTATTTCAAGTTCTTTTCTTTATATTCTAAACCAAAAATAAATATTCCTAATAGTGAACAAAAATGTTCAAACTCTTGAACCATTCCCTTTATTAATAAAAACATGGTTACACAAAAAGGAGAACAATAATTTTTCAAGCATATAAAGAGTAACATTTGTATGTTTGCTGTTTGGTTTGTGTTTTATTACCATATCATTCTTAGATTAGTAAACTGAAACAGATATACATGTATCAGATGTACACCAGATCTAGACTCAAATTATTTTCTGGAAAATTTCCCAACATATACAAAATTAGTAGGAGTCAAATGCAATTTACTACTTCCCCAAAGCACATCTAGTACCTAGTGAATATCCACTATGATAATTTTAAATTATCACTTTATATTTTTACCAGACAGATCAGTTATCCTCAAAAGCCTTCTGAAGTGTAAAGAACCCTCAGAGTTCACTATATCTCTCCTACATTCATGCTTCTGCAGCAGAGCTCCAAGATCTACCAAAAAAGCTCCTAAGGAATCCCTTAGGATTTCTTATCAGTTGACATTTTCATATTCCCTAGAGTATTACTCAGTGCTGGAAGGGTTCCTGACTGCCTTGGGTTCTATAACAGTTTCTCTCATTTCTATAACTATTATGACAAACAATATTAGAGGTTACAAATTTTTCATCAGCTCCTCCAATTAGATGCTCTTACCTATGTGTTATATTGATTTTAAACTTTTCCTGTGATAGGTTTACTATAACAGATTTTCAGATACACAAGTCCTGCCTATCAGAAATGCAGAGAGTCAGATACGACTTAGCAACTGAACAACAATGAAGAACTGGAAACTTGAAAAGCCAAGAAAGATTACAGCAAGATGTCTGTGTAAGGTGCCACACCACAAGATTATCAAAGCTGGAGCAAAAAAACCAAGGCAATGGCATTTGTATAGGGATTTAAACTTGACAAACTTTGTCTCATCATTGTTTCCTCTTTTAGTTAAAGTAGATGCATCTTAGATCACTTAAATGACCTATTTAGGGCCCTAGGTCGTAGGGAAGCACTGGGATTTGAGACAATGTCTTCTGTTTTTTAATAGAAGAAAACTGAAGCAACTGTGGGAGAGGCAGAAGTATGGTGAATGGTGTTGACTGTTATCTACTTTGTTGTCTTGTATTCAGTTTTAAAAACATTATTACACTAACAATAATGACTATCATGTTTATTTTAAGATATTCCTTCTTAATCTCTCTCTCATGATGAAACCAAACGCATGATATAAGAACAAACTTAGGCCAAGCTTTCACAAATAATGACTTTCTGTCTGAGATTGAAAGACAATATTCCAAGGACAGTATTAAATTACCAGCATAGCTCAGTGCACTGTTCAACTTTCAATTCACTGTTAGATGAAATTGGTAGAGTGTCAAAACCCATCAAAAACCTAACACAACAATTTCTCCCTGGAGAAACATACTGTAACTATTACAAGGCACTTTTAAGGTTTATTGATTTGGAGATAAGAAGCACAGTTACATCAGAGAGATGACAGAGATGAAGTGCATTTCTCAGAATAATAAACATACTTCCAAGTCAGGAATCACATAAATATAAAAACAGAGCACCATTTAATTGTCATTTGTTCTGCTGTATTTGCACCATATTATAAATATCCAAAAGACCCAATATAAGTATCAGGTATGAAAAGCAGCCATATATAGTAAAATAGGGTAAATGGTCTTCAGAAGTCTTCAGTAGCATTTGAGTTTTGTGAATGATACAACTTTGTCATCATTAAACAAGATTTATAACTCCCATAATATTTTTAAAATGTTTTTTTGCCCCAGTATATTAATAACTACCACATTAGAGGCATTTCTACTCAATTTAAAAAGAAAGAGATAATGATAGAAAAAGTATGGCTTATGTATGGAGATATAAAACAGTAAAAAGTTAAATGATTAGGGAAGTGTTTTTATTTACAGAAGGACAGTATTCAGAATAATATATAAATAATATATTTGTAAAGAAAATTTAGTCCAATAGGTCAATATAAGAAAAATTCTTGACAAGGAAATTAATAATTGTTATATCCCACAAAGCTTAGTTAGAAATAAATAATGGCAAACTCATTCATAATAGCATATATAGTCACAATATAACTATAATAAACATATATGAAGAAAGCAATAAAAACCATCAAATATCAAGTACTTAAAAAGATGGAAATGTGAGGTTTAGCATGTTATAGAACAAAAAGCTTGAACATTTTCAAATTGTTGAACAATTTCAACATTTCAATTGCATTAAAGAGTAACGCAATTCCAACTCACATTATAACTTTTAACTTTAATTTTAGAAATTTGAAATCTTTTCTTAAATTCCATTTTAAAGTTTCATATTGATAAAACTAAAATGAATGAGCCATAATTCCATAATAAACTGTAAAGATACAAAAGAAGAAATTAATTTATGTTTTGGGAACTAATAGTATTAACACATATCATTAGGAAGCAACAGAGTTAACTGGGAAATTGACAGTCAGTTAATAAATGTTGTTGGCACACTTTACTAGCTATTTTTAAAAAGTCACTGATGTATGTGTAAAGAAGTGTACTGCACACATATAAGTAGAGATCTATATATTTCTTTGAAATAATTTAAAAGAATATAAAATTAGAAAATATAATTAACTCTAGTCACAAAAATAAAATACTTAAGAATAAAACTTTAAAAAAAGTATGGAAGCTTAACTGTATAAGGACAATAATACTTTACCTAAAGTCTCTAAAAGATTTAAGGGATGGAAAGACATACCAAAATACTGGATAAAAAGACTAAAAATTCTAAAGACACCAATTCACCCAAATAAAGTCACATTTTAGTGTGCTTCTGAACAATACAACAAACATTTGTATGAAGATAATTATATTTGAAACATAAGGTAAAGATGAATATTTTAAACAGTTTCTCAAAAGGTTAACAGCAAAGAAGCATCTTTTTCAAAGATTAATGATTACTGTGAAATAAAACACACACAAAAAATACTCTATCCAGGAAGGCTCTCATTTAGAGTCAAGACAGAAATCAAAAGCTTATAGTCAAGAAAAAGCTAAAATAATTCAGCACCACAAAACCAGCTTCACAATAAATGCTAAAGGAATTTCTATAGGTGGAAAACACAAGAAAGAAGAACAATTAGGGAAGAAAAGACACATACAGAAACAAACCCAAAACAATTAATAAAATGTCAACAGGAATATACATACTGAAGATCACCATGTAAATGGAATAAATGTTCCAACAAGAAATAAACTGAATAAATGGATAAAAAAACAAGATTTGTATATGTGCTCTCTATTAGAGACCCACTTCAGACCTAAGGACACAGACAGACTGAAAGTGAGGGCATGGAAAAACATATTCCATGCAAATGGAAATCAAAAGAAAGGTGGAGTAGCAATACTCTTATTAGACAAAATAGACTTTAAAATAAAGACTGTTACAAGTATAGGGAAGCACACTACCTAATGATCAAGGGATCAACACAAGAAGAAGATATAACAACTGTAAATATATTTGCACCCAACATTGGAACTCTTCAATCCATAAGGCAAATGCTAACATCCATAAAAGCGGAAATCAACAGTAACTCCATAATAGTGGGGAACATTAGCACCTCACTTACACCAATAGACAGATCATCCAGACAGAAAATCAATAAAGACAAGACTTATCTGATACACTGGATTAGATAGGCTTAATTGATATTTATAGGACATTTCATCTGAAAGCAGCAGAAAACACTTTCTTGGGTGCACACATAACATTCTCCAGGATAGATCACATCTTGGGTCACAAATCAAGCCACAGTAAATTTAAGAAAGCTGAAATCATAATGAGATTCTTTTCTGACAATAATCCTATGAAATTTGAAACCAATTACAGGGAAAACACTGTAAAAAAAAAAATAAGTGGAGGCTAAACAATATGTCACTAAATAATCAATGAGTCAATGAAAGAAAATCAAAGAGGAAATTAATAAATACCTATAGACAAATAACAATGAAAACATGGTAAACCAAACCTATGGAACACAGCAAAAGCAGTACCAAGAGGGAAGTTTATAACAATACAACATTAGCTCAAGAAACAAAAATTTCAAACGACCTAACCTTACACTTAAAGAAACTAGACAAAGAAGACCAAATAAAATCCAAAGTTAGGGGATGGAAAGAAATCATAAAGATTGGAGCAGAAATAAATGAAATAAAGATAAAGAAAACAATACCAAAGACTAATGAAACTCAAAACTGTTCTTTGGGAAGATAAACAAAAATGAATAAATTTTAGGCAGACTAATCAAGAAAAAAAAGGGGGAGCAGACTCAATTTCAGTACAATAAAACTAGAAATGAAAAAGGAGAAGTTACAACTGATACAACAGAAATACAAAGAATCACAGGATATTACAAGACTGTATGCCACTAAAATGGAAAACCTAGAAGAAATGGACAAATTCTTAGAAAGGTACAATCTCCCAAAACTGAAACAATAAGAAATAGAAAATATGAACAGAAAAATCACAAGTACTGAAGCTGAAACTGTGAACAAAAGTCCAGAATCAGATGGCTTCACAAGCAAATTCCACCAAACATTTAGAGAAGAGTTAACACCTACTCTTCTGAAAATTTCCCCACCTGCCCCCCAAAAAATACAGAGGAAGGAACACTCTCAAGCTCATTCTAATAGGAACCCATCACCTTGATATTAAAACCAGAGAAAGACATCACAAAAAGAAAATTACAGGTCAATATCCCTGAAGAATATACACACATAAATTATCAACAAAATACTAGCAAAGCAAATAGAAATATATTAAAAGGAGAATGCAAAAGTAGGAAGTCAAGAAACACCTGGAGTAACTGGAAAATTTTGCCTTGGAGTACAGAATGAAGCAGGGCAAAGGATAATAGAGTTTTGCCAAGAGAAGGCACTGGTCATAGTAACCACTCCCTTCAAACAACACGAGAGAAGACTCTACACATGGACATCACCAGATGGTCAACACAAAAATCAAACTGATTATATTGTTTGCAGCAAAAGATGGAGAAGCTCTATATAGTCAGCAAAAACAAGACCAGGAGCTGACTGTGGCTCAGATCATGAACTCCTTATTGCCAAATTCAGACTGAAATTTGAGAAAGTAGGGAAAACCACTAGACCATTCAGGTATGACCTAAATCAAATCCCTTATGATTATACAGTGGAAGTGACAGATAGATTCAAGGGATTAGATCTGATAGACAGAGTGCCTGAAGAATTATGGATGGAGGTTCAAGACATTGTACAGGAGACAGGGATGAAGACTATCCCCAAGAAAAAGAAATGCAAAAAGAAAAAATGGCTATCTGACGAGGCCTTACAAATAACTGTGAAAAGAAGCGAAGCAAAAGGCAAAGGAGAAAAGGAAAGATACACCCACCTGAATGCAGAGTTCTGAAGAATAGCAAGAAGAGAAGAAAGCCTTCCTCAGTGATCATCACAAAGAAATAGAGGAAATCAGTAGAATGGGAAAGACTAGAGATCTCTTCAAGAAAATTAGGGATACCAAAGGAACATTTCATGCAAAGATGGGCTAAAAGACAGGAATGGTATGGACCTAACAGAAGCAGAAGATATTAAGAAGAGGTGGCAAGAAAACACAGAACTGTACATCTTCATGACCCAGATAATCATGATGGTATGATCACTTACCTAGAGTCAGACATCCTGGAATGTGAAGTCAAGTGGGCCTTAAGAAGCATCACTACAAGCAAAGCTAGTGGAGATGATGGCATTCCAGTTGAGCTATTTCAAATTCTAAGATATGATGCTGTGAAAGTGCTGCACTCAATATGCCAGCAAATTTGGAAAACTCAGCAGTGGCCACAAGACTGGAAAAGGTCAGTTTTCATTCCAATCCCAAAGAAAGGCAATGCCAGTTCAGTTCAGTTCAGTAGCTCAGTCATGTCCAACCCTATGTGACCCCATGAACTGCAGCATGCCAGGCCTCCCTGTCCATCACCAACTCCCGGAGTTTACCCAAAATCATGTCCATTGAGTCAGTGATGCCATCCAACGATCTCATCCTCTGTCATCCCCTTCTCCTCCTGCCCTCAATCCTTCCCAGCATCAGGGTCTTTTCGAAGGAGTCAGCTCTTCGCATCCGGTAGCCAATGTATTGGAGTTTCAGCTGCAACATCAGTCCTTCCAATGAACACGAAGGATTCATCTCCTTTAGGATGGACTGGTTGGATCTCCTTGAAGTCAAGGGACTCTCAAGAGTATTCTCCAACACCACAGTTCATTTCTTCGGTGCTCAGCCTTCTATATAGTCCAACTTTCACATCCATACATGACCACTGGAAAAACCATACACTTGACTAGATTACCACACAACTGAACTCATCTCACACGCTAGTAAAGTAATGCTCAAAATTCTCAAAGTCAGGCTTCAACAGTACGTGAACTGTGAACTTCCAGATGTTCAAGCTGGATTTCAAAAAGGCAGAGAGACCAGAGATCAAATTGCCAACATCTGTTGGATTATCAAAAAAGCAAGAGTGTTCCAGAAAAACATCTATTTCTGCTTTATTAACTATGCCAAAGCCTTTGACTGTGTGGATCACAACAAACTGTGGAAAATTCTTTCCACAGAGAAAGAATGGGAAAGAAGAGATGGGAATACCAGACCACTTGATCTGCCTCTTGAGAAATCTGTATGCAGATTAGGAAGCAACAGTTAGAACTGGACATGGAACAACAGACTGGTTCCAAATCGGGAAAGGAGTACATCAAGGCTGCGTATTGTCACCCTGCTTATTTAACTTATATGCAGAGTACATTCATACAAACTACCAGGCTGGATGAAGCACAAGCTGCAATCAAGATTGCCAGGAGATCTATCAATAACCTCAGATATGCAGGTGACACCACCCTTATTGCAGAAAGCAAAAAGGAACTGAAGAGCCTCTTGATGAATGTGAAAGAGGAGAGTGAAAAAGCTGGCTTAAAACTCAACATTCAAAAAACCAAGATCATGGCATCCAGTCCCATCATTTCATGGCAAATAGATGGGGAAACAATGGAAACAGTGACAGACTTAATTTTCTTGGGCTCCAAAATCACTGCAGATTATGACTGCAGCCATGAAAAAAAAAAAAAAAAAAAACACTTGCTCCTTGGAAGAATAGTTATGACCAACCTAGATAGCATATTAAAAAGCAGACACATTACCTTGCCAGCAAATATTCATCTAGTCAAAGCTATGGTTTTTCTAGTAGTCATGTATGGATGTGAGAGTTGGACTAGAAAGAAGGCTGAGTTACAAAGAATTGATGCTTTTGACTTATTGTGTTGGAGAAATCTCTTGAAAGTCCCTTGGACTGCAAGGAGATCAAACCAGTCAACGCTAAAGGAAATGAATCCTAAATATTCATTGGAAGGACATGTTGAAGCGGAAACTCCAATACTTTGACCACCTGATGTGAAGAGCTGACTAATTAGAAAAGACTCTGATTCTGGGAAAGATTGAAGCCAGAAGGATAAGGGGACAACAGAGGATGAGATGTTTGGATGACATCACCAACTCAATGGACATGAGTTTGAGCAAGCTCTGGGAGATGGTGATGGACAAGGAAGCCTGGCATGATTCAGTCTCCATGGGGTCACAAAGAGTTGGACACAACTGAGCAACTAAACAACAACAGATAGCTAAAACATGAGAAGATTGGTCAACATTACTAATCATCAGAGAAGTGCAATCAAAATCTCAATGAGGCATTACCTCACACCAGTCAGAGTGGTCATCCTCAAATAATCCACAAACAATAAATGCTGGAGAGCACGTGGAGGAAAAGGAACTCTCTTACACTGTTGGTAAGAATGTAAATTGGTACAGCCCCTGTGGAGAACAGTATGGAAATTCATTTAAAAAAAAAAAAAAAACTAAAAATAGAACTACCATATGATCTAGCAGTCCTTCTTACAGGCATACATCCAAAGGAAAACATGGTTGGAAAAGATATGTGAACCTCAGAGTTCACTGCAACACTGTTTACAATAGCCAAGACATGGAAGCAACCTAAATATTCATCAACAGAGGAATGAAAAAAAAAGCTTTGGTACATACATACAGTGGCATATTTCTCAGCCATTAAAAAAAACCTTCATATAGGATCCTGCTGTGATGTATGTCGGAGAGTGTTTTGCCTATGTTCTCTTCTAGGAGTTTTATAGTTTCTGGTCTTACATTTAGATCTTTAATCCATTTTGAGTTTATTTTGGTGTATGGTGTTAGAAAGTGTTCTAGTTATATTCTTTTACAAGTGGTTGACCAATTTTCCCAGCACCACTTGTTAAAGAGATTTTCTTTAGTCCATTGTGTATTCTTGCCTACTTTGTCAAAGACAAGGTGTCCATAGGTGTGTGGATTTATCTCTGGGCTTTCTATTTTGTTCCATTGATCTATATTTCTGTCTTTGTGCCAGTACCATACTGTCTTGATGACTGTGGCTTTGTAGTAGAGCTTGAAGTCAGGCAGGTTGATTCCTCCAGTTCCATTCTTCTTTCTCAAGATTGCTTTGGCTATTCGAGGTTTTTTGTATCTCCATACAAATTGTGATATTATTTGTTCTAGCTCTGTGAAAAATCAGAATACTGGAAATAAAAGCAAAAATAAACAAATGGGACCTAATTAAACTTAAAAGCTTCTGCACAACAAAGGAAACTATAAGCAAGGTGAAAAGACAGCCTTCAGAATGGGAGAAAATAATAGCAAATGAAGCAACTGACAAACAACTAATTTCAAAAATATACAAGCAACTCCTACAGCTCAATTCCAGAAAAATAAACGACCCAATCAAAAAATGAGCCAAAGAACTAAACAGACATTTCTCCAAAGAAGACATACAGATGGCTAACAAACACATGAAAAGATGTTCAACATCACTCATTATCAGAGAAATGCAAATCAAAACCACAATGAGGTACAATTTCACACCAGTCAGAATGGCTGTGATCCAAAAGTATACAAGCAATAAATGCTGGAGAGGGTGTGGAGAAAAGGGAACCCTCTTACACTGTGGGTGGGAATGCAAACTAGTACAGCCACTATGGAGAAGAGTGTGGAGATTCCTTAAAAAACTGGAAATAGGACTGCTTTATGACTTAGTAATCCCACTGCTGGGCATACACACCGAGGAAACCAGAATAGGAAGAGACACATGTACCCCAATGTTCATTGCAGCACTGTTTATAATAGCCAGGACATGGAAGCAACCTAGATGTCCATCAGCAGATGAATGGATAAGAAAGTCGTGGTACATATACACAATGAAATATTACTCAGCCATTAAAAAGAATACATTTGAATCAGTTATAATGAGGTGGATGAAACTGGAACCTATTATACAGAGTGAAGTAAGCCAGAAAGAAAAACACCAATACAGTATACTAGTGCATATATATGGAATTTAGAAAGATGGTAATGATAACCCTGTATGCGAGACAGCAAAAGAGACACAGATGTGTAGAGCGGACTTTTGGACTCTGAGGGAGAGGGTGGGATGATTGGGAGAATGGCATTGAAACATGTATAATATCAAATATGAAACGAGTCACCAGTCCAGGTTCAATACATGATACTGGATGCTTGGGGCTGGTGCACTGAGACGACCCAGAGGGATGGTATGGGGAGGGAGGAGAGAGGGGGGTTCAGGATGGGGAAATGGGGAACACGTGTATACCTGTGGCGGATACATGTTGATGTATGGCAAAACCAATACAATATTGTAAAATAAATAAATAAATAAATAAAAACTTAACAAACTCAAAAAAAAAACCTTCAAAATAATGCCATTTGCAGCAACATGAATGGACTTAAAGATTATCATACTGAGTGAAGTAAGTCAGACAGAGAAAGACAAATATCATGTGATATCCCTTATACGTGGGATCTAAAAAAGGGTACAAATGACCTTGTCTTTAAAACAGAAAACAGTTTACAGATGTATGAAATGAACTTATGGTTACCAGGGGGTATTGCGTTGGGAGAGATAGATTATAAGATTAGGACTGACATAAACCCTACTATATATAAAATGGATAACTAATAAGGACCTACTGTATAGCACGGGGAACTCTACTCAATACTCTGTAACATACTCTATGGGAAAAGAAACTAAAGAAGAGTGGATATATGTATATAGTTAACATTCACTGCACTACACACCTTAAACTCACACAACATTGTAAATCAACTATACTCAAAATTTGAAAGAAAGAAAGAAATCTAAACAATAATCTGAATATGCTTGAGCCAAATACTCTAGAATAAAAGGGTAACATT
This sequence comes from Oryx dammah, assembly GCF_014754425.2. Taxonomy (NCBI): domain Eukaryota; kingdom Metazoa; phylum Chordata; class Mammalia; order Artiodactyla; family Bovidae; genus Oryx; species Oryx dammah. The sequence goes on from NW_024070196.1 coordinate 19,823,104, forward strand.
TCTAAGATGAAGAACCGGAACAAAGGAATAAGGAAACATTATGAGTCCCACTGGCGAGTAAATAAAGAACATAAAGGGACACACCATAACATGAAAAATACTAGTAACAAAAAGTATTAGCTATACTGGAAGTATGCAAATTTTAGCAACAAAACATATTTCAGAGAAAAGAAGGAATGTTCTATTCACTCCCCATCCCAACACCAGAAAAACCTATGTCAAACAAGCTTGTTGAAGTATCCTAGTGTTATCTGGCAAAAAAAAAAAAAAAAAAAATACTATTAAGAACAGACTTCCAAACACCACCTGATAAAGGACACTTTTACACAGCTAAGTTTTGATAGCGACTTCACTTTTACTTTTCACTTTCCTGCATTGGAGAAGGAAATGGCAACCCACTCCAGTGTTCTTGCCTGGAGAGTCCCAGGGACGGGGGAGCCTGATGGGCTGCTGTCTATGGGGTCGTACAGAGTCAGACACGACTGAAGCGACTTAGCAGCAGCAGCAGCAGTTTTGATAAGTACTTTATTGCCATTTTTTCACAGAGATAAGCTAAGGTTGGAATTTGAGAAATTTAGGCAAGTTTTGGAAGGTGGTATGATGCTTGGGTAAAACAAGTTATAACTTGGGTAAAACAGGCTAGGCAGAAGCAGCTTACAAGTTGTTGGACTTCTCTAAGCTGTAATTTTCTGAAATATTCATAATCTTATCTCTCAATTTATAATCTCTGTAAAAGTTTAGTTTATTTCTCAGCAGTGAAATATATGCTACTTGGAGACAGATGATACATGCTGAAATCTCTCAGGAAAGTGTTTTGTGTGTGTGTGTGTGGGGGGGGGGTGGTACTGAATCAGATTCTCCAGGTAATTCACCCTCATCCATGGATCACATGAGCTTATCTGGAGCTGAGGACAATCCTCAGCACCCACAAAACTTCCCATACAAAACATTCGTCTTCACTACCTAAGGATTTTCTAGCTCACCATGTCCCCAGGACAAACCTCAACCAATGGGTGAAATGAGTCACAGCATTCAGCTTCCATATGGTACAGATGAAGTCAAGGTTCATACAGCTTTTCAGTACCTCCTGAGACTCCCAATATTGCCATTCAAGATGAGAACATAGATAGCTTCATGGTCTTTCCAGATCTTTAGCTAGTCCTAAACACCTGCACAGCCTCCTTTATTCTTTTAATTATGTATAATTAGTTTTTCTTAAATAACATGGTTTTTCCATCTTACCTAGATAAGATACTTCACTCTATAGCTCAATTTTTGAATTTTTAAAACAAAGATAAACTAACTGTAGCAAGAGTCATTGTAAGGGTTAAATTAGTTTAAGTAAAACACTTACAACCATGTCTGTTAATTAATACTAATAATTATAACAGTGATTATTACTAGTAGCATTTTTATAGTTACTGTGATTAACACTCAAGTTTCCTGCATATATTTGACTCTAAGAAAAAATTGCCTGATAGCCAAAAAGCATATGAAAAGATGTTCAACATTGCTAATTGTCAGATAAATGAAAATCAAAACTACAATGAGGTATAACCTCATATCAGTAAAAATGGCCACCATTGAAAAGTCTACAAACAGGGGACTTCCCCAGTGGTCCACTGGTTAAGACTCCATGCTTCCAAAGTAGGAAGTGTGAGTTTGATCCCTAATCCAGGAACTAAGATCCCATATGCCATTCAGTGTGGCCAAAAATAATAATAATAATAATTAAAAACAGTTGCAAAAATCCTCAACAAAATTCTAGCAGATAGAGTTCAACAACAGATTAAAAAGATCATACACCATGATCAAGTAGGGTTTATCCCAGGGATGTAAGAATTCTTCAATATAACACAAATGAAACAATGAGATGCACCATATTAATAAATTGAAAGATAAAAGCCATATGACAATCTCAACAGATGTAGAAAAAACTTTCGACAAAAATCAACACCCATTTATGATAAAAACTCTTCCAAAAATTGGCATAGAAGGAACCTACCTCAACATAATAAAAGCCATATATGACAAACCCACAGGAAACATTATTCTCAATGGTGAAACACTGAAAGCATTCCCTTTAAGATAAGGAATGAGAAAAGGGTGCCCACTTTCACCACTAATATTCAAAGTAGTTTTGGAAGCCATGGGCTTCCCTGGTGGCTCAGAAAGGGAAACTACTGATTCCCTGTAAAGAACCGACCTGCAATGCAGGAGATCTGGGTTCAATCCCTGGGTTGGGAAGATCCCCTGGAGAAGGGAATGGAAACCCACTCCAGTATTCTTGCCTGGAGAATCCCATGGACAGAGGACCCTGGCAGGCTACAGTTCACGTGGTCACACAGAGTTGGACACAACTGAGCAACTAAGCACAGCACTCACAGCACAGCCACGGAAATCAAAGCAGAAAAAGTAAAAGGAACCCAGATAGGAAAAGAAGTAAAACTCTCACTGAAGATGACATGAAACTGCACACAGAATACCCTAAAGATACCATCAGAAAATTACTAGAGCTAATCAGTGAATTTAGCAAAGTGGCAGGATACAAAACTAACACACAGAAACCACTTGCATTCCTATACACTAGCAATGAAATAGCACAAAGAGAAATTAAGGAATCAATCTCATTTACCACTGCAACAGAAAGAACAAGATGCGTATGAATAAACCTGCCTAAGGAGACAAAAGAGCTATATACAGAAAGCTATAAGACACTGATGAAAGAAATCAAAGATGACATAAACAGATGGCGAGATAGTCCATGTTCCTGTGTTGGAAGAATCAATATTGTGAAAATGACTATACTACCAAATGTAATGTACAGATTCAATGCAATCCCTATCAAATTACAAAAGGCATTTTTCACAGAACTAGAACAACAACAACAAAAATCTCACAATTCATGTGGAAACACAAAAGACCCCCAAGAGTCAAAGAAACCTTGATAAAGAAGCATGGAGCTGGAGAAATCAACCTTCCTGACTTCAGACCATACTACAAAGATACAGCCATCAAGACAGTATGATACTGGTACAAAAACAGAAATATAGACCAATGGAATGAGATAGCCCAGAAATAAACCAACACACCTATGGATACATTATTTTTGACAAAGGAGGCAAGAATATACAATGGAGCAAAGACAGTATCTTCAATAAGTGCTGCTGGGAAAACTGGATGGCTGCATGCAAAATAATGAAGTTAGAACACTCCCTAATACCATACAAAAACATAAATTCAAAATGGATTAAAGACCTAAATATAAGAACAGAAACCACAAAACTCTTAGAGGAAAACATAGGTAGAAGACTCGATGACACAAATTAGAGCCAGATCTTCTATGACTACCTTCTAGAGTAATGGAAACAAAAACGAAAATAAACAAGTGGGACCTAATTAAACGAAAAAGCTTTTACACAGTGTAGAAAACTATAAACAAGGTGAAAAGATAACCCTCAGAATGGGGGAAAAAAAAAAAAACAGCAAATGAAACACTGACAAAGGATTAATTTCAAAACTACACAAGCAGCTCATACAAATCAATACCAGAAAAACAAACAACCCAATCAAAAAGTGGGAAGAAGATATAAATGACATTTCTCCAAAGAAGACATACAGATGGCTAATAAACACATGAAAAGATGCTCAACATCACTCATTATTAGAGAAATGCAAATCAAATCTACAGTGAGATATCACCTCACACCAGTCAAAATGGCCATCACCAAAAAACATCTGTGGGAAAAAGGGAACCCTCTTGCACTGTGGGTGGGAATGTAAATTGATACAGCCACTATGGAAAACAATACGGAGATTTTTTTAAAATCTAGCAATAAAACCACCATATGACCTAGCAATCCTAGCAATCCCTAGGCATATATCCTGAGGAAAATAAAATTGAAAAAGACACGTGTACCCCAATATTCATTGCAGCTCCATTTATAATAGCTAGGACATGGAAGCAACCTAGATGTCCATTGACAGATGAATGGATAAAGAAGCTGCGATATATATTTATACAATATTCAGTTCAGTTCAGTTCAGTCTCTCACTCGTGTCCTACTCTTTGTGACCCCATGAATCGCAGCACGCCAGGCCTCTCTATCCATCACCATCTCCCAGAGTTCACTCAAACTCACGTCCATCGAGTCAGTACCATCCAGCCATCTCATCCTCGGTCGTCCCCTTCTAATCCTGCCCACAATCCCTCCCAGCATCAGAATCTTTTCCAATGAGTCAACTCTTCACATGAGTTGGCCAAAGTACTGGAGTTTCAGCTTTAGCATCATTCCTTCCAAAGAACACCCAGGGCTGATCTCCTTGCAGTCCAAGGGACTCTCAAGAGTCTTCTCCAACACCACAGTTCAAAAACATCAATTCTTCAGCACTCAGCTTTCTTCACAGTCCAAACCTCACATTCATACATGACCATTGGAAAAACCATAGCCTTGGCTAGACAGAGCTTTGTGGGAAAAGTAATGTCTCTGCTTTTCAATATACTATCTAGGTTGGTTATAACTTTTCTTCCAAGGAGTAAGCATCTTTTAATTTCATGGCTGCAGTCACCATCTGCTGTGATTTTGGAGCCCCCCCAAAACAGTCTGACACTGTTTCCACTGTTTCCCCATCTATTTCCCATGTAGTGATGGGACCAGATGTCATGATCTTTGTTTTCTGAATATTGAGCTTTAAGCCTACTTTTTCACTCTCCTCTTTCACTTTCATCAAGAGGCTCTTTAGTTCCTCTTCGCTTTCTGCCATAAGGGTGGTCATCTGCATATCTGAGGTTATTGATATTTCTCCCGGCAATCTTGATTCCAGTTTGTGCTTCTTCCATCCCAGCATTTCTCATGATGTACTCTGCATATAAGTTAAATAAGCAGGGTGACAATATACAGCCTTGATGTACTGCTTTACCTATTTGGAAACAGTCTGTTGTTAGATGTCCAGTTCTAACTGTTGCTTCCTGACCTGCATATAGGTTTCTCAAGAGGCAGGTCAAGCCCTAAAAAGGAATGTATTTGAATCAGTCCTATTGAGGTAGATGAGTCTAGAGGCTATTATACAGAGTGAAGTATGTCAGAGAAAGAAAAACGAATATTCACTACTAACACAAATATATGGAATCTAGAAAGATGATACTGATGAACCTATTTGCAGAGCAGCAATGGAGACATAGACATTGGGAATAGACTTATGGATATGGCTGGGGAGGGTAGGAAGGAGAGGGTGGGAGGTATGCAGAAAGTAGCAAGGAAACATATATTACCATATATTAAATAGCCAATGGGAATTTTCTGCATGACTCAGGGAACTCAAACTGAAGCTTGGTAACAACCTAGAGGGGTAGGATGTGGAGGGAGGTGGAAGGGATATTCAAGTGAGAGGGGACATGGGTAAACCTATGACTTATTCACGCTAATGTTTGGTAGAAACCGACACAATACCATAAAGCAATTATCCTTCAATTAAAAGTAAATAATTTTTATATAAAAAATAATTTTTTTAAAAGTCCACAAACAATAAATGCTGGAAAGAGTGTGGAGAAAAGAGAAGCCTCCTACACTATTGGTAGGAATGTAAATTAGTATTTTACAGTGGAGAACATTATGGACATTCCTTCAAAAAACTAAAAATAGAAATATCATATGACCCAGCAATGCCACTCCTAAGAATATATCCGTAGAAAACTATAATTCAAAAATATGTTCATTGCAGCATTGTTTACAATAGCCAAGACACGTAAGCAACCTAAATGCTCATTGACAGATGAACAGGTAAAGAAGATGTGGTACACATATGCAATGGAATATTACTTATTCATTAAAAAGAATGCTGTATTGCCATATGCAATATATGAACAGACATAGAAATTGTCACAGTGAAGTAAATCAGAAAAACAAAATTAAATATCATATGGTATCATTCATATGTGGAATCTAATTTTAAAAGATGATACAAGTGAACTTATTTACAAAACAGAAAGAGACTGACAGATTTCTAAAACAAGCTTATTGTTGCTAAAGGAGAAACATGAAGAGAGGAATAAATTAGAAGCTTGGAATTAACATACATACACTACTATATATAACATAGATAATTAAATAAAAGACCTACTATATAGCACAGGGAACTTCATTCAATATTCCATAATAATCTATATGGGAAAAGAATCTGAAAAATAATTAATATATGTATATGTATAACTGAATCACTATGTTGTACACCTAAAATTAACACAATATTGTAAATAAAATTATCTTTAAAAAGAAAAAAAATTCCCCATTTCCACAACTGAGAACATCATTGAGCCTTTAATCATTTACCATTAACCACTTCTAAGAATTTGTTCAAAATATGCCTTTAAAAAATTCCAGATTTCTTTTCAAGCTGATATGTTTGTCATTTTATCAATAAATTTATTTAGAATTTTTAATTATAATTACAGAACAAAAACTCATATCATTTAATAAGCACATATCTTGATGAATTATCCCACAATGTGCATAACTGTGACCCCAATATCTAGATCAAGACACAGCATATTGTCAACATTGTTCTTTCTACCTTTTTCTGTAACAACCTCCTTCAAGGACAACCATTGTTCTAACTTTGTAAAGGACAGACTGGCTTTGCTTGTTTTATGTGCTGTGTGGTGCTTAGTTGCTCAGTGATGTCCAACTCTTTGCAACCCCATGGACTGTAGCCCATCAGGCTTCCCTGTCCATGGGGATTCTCCATGTAAGAATACCGAAGTGGTTTGCCATGCCCTCCTCCAGGGGCTCTTCCCAACCCAGGGATCAAACCCAAGCCTCCCACACTGCAAGCAGATTCTTTACCGTCTGAGCCACTAGGGAAGCCTAAGAATACTGAAGTGTGTAGCCTATCCCTTCTTCAGGGGAACTTCCCAACCCAGGTATTGAACCAGGGTCTCCTGCATTGCAGGAGGATTCTTTACCAGCTGAGATACCTATTAGTTTACCTGCTTTCTATTAGTTAAATCATTAATATGTCATTCCTTTGTATCTACTTTCTCTAATTCAGCATTGTGTTTGAGAGAGATATCTGCATCATTGGCACTTTCTAAAGCTGATTTAACTTGTATTCAAAATGTAGTAGAAGCTTAAGGGTCAGGATCCAGACTTTTACTTGGATAAAATACCACAGCAGACAATTGGTAAAACCTCAAGTAAACATTATGGCTCCTTGTTTCTCAAAACAATAATGCCTCACAAAGATTTTTCATTTTCCAACATCACCACACTATCCTATCATTCTTTGTGGTTCTCTTCTGTAAACTACCATTGCAATCTTCCCCAAATATCCTACTCCCTTAGATTGAGACTGACATATATACAGTACTATGTATGGAACAGATAACTAATGAGAACCTTCTGTATAGCACAGGGAGCTTTATTCAGTGCTCTTTGGTGACCTAAATGAGAAGAAAATCCAAAAAAGAGGGAATATATACATACGTATAGCTGATTCACTTTGCCATACAGCAGAAACTAATAAAACATAGTAAAGCAGCTCAACTCCAATAAAAGTTAATAAAATATCTCCTACTCCTTTGCTAATATTTTTACATAAATGATGCATATTTAAACATAGATTTATAGAAGAAAAATATAAAATACTCAAAGCTACCCATTAATTACAATCTAGCATGTAATAACTGGTATCATGCTTTAATTAAATTATATGTTAATTTTAATGTGGTCACAGATTTTTTTTGTACAATTCAACTAAATTTTTCTCAGATATCACTGAATCACCTTTTGTGTCATCTGTTTCCTATTACTGGATCAAATATGAAATCATGTTATTTATTATTCATACCATTCATAATTTTTAATGAAAGTTTTACCTGGTTGATTAAAAGACAGGGAAAATTGGTATTTTTCTTTAAGTCTATTCCTTATAGATGATTCTACTTTCCTTTGTAGGACCACTTTAAAAAGTTCCTTCCAATTTTGGATTATGGACTTGAGAAATTTCTCAACCTGTTTATCTTTTGCTTCTTAAAATACTTTTAAAAAGTTCCTACTGAACTTCAGAAAGGAAAATTAGGAAGAGTCAATGATAGGGAAAAAACAAAACCTACAACAGACAGACTACTTTTTAAAGAAAGATAAAAACATGAGGCTGAGTGATACTTTTTTCCCCTAAAGAAAAGAGAAGTGTTTGAAGTAAATGGAAGATATTTTAGTTTACTGTGAAAATAACAAATATAGTACCCACAAGTCTGTTACAACACAGATGAAAAAGTTACTTCAAAGTGACAGGGAGAAAAGGCACTATTAAGTTTTCATAACTCTGCTACCAAACTAACATTACAAACACCTGGTGAACTTGCATATTTTAAGAAAGGTAGAGAGAATTTCTAAAAAGGAAACAAAAATTTCTGATTGCATGCAGGTGTAACAGCTATATTCTGAAAAAAAAAATGCCATTTTTAAAGTGCACAACGTTCTGAGAAATTAGGTTGTCATTACTTAAATCATTTGCAATATTCTAGAAGCTGAAAACTTAGCTCAAGTAGTTGAAGAAATAATATTTCTTCTTATTGATTCTCTTTTGTGATGCTGAAGACTCTCGAGAGAACCTTGGACTGCAAGGAGATCAAACCAGTCAGTTCTAAAGGAAATCAACCTTGAATGCTCATTGGAAGGACTGATGCTGAAACTGAAATTCCAATACTTTGGTCACCTGATATGAAGAGCCAACTCACTGGATAACAAGAAAGACTGAGGGCAAGAGGTGAAGACAGCAGCTAAGAATGAGATGTTTGGATGGCATCACCAACTTGATGGACATGATTTTGAGCAAACTCAGGGAGAGAGTGAAGGACAGGGAAGCCTGGCGTGCTGCAGTCCATGGGTTCGCAATGAGTCAGACACAACAAACAACAAATGATTCTTTTAGCTCTACCTTGAAAACAATATAAAATTTGAATTTAGGGTTAAATCACAATGCAGACAAAGTTTTTTATCTTGTTTATGAATTCTTGTCAAGGAAACATTTTATGTTGAGGAAATATATATATGCATGCTAACTATATATATTAAAACATATTGAAAACCTTCAAATGTTAATGTTTATTTTATTAACAAGGAAAATTTGTGTTTGTGTTCTCATACGAAGGTTTTTCTAAATCATTAAGCACATTGGCATTAGTTACCTTCTGAGACTTTTCCATGTCAATGGAGCATTTCCACATTTATATTGGGCTTGAAATTCAAGATAATTATTTCTCATTTCTAATGTATTTATGCTTTTTATCTTTACAGGGGCAACTGTTCCTTGAGATAGCTTTGAATGTACATAGATTTGAACTTCAAGTAACTAGAGTTCCTCCTAACAACTTATTTTCTCCTCAAATCAATATTTCGAAAACAAGAACTTCTCTTTAAATAAATATTGACTGCTTGTTTGAATATCAAATACAGTGAACTTTCTGTCTGTCAAGACCTTTCCAGTCAGATGTTTGCTAAAATTTACTCTGGTTTCAAATTATTCATTTTAAGTATCTTATTCCACTTCTTATATCTACCACCTTTACATTTTGAAAACACAGAATTTTTTAAAAGAGGAAACTGGAAAAAAAATCACTAAGTAGTTTAAAAAACTTAAAGAGTCACTTGAGGTGTGGATATAACTATCTTGTTCTCAAATTTTTCTCTATGGAGATTATTTTTAAGGTGGAATCATCATCCTGGATTAATATATTTAGTGATGTCAATCAGTTGTACCAAAAACAAAAACAAGTGTCTGTGTTAGGTAGCTTACTCTTGGCAGCTCTGGCTCTCATTCTCAAAAGAGAGAGCTACAGAGCATTTGAGTTTTAAAAGAAAGGATGTTCTCATTGAACATTGCATTAAGATTCTGCAAAATGCTCAACATGACTCATTATTAGTGAAATGCAAATCAAATGATACCACAATGAGGTATCATCTCATACCAGTCAGAATGGCTGCTATCAAAAAATCTACAAACAATAAGTGCTGGAGTGGGTGTGGAGGAAAGGGAACCCTCTTACACTATTGGTGGGAATGAAAACTGATACATCCACTATGGAGAACAGTGTGAAGATTCCTTAAAAAACTTGGAATAGAATAGCCATATAATCCAGCATCTCCACTGACATACACATCAAGTGAAGCATAATTGAAAGAGACACATGTGCCCCAATGTTCATTGCAGCTCTGTTTACAATAGCTAGGACATGGAAGCAACCTAGATGTCCATCAGCAGATGAACAGATAAGTTGTGGTACATATACACAATGGAAAATTACTCAGCTATAAAAAGGAACACAATTGACTTAGTTCTAATGAGGTAGATGAAACTGAAGCCTATTATACAGAGTGAAGTAAGTCAGAAAGAGAAACACCAGTACTGTATATTAATACATATATATGGAATTTAGAAAGATGATTGTGATGATCTTATATGCAAGGCAGCAAAAGAGACACAGAAGCAAAGAACAAACTTTTGGACTCTGTGGGAGAAGGCGAGGGTGGGATGATTTAAAAGAATAGCACTGAAACATGTATATTACCTTATGTAAAAGAGATGACCTGTGCAACTTCAATGCATGAAGCAGGGCACAACCCAGAGGGATGGGGTGGGGAGGCAGGTGAGAGGGGGTTTCAGGGCTGGGGGACACATGTGCACCTGTGGCTGGTTCATGTTGATGTATGGTGGAAACCATCACAATACTGTAAAGTAATTATCCTTCAATTAAAATTAATAAAAAGACTCTGCATCTTTGTATAATGAAGCAGTGAAACTTTTGCCTAGATGTATTTGTTTTGTCATAGGATTAAAAAAAAATCCCTGATTATATTTTTGAACTTGCAGCTTAAATCTAGTGTTCTGCCTCAACTGATTTCACAATTGGGTGGGTGGGGTGGCGGTGGTGGTGTGTGTGTTATAGATTACAATACAATTTCACATATTATTCAATTCAGTTGCTCAGTTCTGTCTGACTCTTTGCAACCCCATGGACTGCAGCATGCCAGGCCTGGAACCTACTCAAACTCATGTCCATCAAATCAGTGATGCCATCCAACCATCTCATCCTCTGTCGTCCCCTTCTCCTCCTGCCTTCAATCTTTCCCAGAATCAGGGTCATTTCAAATGAGTAGTTCTTCACATCAGGTAGCCACAGTATTGGAGTTTCAGTTTCAGCATTACCTTCCATTGAATATTCAAGACTGATTTCCTTTAGGATGGACTGGTTGGATCTCCTTGCTGTCCAAGGGACTCTCAAGAGTCTACTCCAACACAACAGTTCAAAAGCATCAATTCTTCAGTGCTCAGCTTTCTTTATAGTCCAACTCTCAAATCCATACATGACTACTAGAAAAATGATAGCTTTGAAAAGACAGAACTTTGTTGGCAAAGTAATGTCTCTGCTTTTTAATATGCTGTCTAGGTTGGTCATAACTTTCCTTCCAAGGAGCAAGTATCTTTTAATTTCATGTCTGCAGTCACCATCTGCAGTGATTTTGGAGCCCCCAAAATAAAGTCTGACAGTGTTTCCACTGCTTCCCCACCTATTTGTCACGAAATGGGACCCATGATCTTCATTTTCTGAATGTTGAGTTTTAAGCCAACTTTTTCACTCTCCTCTTTCACTTTCATCAAGAGGCTCTTTAGTTCCTCTTTGCTTTCTGACATAATGGTGGTGTCATCTGCATATCTGAGGTTATTGATATTTCTCCCGGCAATCTTGATTCCAGCTTGTGCTTCTTCCAGCCCAGCTTTTCTCATGATGTACTCTGCATATAAGTTAAATAAGCAGGGTGACAATATACAGCCTTGATGTACTCCTTTTCCTATTGGGAACCAGTCTGTTGTTAGATGTCCAGTTCTAACTGTTGGTTCCTTAACTGCATATAGGTTTCTCAAGAGGCAGGTCAGGTGGTCTGGTATTCCCATCTCTTTCAGAATTTTCCACAGTCTATTGTGATCCACACAGTCAAAGGCTTTGGCATAGTCAATAAAGCAGAAATAGATGTTTTTCTGGAACTCTCTTCCCTTTTCCATGATCCAGCAGATGTTGGCAATTTGATCTCTGGTTCCTCTGCCTTTTCTAAGACCAGCTTGAACATCTGGAAGTTCATGGTTCACGTATTGCTGAACCCTGGCTTGGAGAATTTTGAGCATTACTTTACTAGCATGTGAGATGAGTGCAGTTGTGCAGTAGTTTGAGCATTCTTTGGCATTGTCTTTCTTTGGGATTGGAAGGAAAACTGATCTTTTCCAGTCCTGTGGCCACTGCTAAGTTTTCCAAATGTGCTGGCATATTGAGTGCAGCACTTCCACAGCATCATCTTTCAGGATTTGAAATAGCTCATCTGGTATTCCATCACCTCCACTAGCTTTGTTCATAGTGATGCTTTCTAAGGCCCACTTGACTTTGCATTCCAAGATGCCTGGCTCTAGGTGAGTGATCATACCATCATGATTATCTTGATCATAACAATCTTTTTTGTACAGTTCTTCTGTATATTCTTGCCACTTCTTCTTAATATCTTCTGCTTCTGTTAGGTCCAGACCATTCCTGTCCTTTATTGAGCCCATCTGTGCATGAAATGTTCCCTTGGTATCTCTAATTTTCTTGAAGAGATCTCTAGTCTTTCCCATTCTATTGTCTTCCTCTATTTCTTTGCATTGATCATGGAGGAAGGCTTTTTTAACTCTTCTTGCTATTGTTTGGAACTCTGCATTCAGATGCTTATATCTTTGCTTTTCTCCTTTACTTTTCACTTCTCTTCTTTTCACAGCTATTTGTAAGGCTTCCCCAGAAAGCCATTTTTCTTTTTTGCATTTCTTTTCCATGGGGATGGTCTTGATCCCTGTCTCCTGTACAATGTCACAAACTTCTGTCCATAGTTCATCAAGCACTCTATCTATCAGATCTAGTCCCTTAAATCTATTTCTCACTTCCACTGTATAATCATAAGGGATTTGATTTAGGTCATACCTGAATGGTCTAGTGGTTTTCCCTACTTTCTTCCATTTCAGTCTGAATTTGGCAATAAGGCGTTCATGATCTGAGCCACAGTCAGTTCTCGGTCTTGTTTTTGCTGACTGTATAGAGCTTCTCCATCTTTGGCTGCAAAGAATATAATCAATCTGATTTCGGTGTTGACCATCTGGTGCTGTCCACATGTAGAGTCTTCTCTTGTGTTGTTGGAAGAGGGTGTTTGCTATGACCAGTGCTTTCTCTTGGCAAAACCCTATTAGCCTTTGCCCTGCTTCATTCCATATTCCAAGGCCAAATTTGCCTGTTACTCCAGGTGTTTCTTGACTTCCTACTTTTGCATTCCAGTCCCCTATAATGAAAAGGACATCTTTTGTGGGTGTTAGTTCTGAAAGGTCTTGTAGGTCTTCAAAGAACTGTTCAATTTCAGCTTCTTCAGCATTACTGGTCAGGATATAGATTTGGATTACCATGATACTGAATGGTTTGCCTTGGAAACGAACAGAGATCTTTCTGTTGTTTTTGAGATTGCATCCAAGTACTGCATTTTGGACTCTCTTGTTGACCATGATGGCTACTCCATTTCTTCTAAGGGATTCCTGGCCACAGTAGTAGATATAATGGTCATCTGAGTTAAATTCACCCATTCCAGTCCATTTTAGTTCACTGATTCCTAGAATGTCGACTTTCACTCTTGCCATCTCCTGTTTGACCACTTCCAATTTACCTTTATTCATGACCTGACATTCCAAGTTCCTATGCAATATTGCTCTTCAAAGCATCGGACCTTGTTTCTATCACCAGTCGCATCCACAACTGGGTATTATTTTTGCTTTGGCTTCATCCCTTCATTCTTTCTGGAGTTATTTCTTCACTGATCTCCAGTAGCATATTGGGCACCTACTGACCTGTGGAGTTCAAAGTATCTAGTAACAGTTAGATTAACATCTTAGCATCATCAGTTCAGTTCAGTCACTCAGTAGTGTCGAATCTTTGTGACGCCATGAACTGCAGCACGCCAGGCCTCCCTGTCCATCACAAACTCCCTGAGTTTACCCAAATTCATGTCCATTGAGTCGGTGATGCCATCCAACCATCTCATCCTCTGCTGCCCCCTTTTCCTCCTGCCCTCAATCTTTCCCAGCATCAGGGTCTTTTCAAATGAGTCAGGTCTTTGCATGAGGTGACCAAAGTATTAGTGTTTCAGCTTCAACATCAGTCCTTCCAACGAACACGCAGGACTGATATCCTATAGGATGGACTGGTTGGATATCCTTAAAGTCCAAGGGACTCTCAAGAGTCTTCTCAACACAACGGTTCAAAAGCATCAGTTCTTCAGCTCTCAGCTTTCTTTGTAGACCAACTCTCAAATCCATACACGACTACTGAAAAAAACATAGCCTTGACTAGACGCACCTTTGTTGGCAAAGTAATGTCTCCGGTTTTTAATATGCTGTCTAGGTTGGTCATAACTTTCCTCCAAGGAGTAAGTGTCTTTTAATTTCATGGCTGCAGTCATCATCTACAGTGATTTTGGAGCCCAAAAAATAGTCAGCCACTGTTTTCCCCTCTATTTGCCATGAAGTGATGGGAGTGGATGCCATGATCTTAGTTCTCTGAATGCTGAGCTTTAAGCCAACCTTTTTAAAAACTCCTCTTTCACTTTCATCAAGAGGCTTTTTAGTTCCTATTCACTTTCTGCCATAGGGTGGTGTCATCTGCATATCTGAGATTACTGATATATCATACCTACACATAATTTTTTTTTAAAAAACTCAATTTAAAAATATCATTTTATAATAGCTTCCTGTGACTGTTTTTCATTGTTTTTAAAACTGTCTCAAATGATTTTGGGGACACTTTTTACAGAAATTTATGATTCTGAAACAAAGGTGTTAAATATTTTGTATTCCCATAAAGCCAAACTTATTTTTGTTACATTGTTGTTGTTCAGTCGCTCAGTCATGTCCAGTTCTTTGTGACTCCATGGACTGCAGCATGCCAGGCTTCCCTGTCCTTCACTGTTACCAGAGTTTGTTCAAACTCATGTCCGTTGAGTTGGTGATGCCATCCAACCATCTCATCCTCTGCCATCCTCTTCTCCTCCTGCCTTTTGGTAGACTACAGATATTTAGTTAGCATTTGTGCAAGTGAACAATAGCCCCCAAATTGTTTTACATATACTAGATTCCAGCACTGGAACTAAGAAAGAAGAGCTCATGTTAATACAGATCTGAACACAGTCATTCTAGGAATAACCACCAACACTTAAAAGTAAACCTATTTTATTAAAAGAATTCAATGTCCACTGCCTCACCACTAATAGGTTGCTTTTTCCATGATTTGTAATGCTGGGAAGATAACTAAGAACAGAGTTGTTATTATTATGCCTATTAGTTTAAAGATTTAAAACTCAGATTTGCAAGAGGTATATCCTGTATTTGCTGAGTGCATGTGAACAAAAGATAGCTAAAAATTCTATTGGGAGATATGACAGCAACGAGCACTTCTTGAACAAAAGTTTGATAAACTGAAGCATTCTGACATGTTTTGGGTACTCTAATATTCAATGCCCTGGAGCCACATCTGCATGATAAATTACCTTAAGTATATAGGTTTGTTCTAGATCAGTGGGGATTTTGTGAAACAGTTCTAACAGTTAAATTGTTAGAAAAAGTTCAAATCTTTGTTATGTTAGTGTAATCTGAATACACCTGTTGGTGAGTCAGTGTTCTATATTTACAAACATAAAACATGAAAGACATTTTCAAAAGTTCCTAAATGGTCTATGCCAAAGTCACAACCATTTCAAGCACCTGAATTGAGACCTAGTGACTTTTACAAGGGCCCCACTTTGTTGTTGACTCCCAAATTCCACGAGGTGTTTCTTCTGCTGGAGATTTTTTGGGGAAAAAACCAACTCTGTTTAACATTTTTTTGCCTTTTACTGTTTTTTACTCAGTGTTCTGCCCTTGTCTTCCACATACACAGCATTTGGCAAATGCCTGGAAGCATAACCACATGCAGTATGTTAACTCACTTCTCTTTCATTTCCTTTCCTCGGAGATCCCATCCCTCATTCCTCCCTTCCTGAACACCTTGGTTGTTTTTCAATGCCCCCATCCTTAAAAAAAAAAAAAAAAAAAATCTGTCTTTCATAGTTATTCTCAGTAGGGGGCTTTGTTTGATACAAGTTATTCTAAATAGCCTAAAGCAGTCAACTGGAAACACAAGTTTTAAAAATGTTAACTGTATAGATTTTGTAAATCAGAGCAGGGCAGTTAAAAATGTGTTTTTTGGTGAGATGCTAATTGTTCAGAGCCAAAAGCAAGGTAAGGGCAGTGACTTGGATTACTTGGATTAAATTGGATTACTTGGATAAAATTCTTTAATTTTATCCCTTACTAAAATGTTCCTGAATATTAATCTAATACTGAAGACTTTTAAAGCAAAGGCCCTAATACTTGAGGAAAAATAATCTGCTCCTTCAGTTCAGTTCAGTCGCTCAGTCGTGTCCAACTCTTTGCAACCCCATGAATCGCAGCATGCCAGGCCTCCCTGTCCATCACCAACTCCCAGAGTTCACTCAAACTCATGTCCATCAAGTCAGTGATGCCATCCAGCCATCTCATTTTCTGTCGTCCCCTTCTCCTCCTGCCCCCAACCCCTCCCAGCATCAGAGTCTTTTCCAATGAGTCAACTCTTCGCATGAGGTGGCCAAAGTACTGGAGTTTCAGCTTTAGCATCATTCCTTCCAAAGAAATCCCAGGGCTGATCTCCTTCCCCCCTGAAATTTGTAATGTTCTGCTTGGTTGAATTAATTTTGCTCTCTAGAGAGTATGGTCCTTCAGATTTCTAGGACACTTTCATAGTCACTTCCTTCCTATAAGGTGAAATCCCTTATAATGGGGCACACTCATGCCAATATTCTGGGACTTTGGACATAATTTCATTACCATCAATTTTATAAAGATCTCTATTTTTTCTTTTACTAGGTTGGTACAAAGGTAATTACAGTTTTAGACCCTGAATTTTAAATCATTATAAATAGGCTCAAACACATCTTTATTAATCAAAACAGAAACCACTACAGTCAACAAAATTTTGCCAAGAAATAAGCCTGTTTATTTCTTGTAGCATACAAATCCATGCTACAGATTCAGTGAACTCTTGGAAAATATTTTATGCTTCCTTCTGGTTATGGAAGCATTTTCCCTGAAAAAAGTTGTTGTGATGCTCAAAGAAGTGATAGTCAGTTGGCAAGAGGTCAGGCTGATATGGTGGATGAGGCAAAACTTCATAGACCAATCCATTCAACTTTTGAAGCATTGGTTGGGTGATGTCTGGTCAGGCATTGTTGTGGAGAAGAATTGGGCCCATCCTGTTGACCAGTGCCAACTGCAGGCATTGCTGTTTCTTTGTGCATCTCACAGATTTGCTGAGCATATTCTCAGACGTAATGGTTTCACTAGGATTCAGAAAACTAGTGGATCAGACCAGCAGCAGACCATCAAACAGTGACCATGAACCTTTTTTGGGTACAAGTTTGGCTTTGGGAAGTGCTTTGGAGCTTCTTGTCAGTCCAACCACTGAGCTGGTCATCACTGGCTGTCCTCTAGGATCCACTTTCCATTGCATGTCACAATCTGATTGAAAAATGGTTTGTTGTTGTTACATTAGAATAAGAAAAGACAACACTTCAAAATGAGGATTTTTTTTGACTTGCAGTCATCTCATGAAGCACCCACTTATTGAGCTTTTTCACCTTTCCAATTTGTTTCAAATGCCAAACAACCATAGAATGGTTGATGTTGAGTTCTTGGGCAATTTCTTGTATAGTTTTAAGAGGATCAGCTTCAATAATCCTCTCAGTTGGTCACTGTCAACTTCCAATGGCCAGCCACTGAGCTTCTCATCTTCAAGGCTCTTGTTTACTTGGCAAAACTTTTTGAACCACCACTGCACTGTATGTTCATTAGCAGTTCTTGGGCCAAATGCATTGCTGATGTTGAGAGTTATCTCTGCTGATTTATGACTGATTTTGAACTTGAATAAAAAACTGTTCAAATTTGATTTTTGTCTAACATCATTTCCATAGGCCAAAATACATACAAAATAAATAGCAAGTAATAAGTCATTAACAAAAAACACAAAGCAAGACACACACATTAAAATGATGCATAACATAGCCACATTTATTTAAGAATGTATTCTAATATCAAATGGCAAAGCTCAACAATGCAAAACTACAGTTATATTTGCACTAACCTAATAACACCATATTTTTATATTGGTAGATACACTATACAAATTCTTTGGTGAAGTCTCTCATTTTAAGAATGTTTCTGTGGGAGGAACATGGAACATATTTTGCAAGTTTACTTCAGAAGTCAGATTTCTAAAAAAACATTGAAATAAGAGGGATTAATAAATATTATAATCTATAAAGGTAATTTTAATCATATACATTAATGTGTAAATATATGCCATATGTAATATATAAAATACAAACTAGATAGTTATGTCATGACCTGCCCTTGTGGCTCAGGCAGTGAAGACTGTCTGAAATGTAGGAGACCGGTGTTTGATCCCTGGGTTGTGAAGATACCCTGGAGAAGGAAATGGCAACCCACTCCAGTATTCTTGCCTGGAGAATTCCATGGACAGAGGAGCCTAGTGGGCTACAGTCCAGGGGATCATAGAGTCAGACATGACTGAGTGACTAATATTTTCACTTTCAGATATGTCATATACAAATATATCATGTACATAAATATAAAAACATTACAGTGAATACACAGCATACCAGGAGTTCTATCCATATTATATACTCAATCCTAAAGGATTATTTCATAGCTTTTTCAGAAATCTATTAGAATTGTATGCCACAGAAGCCACATTGGCCCATGAATGCACTGAAGAGTGAACCCAATCTTAAGCAGTTTTCCAGATTTATATATATAATGCTACCATGTTATAATGAGATTATGTCTACAATGCTAAGTATTTATAAATTTTTTAATATATGAAAATGTTTATGAGGTGGATGAACCTAGAATAGAGTGAAGTTAGTCAGAAAAAGAAATATGTGTATCCTAATGCATATATACGGAATCTAGAAAAATGGTACTGATGAATTATTTACAGGGCAGCAGTGGAGAAACAGACACAGAGAATAGATTTATGGACATGGGGAGAGGGGAGGAGAAGGTGAGATGTATGGAAAGAGTAACATGGAAATTTACATTACCATGTATAAAATAGATAGCCAACTGGAATTTGCTGTATGGCTCAGGAAACTCAAACAGGGCCTCTGCATCAACCTAGGGGGGTGGGATGGGGAGGGAGATAGGAGGGAGGTTCAAAAGGGCGGGAATATATCTATCCCCTGATTCATGTTGATTCAGGCTGATTCATGTTGAGTTCTGACAGAAAACAACAAAATTCTGTAAAGCAATTATCCTTCAGTTAAAAAAAATAAATAAATGTTTAAAGTTTGGGACTTGAAAATGCTTTTCATGATTTATTAAAATTATGTTCAAGAAATACTTATGGATATCATATGTTTAAACAGGGTTTTAGATATATAACATGATTACTTAGCTAAATTAAAGTCCTTTATCTGCTGCTCAGACTTGGTTGGCAAGCTAGATGAAAATTAAGGTCTCACAAAAGAGACAATAACATTTACAGGCTGTACCTATTTTCATATACCATGTACATTCATCATTCAAATTAAAAATTTAGTGTATGTCATAAAACAGGAAAAAAAGACAACAAAGAAAAATTATTTATTAAAAATAATATAATTATTTCAAACTATAAAACTACTGAAGTGTTGGGTAGAGACTTTTAAAAATATGATAAAAAAGCTCATAAAAGATGAAAAAAGGGAATGTCACTTGTGTGTTCCCTGAAAATAATCAAATGTGAGTCAAAGTAAAAATAAATAAGTAAATAAATATAATTAAGAATTCCCTGTAACATACAGTGAAGAGAAGTATAATAAACTGGAAGATAATTCTGAACAAACTCCACAGTGAAGGATCATGAAAAAAAAAGGATGAAAAATACAGGAAAGTACATTAAAGATATATGACTTTAGTAAAAAGTGAAAAGGTCTGATGTAACTGGCTACCTGAGTGGCTCAGACAGTAAAGAATCTGGCTGCAATGTAGGAGACCAGGGTTCGGTCCCTGGGTCGGAAAGATCCCCTGGAGAAGAGAATGGCTACCCACTCCAGTATCCTTGCCTGGAGAATTCCATGGACAGAGGAGCCTGGCAGGTCATGGACAGTCCATGGGTGTCACAGAAAGTCAGACACAACTGGGCGACTTTTTTTCACTTTCAGGAAAAAAAGCAGTGGGAAAAGTGATGTTTAAAGAGATAATGTTTAAGATTTATCTTCCTCTAAGCACAGCACTGTGAAGCTACTGAAACCTATGACGAAAAGACCAACTTATTAGCAGAAAGACAGGTTATCTTCCAAGGGCAATGGGAGAACTGATGGCTAATTTCTTAAAGATATGGTATAAGCAAGGACTTCCAAACCAAAGAAAAAGAAATGTAAGAAGGCAAGATGGTTGTCTAAGGAGGCCTTACAAATGGCTTAAAAAAAAAAAAGAAGAGAAGGCAAAGGAGAAAGGGAAAGATATACCCAGTTAACTGCAGAGTTCCAGAGAATATCAAGGAGAGTTAAGAAAGCCTTCTTAAGAGAACAATGTAAAGAAATTAAGGGAAACAATACAATGGGAAAAACTAGAGATCTCAAGAAAATTAGAGACACCAAGGGAACACTTTATGCAAAATTGGGAACAATAAAGAACAGAAATTGTATGGATCTAACAGAAGCAAAAAAGATAAAGAAGTAGCAAGAATACACAGAAGAACTATACAAAAAAAGACCTTAATGACCCAGATAACCATGATGGTGTGGTCACTCACAGAGTCAGACATCCTGGAATGTGAAGTCAAGTGGGCTTTAGGAAGAATTAGTAAGAACAAAGCTAGTGGAGGTGATGGAACTTCAGCTGAGCTATTTCAAATCCCAGATGTTGCTGTTAAAGTGCTGCACTCAATATGTCAGCACATTTGGAAAAACCCATAGTAGCCACAGGATTGGGAAAGGTCAGTTTTCATTCTAATCACAAAGAAAGGCAATGCCAAAGAATGTTCAAACTATCATACAATTGCACTCATATTACATGCCAGCAAGGTAATGCTCAAAATCCATCAAGCTAGGCTTAAATAATACACCAATGAAGAACTCCGAGATGTACAAGCTAGATTTAGAAAAGGCAAAGAGGAGCCTGAGATCAAATTGCCAACATACATTGGAATTCCAGAAAGTAAGGGAACTGCTTTCAAAAAGCAAGGGAATTCCAGAAAAACATCTACTTCTGTTTCATTGACTGTGCTAAAGCCTTTGACTGTGTGGATCACAACAAACTGTGGAAAATTCTTAAAGAGATAGGAATATCAGACCACCTTACCTGCCTCCTGAGAATCATGTGTGCAAGTCAAGAAGCAACAGTTAGAACTAGACGTGGAAAAACAGACTATTTCAAAATTGGAAAAGGAGTATGTCAAGGTTGTATATTGTCACCCTACTTATTTAATTTCTATGCAGAGTACATGATGCAAAATGCCAGGCTGGATGAATCACAAGCTGGAATCAAGACTTTAGGAGAAATATATACAAACTCAGATATTTAGAAGATACCACCTTAAAGGCAGAAAGCAAAGAGGAACTAAAGACCCTCCTGATGAGGGTAAAAGAGAGGAAAAAAGCTGGCTTAAAAATCAGCATTCAAAAATGAAGATCATGGCATCCAGTCACATCACTTCATGGCAAACAGATGGGAAACAATGGAAATAGTGGCAGACTTTATTTTCTTGGGTTCCAAAATCACCTGGGATGGTGACTGCAGCCACAAAATTAAAAGATGCTCGCTCCTTGGAAGAAAAGCTATGGCAAACCTAAACAGCATATTAAAAAGCAGAGGCATCACTTTGCTGACAAAGGTCCATATAGTCAAAGCTACAGTGTTTCTGATAGTCATGTATGGATGTGAGAGTTGGACCATAAGAAGGCCAAGCACTGCAGGAGCACTGTAGAACTAATGCTTTTAAATTGTGGTGCTAAAGAAAACTCTTGAGAGTCGCTGGGACAGCAAGGAGATCAAACCAGTCAATCCGAAGGAAATTAACCTTCAATATTCATTGGAAGGACTGCTGCTGAAGCTCCAGTACTTTGACCACCTGATGCCAAGAGTCAATTCATCGGAAAAGATGCTAATGCTGGGAAAGATTGAGGGCAGGAGGAGAAGGGGGGGTGGCAGAGGATGAGATGGTTGGATGACATCAGTGGTTCAACAGACATGAGTTTAAGCAAACACAGTGAGATATTGATGGACAGGTGAGCCTAGCATGCTGAAGTCCATGGGGTTGCAAAGACTGGGATGGTGGAATAACAACAGACATTTGTAAATGATGAAAAAGTGCATGAAATGAGGTAGGAAACAAATGGAGTTGTAATAACCTTGCATTACCCAGAATATAGTAAAAATATAACTAAAGGTTGTCTAAGTTTATAATACAATAAACATCAACTCAGACTAAAATAATAATAACTTTTGAAAATAATACAAAAAGAATTATAACTAATAAGCTAATAAAGGGGTAGAAATCAAAAATAAGAAATGTTAACACAAAAGAGGTTAAGAAAGAAGAAAAAATAACTAACTGTAGATGGAAACTGCAGATCATAGATTTAAACCTAACTATAGCTCAGATGGTAAAGAATCTTCCTGCAATGCAGGAGACCCAGGTTCAATCCCTGGGTCAGGAAGATCCCCTAGAGAAGGAAATGGCAACCCACTCCAGTATTCTTGCCTGGAGAATCCCATGGACAGAGGGGCCTCACAGGCTACATTCCAAGGGGTTGCAAAAAGTCAGACACGACTAAGCAACTGACACACATATTTATTATGTTAATGTAACTGTGCCAAATGCTGCAAATAGAAGACACAAGACTGGATCAAGAAAAAACACTAACATCCAAAAAGAAATTCAACTACAGGAGGCATAAATATAAGAATGTAGAATGTGAATGTAAAATATAATAATAGTTTTACCATACAAAGACCAACCAAAAGAATGAGAGTATAATCATACACATAAAGTCGGCTTTAAACCAAAAAACACCAGTAGAGGAAACAGTTACACTGGAAGAAAAGATATGACAAACCTAGACAGCATATTAAAAAGCAGAACATTACTTTGCCAACAAAGGTCCGTATAGTCAAAGCTAAGGCTTATCCAGTAGTCATGTATAGACATGAGTTGGACTATAAAGAAGGATGAGCACCAAAGAACTGATATTTTTGAACCATGGTTTTGGAAAAACCTCTTGAGAGTCCCTTGGACTGCAAGGAGATCAAACCAGTCCATCCTAAAGGAAACCAATCCTGAATGTTTACTGGAAGGACTGATGCTGAAGCTGAAGCTCCAATACTTTGGCCACCTGATGCAAAGATCTGACTCACTGGAAAAGACCCTGGTGCTGGGAAAGACTGAGGGCAGAAGAAGGGGACAACAGGGACAAGATGGTTGGATAGCACCACTGACTCAACGGACATGAGTTTGAGCAAGCTCCAGAAGATGATTAAGAACAGGGAAAACTGTCATGCTGCAGTCCATGGGGTCACAAAGAGCTGGACACGACTAAGCAACTGAACTACAACAAAGACCGAAAACAACCAATAGAGGAAACAGTGACACTTTATAAAATCAAAACCAGCATAAATTATCCACCTTGACAGTTTCTTAGTGACTTGATACCTTTAAAATAAAAATCTTTTTGAATAAAATTAGAAATGTGCTATTAGCTTTCAACAAAAATTATGGTAATGATGTAACTTTTTAAATAAATATTTAAAGATGTACATTTGTTCAGAAAAGTGTAAAAGAAATATCCTGCTTGACATATATTATAAATGAAAACATTTTCTATTTATTGACAATTAGGGACCATCTGTATATAGTTCATTAATTTCACAGAATTGATAAAGGCACAGTATGTTAGATGTGGGTGAGAAAAGACTTCAGGGGAGGACATGATTCATTATTTCAATCTATTCTGTATCATTACAATTAAATTTCTTGTCCTTCTGTACCTTGCCATTTACCTTCTGTTCTTGCTGTACATGCCTCACAAATGCTTAAAGATTCTTCTAAACATTCACTTTCCTATGGCAGTATGCAGGTTCCTGAACTGCTGGAAAAAAGCTGTAACAGTGCAGTCTGTGACTCTGAATTCATGATATTTACATTTAACTGAATCCTCAGAGCTGCCAGCAGATTATTTTTCAGTCTCTCTCATTTGCCACAACTTATTTAAAATAGTCATCACTCTGCCACTGTTACTTTTAGAAGTTGCCTCTCAAATCACAAAGGATATTTAATCCAGACATCTTCACCAATTTTCTGCCACTGAACTTGCACATGGAAGCATGTTTCCTCTATCTTTCAGGTAGAATCAAAGAAGCATTTCTCTAGCCCCAGGTTAATCCCTGTAATGATACTCTAGATCTCATTAAACTTATCCTTCTTAATGACTTCACTATCTTTATCTCATCTGACAATGTTAGTAGACCTCTTCTTTTGTTGGTTTCATTTTTTCAGCATTGGAATAACTTCAAAGATTTCCAGTCATTAAGAAAAAAGAAAAACTGAAAATCAACCTTCCTAAACTCCAATCTCCTTCCTTTATTGTCAGATTTATTTATTGAGCTATACACATGTTCTTTCTTCATTTCTTCACTACCCATTCATTCTGCAATGCATTGAAAAATGGCCTTTTCCTCTTTGATATTTTAAATATCTCTCAACAAGACCATCTTCATCTACAGTATTTGTGTCTATGCTTGTGGGTACGTGTACAATTATCTTATTTGGTACCTCACAAGCATTTTATATTATTACGTACATGTGTGCTAAGTGACTTCAGTCATGTCTAACTCTTCATGACCTTATAGACTGTAGCCCTCCAGGCCCTTCTGCCCATAGGATTGTCCAGGAAAAAATACTGAAGTGGGTTGCCATACTTTCCTATAGGGGATCTTCCCAACCCAGGGACTGAACCTGCATCTCTTGGGTCTCCTGAGTATCTTACTGCATCTCTTACATCTCCTAAATTAGCAGGTGGGTTCTTTACCATTAGTGCCACCCGTGAAGTATATTACTGATCAATTCCTCCTTGGAATAGTTCTTTCCTTCCCTTAGTTTCAATAACCATGTTCTAGAAGTCAACCTTCCTCCCTTGTTCCTTCATCCTTGTCTTTTTACAAGTTTTCCTTTTATATCTAACCTTTTTCTAATTATTAAATATTTAGTGCTTATAGGAAACTAAAAAAAATTAAAGCCCATGCACTTACTGACAAGCTTTGTCAACCCTCAACATTCTGTATCTTTTTTGTAAAAAAGTAAAGAACTAAAACAATACATTAACGGTTGAACTGTCTTATGTACCCCACTTTGATCCAATTTTTTTAAACTTCCTATCTATTCTTCAAAGTCCTATCTGTTCAATGTCAGTGTTTTATTTTTGAATTTTATCATGTTTCAATTTCCATGTATGCCTGAAAACAATTTGAGAAGATACAGTGGTATACATATGACCAATAGATTAATTTCATGCTATGTTCAAAACTTCTGCATTCATATTATACTCTGCTTGATATATCAATTTCTGAAAGGATTATATTAAGATCTCCCAAGTATTATGGGTTTATAAATACCTCCTTATATTTTTTTCAATTTTATTTTATATAATGAGTAGCTCTGCTTTAGCAGTTAGAAGTTTTCTATCCAATATTTGGAATCCTTAAAATAAATGATAAGATCTTTAATGATTCATGTCTAAGTTTTCTCTTTCTAGTTTATATCATGTCTCTTTCAACTGGTAATGTATACACTCACCATATATAACTAAAGCCAGTGTCTCAAACTTAAGTATTTTATTACTTTTGAAAATGGTTTCCAGATTTCAACACTCCTTACACATGTTATCTGGTTAATATTTAAGCATTTTTTCTATCTCAACTAAGAGATCTATTCTTCCCTCTCAATTCCACTGCAGTGGATGTACTGTGGTGTCACTGGAAACTGCTTGAACTTAGAATAAAAGAGCAGTTAGAATTATTTCTCTTGAAGGTCCCTATCTCTTTTACCCTTTATATCACTACACTTAGCACTTTGCCACACAAAGGGAGCCTCATAGATGGAAAGTGGAGAGACGAACTCACAAAGGCCCATCTCTATCTGTAAGAGAGTGTAGCCTAGTACTGTGTGTGTGTTTTTGTAACTGTATGTATGTATACTGGTGGCAAAGAATATACATTTGGAATGTAAATTCATTCACAGTTCATGATTCCAACCCAAATTACAAATGTTAAGAAGTTGCTCCTTTAAAATTTTTACTAACATTATGATGGTGAGACTCCTACCTGAATTTAGAATCAAGAGTTTGACTATATAGAAAAATCACTTTGAAATAATGTCCTAATTATGAATGTAAATGTGATATGCTAAAATACAATCTATCTATAGATAAGGTTCATGTTGACATTTTACTTATTTCCATAAACCCAGATCAACTCACACTCTCAAGTCTAGTCTCTTCTGAGCAATCAAGTAGATATGGTCCCTCCTCCTTTTGTATTGCTCTTGGTTCTTTTCTCCAAAACTCCCATTTTTCATGCATGTAACATCATATTGGGCTTCCCTGGAGGCTCAGATGGTGAGGAATCTGCCTGCAATGCAGGAGACCTGGGTTCAATCCCTGGGTCAGGAATATCCCGTGAAGAAGGGAATGGCTATCCACTCCAGTATTCTTGCCTGGAGAATCCCATGGACAGAGCAACCTAGAGGGCTATAATCCATAGGGTCACAAAGAGTCAGACACAACTGAACGACTAATACTACTACTAACCATCATATTTAGCTACTTGATTATTCATTCCTAGGGCATTAGATCCTAAAGTAGCAACATTTGTGGTTTATTCATTTTTTTCATTCCCGACATTAGCTAGCACATGGCTTGCACATTATAGATGCACTATTATGAAATTAAACTTGGATTTTTGGATTGATAGTATACTAGAGAGCAACAAAAGTACTAATTTCAACTAAAAAAAAAAATTACTAGAAATGTATGGCTTCCCCACTTGCTTGTTTTGTCCTTTACACTGAATAAAGTTGAATGCAAGTAATTATGATCATACAAAAAACATGAATATATTGTTAAAAACAAACCAATTCAGACTATGGTGGTATAAACTTTAAATTTTCAAATTAAAATAATCCCGAAACCCACTAGTAAGCAACGTTATTTTATGGCAAATGGCATTCATTGCATTGTATAAAATATCATAAACTCTTTCACATTTATGTGAACTGGGTTATGGTCACTGCGGTACCTATAATTTCAAATCTGTAATACATATTTAATAGTTCAACATTTATTCTGCTGTAAGGTAGGGTTTTGCACATAAAAATTATCTATTTTTGTTTCATTTTTTAAAAGTAACACAAACTACAAAATATGTTCTCTATAGATGGGGATAAATTTTCCTCATGTATCTTTTGGCTGTGTGTTTTATAGTGATTATGGGCAGAATCCTCATGAGTTGTCCAGATGTATTCTGAGATTTTGGTTTACTTCCCTTTTCTCTATTGACTTACTATATAGCTTTAAGAAGTGCCTTAGCTCCTCTTAGAAAATACAGTCATTGCAAAATAGAGATTACATCGGCTTTTCTTAAATAACAAAAGACTATATTTGAGCTTTCTCTTAAAATAGAGAATTATTAGAAAACTAAAAATCCAAGCCTAGATTCAGACACAATTATTTGATAGCAAAGTAATTTTAAGGAAAAGTATTTATTATTTATCATTTCTCCACTTATTTACCATCCACAGTCTCTCTATCTCATTTCTTACTATTCTCAGATACTTCATTCTCAGCTAAGGTAAACATGATTGGTTGATAATTATTTAAAACATTACCACTGACAGGTAAAATTTTATTTCCATAAGGATCAAAAGTTTTAAATTAAGGAAATGGGTATCTTATCTCTTTTTAGTAAAGAAGAACACTTAGATCTAAGAGCAAATATCTATGTGTAGAAGGCTATAAACTAAGTGCTTTTGAAATTCAATATTTGTTTAGGAATTACAGTGGTAAGGCAGGATTCTAGACTTAGCAAAAAATAATAGCAAGCAAAGACTAGGCTTTGTCCTCATAGAGTTTATAATCTTGGGTGAGAGCAGGGAAACATTAATCAAATAGTCTAAATTAATCAAATGATCACCAACACACACACTTATGTATGTATGTATCTACAAATTGCGCTAAGTGCTGTGATGACCAACGGAGGGTGGTGTAAGACTGTGTCAGTAGGAGATCTAGCCTGTTCTGGTGGGAAGGAAGGTATTTGTAAGAGAGTCACTGGAAGCTGCAGACCTAGGTACTCACCAACACTAAACAATAAAGCCAGTCTTATTCATATGGCATTACTAAAAGTAAAATAAACTTACTTGAAAAAACAAACTTGTTCAAATAGAGAAGAGAAATAATAATCAAAAGATTACTAAAATGAGAGCAACATGGAGAACACTTTATTCTCAAAATGCTTTGAGACGTGATTAATAATGTGGTATTAGTCTGTATGAAAACCCTTATATGTGGAATATAAATAAACCTATAGATGAAACATAAACAGAATCACGAACAGAAAGAATAGACTAGTGGTAGCCAAGGGGGAGGGGAATGGAAGAGGGACGATTAGGAGTTTGGGGTTAGCAGATGCAAACTGGTGTATACAAGTTAGATAAACAACAAGGTCCTGCTGTATAGCACAGGGAACTATATTGAATATCCTGTAGTAAATCATAATGGAAAAGACTGAAAAAGCAGGTACATATATGCATATATGCCACTTTGCTGTACAGCAGTAATTAACACACATTGCAATTCAACTATATTTCAATTAAAACATGGTGTTATTATAATAAGCCACATAACACACTGATCTAAAAATCCTGAGTTTTGAGTTATGGGCCAGATTTTGTATTATTATTTTATTTTTCTTGTTTAAATACCGTAAGCTTTGATTAGTCCATTTGATTCTCAGTCTGACCTGCTAGGACAAATCCTCAGAAAAAAATGATCCAGGGGACATGGGATCTAGACAGATCATACTGAGAAACACAGAGCACGAAAAGCCACTGTTATTGGACAAAGGACAGTGTTAAAAGATTTTCAGTAGTGTATAAAATGCAAGAGTAAGGTCTAGTCTCATACTGCCTAAACTGTCATCATAACAAATTTTACAACACAGAATACATTTGGAAAATCGTGTTGATTTTATACTCAACTCTTTAATCATCTTGTTTGGAGATTCACAATAAACAACTACTCAGTTGTTTATGTGACATCTGAGTATACCAAAATCTCTGGGAATTTCTGCAGTAAAGAAACCTCCTTAATTTTCTTTAAGCTGTTTACAAAGCTAATGCAATTTACCTTTGTTCCTTAATAAATATGTATATCCAGTAGAATTATGTTATTTGCTATAACATTATTTTGACATGTTGACCTAGCCCAAATCACATCAACTGACAGATGAAAATTACTTGATCCTTGGAAGGTAAGTAACTTCCTAAGTTATATATACTTGGTGAAACAGTGAGGATGAGAAAGGTGTCTTTACTCCCTTACTCTCATTCTGCCTCTTATACCATTTTAACACATACTAATAATACAGTTTGTCTTAATACATTTAGATACTGATTTTACCATAATATTCAGCTGTATCTGAAGAACACAAGCCTATATCAAACAATCATAATATATATCAATAAAATAATTACTATTATTTTATACTAATAAAATTTTATACATATTCATGAACTGATCATTTGGATGTCTAATACCTCATTTCATCTATTACGGAAAATGAGGGAGTGAAATTGATAATTCTTTTCTCATTAAGGCTATATAACAAGTTATGCAATGCTATTAATGGGCTTTCCTCAGATTCTTCCACTGTGGCCTTCTGAAGGTTTTAGGAACTTATGCTGCAGTATAACTGGTTCCCAAAGTAGTCATAAATGTGGGTACTATAGAAAAACAATCAGTTCTACTCATACACATTTGCTTTCACTTGGACATTTGATGTCAATAGAAGGAGCATATACAGAATTTCTTCCCAGTGGCCCTTCTTAGTGCCTTAATTGGACAGGAATATTTAAAGCAATGAAAGTACAGAAACTAAAAAATGCTGTGAACTCAAATGTTTTACCAACTAGCTTTTCAAAGTAATATTGTACCTAATTAACATGGGACCCCATAAAGACAATGAAATTGATTGAAATAATTGCACACTATATCATGAAAAGAGCTTTGATGCATTTTCATAGAACAGCTTAGTGTTTGTCACTCAGTTCTGTCCAACTCTTTATGACCCCATGGACTGTAGCCTGCCAGGCTCCTTTTTCCATGGAATTCTCCAGGCAAGAATACTGGAGTGGGTGGCCATTTCCTTCTTCAGGGTAACTTCTCGACCCCAAGGACTGAACCCAGGTTTCCTGCATTGCAGGAAGATTCTTTACCATCTGAGCCACCAGGGAAGCCCCAATAAATTATTTTGGTGTAAGGGGAAATTTCGCTGTTCTGTGAGATAATACATCATATATCTTATGTATTATCTCACAGAACAGCGTAACTTCCCCCTACACCAGAAAGAACTTATTGGGCAGATGGAAAAAATTGCAACTACTCTTCTGATAATTTTCAGCAAAATGAAGCAAAATAAAAACAAACTAAATACACACACACACACACACACACAGAGAAAGGCCTGCCTAAAGGCAGCAGTAAAATTAATTGGAGTCTGAATAAGGGTGTAGCCTATATTGGTCATTTTCTACTGTATTAGTGTTCCTTTGAATTATCCTTTATATCACCATTCTCTGAATGCTGGTAACACTGCCACTATCCAGTACTCAAATGACCACTTAATGGTCTCTAATACTAAATTTAGTTAATTTGCATGGTTAGTTTGCATGGTTGATTGCTGAAAACCAGGTTTACTTCTGAGCGATATTAATTTACAATATATCCTATCTTCATTAAGAATGTTTTGGCCCTTTCAATCACTCTTTCTCTCCTCTTCATCTGCATTCTATATTAGGTTTACTCTTTCATATTTTCCTCTATAATAAAATTACTACTGACTCCTAGTCTCTTATCACATCAAGCTCAAATTCTGCCTGATTTTCAAGTATCTCCATGTACATCTATGGGTTATCAATATGTACCTAGCTTTGTGCTTCCCTGGTGGCTCAGAGGTTAAAGCATCTTCCTCCAGTGCGGGAGACCTGAATTTGATACCTGGGTCGGGAAGACCCCCTGGAGAAGGAAATGGTAACCCACTCCAGTATTCTTGCTTGGAGAATCCCATGGACAGAGAAGCCTGGTGGGCTACAGGACATAACTGAGCGACTTCACTTTTGTTCTCTGACAGATCCATCCACTTGCATTGACCAAGTGGCTCATTTCACATGCTCAGCCAAAATTTGTACTTATTTCCCATTGTCCTCCATGTTTGGTGAGTGCTATGCACTCATGCTATGCTATTCATGTTCATTCATTCATTTCCTTATCTAAATTTTACTCCCTTCCAAAGTCTGTCCCATTGAAATTACTTCTCATCATTCTGACACTTACTTACCATTTTACCATCCTTATCATTCTGTAGCAATTTTGGCACTTCAACATGAATCATATCTTAAGAATACGCCATGAACTTTGCTAATTATTTCATATGTATTGTTTTTACTTCTTCAAGCCAATTTGCATACTTTTTCAGTTTGGATCAATGTTTTATACTCCCTTTATCTATCTTTTATCACACTTTCCTTACATCTAGCATAATGATGAGAAAACTGTGTGTGCTCAAAATCCTTGTTGATTGATTGATTTAAATAATTGCATACCATCAGGTTGTTTTTGTCATTAGGTTACAGAACCAAGTTTTAGAGATTCACTTAAATGCCTGTCTATCAACCTGCCAAGAACTGATGCAATTGGAAGCCATCCCCCTGAGAGTCAGACAAATCGTTAACTTGAAAGGGACTGCCACGTATTAAAAATTCTCCTTATGGATGTTGATGAATTGCATTGTTTGATTCATTCTTTTGTATTTAGCTATATATACGATGTATCTAGAAATAACATTATTTTTTCACTGTATTAAAAAATGGCATTCATTTTTCTAGAATTGGCATCTTAGTAAACTGTTAAAAAGTTTAAAAACGAAAATCACATGACTTTAGCCAAAGCTATTTTCTACATAATGTAGAAGTAGAATGATTTTGAAGAAAAACTAAAAAAAATAGTAAACTTACTGAGACAATGGTATTTCTTGTTAAAATAAACATTTACATAAAATAGCTTAAATAGACTAGTACCAGTATTTATTTTCTAATACATTTATTTATTTAGCACATTACTAGTATTTATCTAATCCCATGCTTTTATTTCTTTAGATATGTGATCTGAAAAATATATACATATATACACAGTAGAGTGAACTATGAGTTTCATCACAAAACCTGATCATATAGTTTTAAAATAGATATTAACATAGCTTTCAGAATATGTGGATAAAATTAATAAAGCTAAATCTAAGTTTTTTGACTGAAGTATAGTTGATTTACAATATTGTGTTAATTTCTGCTATAAAGTGAGTAAATCTAAATTTTTATTATGAAATTTTATTTCACAAAAGTTTTGGTATTTTTAATACATAGATTAAAGAACATAGCATATGAAAAATAGAGCATAATGAAGATTTACTTTTCTTCTGATATTGAATTTTTTTGGTAGTTGGTATTTTTAATTCTCAAAGATTTGCTTTCTCACTGATTTAACCTTTATCGATCCTTTTAATTCCCAGCTGTTTCCTTTCTGCTTTGGGAAAAGTTTTCAGTTTTTTTGCCCTTTATCTTCCCACAGACATTTCTTTTCTCTGTAAAGGCAAAAGTAGCAGATTTCCCATAGTTTTCAGACTATTATTTTCTTTCCACACTTCATATTTTCTCAATCACAGATTTCACCTTCAAATGCATCAACATACTCCATAGTTGATCTGCAATAGACCCCAGAAAATTATGTATGCACACGCATACACACAAACTCTCCAGGACTAAGAGACACCTTTCTTGTTTAATAGCAGTATTTAATTCTTAGTGGTATCTTTTACTTTTTCAAGTTAGGCCTGCACTTAATTCAACTTTTTTTAATAAATAAGAGGAGAAAGGAAATTATATCTCCATAGTTTGGTACTTTTGTCAGATTGTATACTTTGGGGTACCCACAGAAGTAGAAGGTGTTGAGGGAAAGATTAGAATTTGGGCTCAAACTTTTATATTGGCAAATTGTCACACTCTTGACCAGCAAGCAATTGGCTTTCAAGTAGGCTTATCTTATTTTCTGTTTTTTGTTGATCTAGAAGAGCCAGAGCCCTGATCTGTTCAGTGTTTGTTTTAAAAACTGAAGTTTCAATAAAATGGGCAACTGGGCTGATTGGAATGTGTACAGATGGTAGGTGGTATATAGTCAAGTGCATATTTTTATAACAGCATGTTTAACTGGGACTCATATGTGCAGAGCGGTGTCAAGTTTCAAGGATCTCCAGCTTTCTGTTGAAGAATGTTGAATAATTCCTGCTGTCTTAAGGGTTAGTACTTCCTCTTCAAGTAATACGGGTCAGCACTGACCAGTACTATTTTTTGCTCTTTGGTGGTCATCCAAGAATATAAAAGGAGAACATCTGGATTTCTGTCAGTTCCAGCCATGCTGAAAAGCTCTCTATAGGGTGTGTTTGTTTTTACAGATTCATACACATTCTCCAAATGTGATTTTCCAAGGCAGCCACATTTCAAAACTGTGAACTCTATCTTATTAAGTGCTAAAACTAAATAAAATATCTTTTAAGCTCCCATATGAAGTTCTAGTCCTGAGGCAAGTTACTTTTTAAAACACGTGTTTCATGCTTGATGTAACTCTAATTCCCCTTCTTCCTGGGAACCATAACTTGACTTCGAGAAACACTAAAAATATTCACTGTTTAATGATAATTAACAACTCTTAATTGGGTTATTTTTGTAGTCTTTGGAAAACAAAAAGCTTTTTTAAACATGAATGTAATAGCTCTTTGAAGCAATTGACATCTCTGAAGTATAATAAGGTAGAAGTTTTATTCACAGAAAGGGTGAAAATAGGGAAAATATAATCTTCTCCTAGTTGCTTAGTCATTCAATCTCAAATCCAAACAGGTAAAAAGAAAATTCATTGGGAAAAAAACTGTAAGTCTGAAATCCCTGTCTGATTTTACAAAAGGTTTATCTTTAAACAACAACCATTTAAGATGAGTGATTTTGTCACCAACATGACTACTGCTTCTCCAAAAATTAAACAAAAATAACATTAATACTGATAATGAAGTCACTTCTGACAGGCATCTTTGGCTTCATGTTGACTAGGTCAGTGTGACATAAACGAAACCAAATTTAAATGTTTTAGAGCACATTTCCAAATCCTTGAAACTGTATTTCCAGCCTAATGTTTTAACACAAACTCAACTCCATTTTAGGTTTTCAATTTATAATGTCTAGGAAGAGCTACATTTTAAATTTCTCCATGTACTCAGACCCAGTACTAAATTCATTATTAGCTATGAAATATAAGAATGTTCTTATATATCTGGATAATCTTTTCTATAACTTTAAAATTTTTGCAAACTGATATGATCACTATCATTTAAACATATCTGACATCATTTCTTGTCCATATCTCCTCAAAGAAACTTCAATGTAAAATTTTATTATTTTTGCTTTTCTTTCCATTCAAAGTGCTCTACAATCATTTTATGAAGTTTTTTTTTTTTTTTTAAGAAGTAGATTGTAAAGGTGTTTCTAAGTGGAGTAAAATATTCCAATGATATTGATATTGTAACTGGAATTATGAGGTTCTAACTATCAACACTTCAGTTGCTCCACGCCAACCACATATGTTAACAGTGGTCCATTTGAATCCTGTGTAACACTTTGGCCTGTTTGGTCCACAGTTTGTAGCCAAACATATGGTGAGAGGCTTTGGAGAAGAGTCTTCAAGCTGGCTGACTGCTGTTGATGTCTCTGGGATCACATGCCCCATTTAAGTCTCTGCAGTTCCAAACTGGAGCCTGAACCCTGTCTGCCTGTGCTGAAATGTGAGAAGGTCCAGATTTTTTACAGCCTCCAAGCCTCCCAGACAACTATAATTATCAGCACTCCAAAGAGCTAGGAATATAAGCCAAATGCAAACAAATTAGGGAGGGAGACCAGAAGAGCTACAGCTGTTGGGTCAAGCTGGGTGCAAAATGGTTCAGTATTTTCAGAAATCGGAGAAGAATGTCACCACAGTGAACTTTCTGTGATAAAATGGGCTTGTTCTTTAGCACTTTTCTTTCTAGCACTGGAGGAGAAATCAGCCTAAGAGAACAGCTTTTAAATAAATAAGTATGGATATGGTAAAGATAGGTGTGCAAAAATGTAAAATTTTTGAAGGGGTAAACATGATAATTTGGAGACTGCATTTTCTTGGGGAGATAGGCATCACTGATAATTATAACAAATAACTATCTTAAATTCTGGGGCTAGATTTAGAAAGCCCATTCACTCAGAATTTAGAAAGAATTGGAAATTCTACCAGAACTAGAAAGCCTACTTGACTTTTTCTTTCAATTATAGCATTTTATTGCATCTCTTCTGAGTGCATATTTTCTGATTTCATGTTTAATTTTCTTGTAATACTATCCTAGCTAGTCTTCCTCTTTTCTTGAAACATTGCCAACATGAATGACATGCAAATGCAGGGCTTCAGTTAAACTTCTGTTTTTGTATTGCACACCCTTGATTCTCTGGGTTGGAGGCATATTTCGTCCTATGATGCCTTTGATAGTTTCATTCCTGTAGCTCTGGTACTTGCTGAAGTCCTGTGGAGCCAGTCAGGCAATGAATGAAGCAGAGGGGAAGACCTCAGGGGAGCGGGAAAGGTTAAGGTTAACTGGACATGTTCCCATTCTAAAGGAAGCTTCCATGCCACAGCTCCAGCTGAGTTTTTTGTGGTTAGGTGAGAATAAAGACCCAAGGTCTCACAAATCTGGTTTATTATGAATATATTTTATGATTTTTAGATGTTGACAAATTATTTTTTATTTTAAAGAAGATTGATTTCTTAAATGTGTTGCCAATACTGATACTGGGACAGACTGAGCGCAGGAGAAGGGGGCGACAGAGAATAAGAAGGTTGGATGGCATCACCGACCCCATGGACATGCGTTTGAGCAAATTCCAGGAGGCAGTGAAGGACAGGGAAATCTGGTGTGCTGCAATCCATGAGGTCTCAAAGAGTTAGACAGGACTTAGCAACTGAAGAATAACAAAACAATTCTATGAACAGACCTCTCTGAAGGCATTTAGCCTAACGGCTGTCAATTTAAAAACTTTGCTCTAAGACAAGCAAACTTTACCAAAAGTTTTTACAAAGTATTTAGAACTTTGGGTTTGTTCTAAGGAAACCAGCATTTTTTTTCTCCCAGGACCTCAGCTTCTCTTCCTACTTTTCCAGAAAGGAAATACCTCCTTCATGCACTCCCTCTCTTTGAGATTCAATGAGTAGCCCGATCCCATCAACTATACCTTCGAAATATCTCTTAAATCTCTATTCTGTAGAAAATGTCCAGTTTCTACAACCATTGTTTTCCACTCGACTGCCATCATCCCTTAATTGGAATCTTCCCTATTGATCTTTTTCTAAAAATACCTTACCCCTTCCTCTGCTTCCTGTCTTAGAGTTTAGTATTAATTTGTTTTCTCAGTACCCACTCCTCCAGAATCATTATTAACCATTTATTCCTTATTATTGTTTTCATAGCAACAGGTCTAAATAGCATCTGCCAACTCAGTACAAGAAGCCATAGTAGTCCACTTCCCAGGTTCTCAACCTGAGCCCCACTATGGTGAAGAACTCAACTTCAACTATTCTCAGAGCTCTTTTGTCCCAAGGTTGTTACCACATTTCTGAAGGACTCTAATATAGTGTCAAAGTGTGGTGAGGCCCCTCAGTCTCCCATCGTTTTAGTTTCCTGCTGAAATATAGTTTTTGATGCCCATGTGGTCCTTGGGTGTGGCTCCTCTTCTGCTTCTATCTAAGCTTGGGACAGGAGTGTCACAGAGTGGGTAGGACCCTCGTAGGATTCTCAGAATTGGTCCACTTTCCTAGACCACTTTCCTAGACTTTTCCAAGTTGAGAAAAGTGTTTCCCAACTCTTTTCTCCTTAATAATTGCCTCTATATAGCTATACTGTCCACCTCTTTATAGTCTGTTATGATCATTTAAGAGGCCACAAAATATCACGTTATGCAATATCTGTTTCACCATTTAAGAACCCATTTTTGCTCTCTTAGACCTACTTGGAAGCCATCCTTCATGGAGTTCTGCTATGACCTTGAGTTACTGCTAGAAAAGAGCACCCTGAATGCTAAGGTTCTAGAACAAGATGTATTTTTTCCAGCCCTCCTTCAGCCAGGGTGATCTCTTTCTGGTATGACATATGCATTTTTTTTGCATCTTCAAGGCATTTCTCTTCTTCTTTCAAATCATCTTGTTTTTTGACAATGTCCTTTGATAAACCATTAAAATGAAACACTAAACTATGTGTACAAACATTCTGTTTACCCTTTTTTTAAAAACAAAAGAAGAAAAAATGGTCACACTCTCCCAGTGGGTAACAAAATATATTTGCTTTTCTTACTCTTGGAGGGTAACTAAAAGGACAAGCCAGGTGAATCTATCCAATAAAACTGTTTAAAAGTTATACATATAGGGAATTTTGTCACATTGTCAATCTCTTTCTACTAGACTATATAAGCTTCAGTAAGGGAGAAATGATTTTCTCATCTTTGTCATTTTAAAGCTCTTTAAAAATCCTGTCACATACATCATACATGCATGATGTTCTTAAATAAATGACCTAGGCTAAGGGTCAGTGTGTTAGTCTACTAATAAAAACCACAAATAGGGTGTCTTAAACAACAGAAACCTATTTTCTTACAACTCTGGAGATTTCTGATTTCTGATGAGGCCTCTCTCTTTAGATCATATACGGCTACTTTCTTGCTAGGTCCTCAAAATGGACTCTCCTCTGTGCAACACGCAGAGGAGAGCCTCTTCATCTTATAAAAACAACAGTCATATAAGATCACGGCCCCACTCTCAGAAACTCAATTACTGTGATTACCTCCTTAAAAGCCTTATCTCCAAACAGAGTCACATGGAAGGCCAAGGCTTCACTATACAAATTTTGAGTGGACACAATTCATGGAGTCAGCAAGGAGTTTGGGTAAAAGTAGCAACAAAGTTTCTTTGGTAAAAGGACAAGATATGAAATATTTTAGGCACTCAGACTATCCAGTCTCTACTACTCAACTCTGCCCTTGCAGCATGAGTGAGTGAGGCTGTGTCCAATAAAACTTTATTTGCACAATGAGGTAGTGAATGAACTGGATTTTGCCCACAGGTTGTAGTTTGCTGACACCTAATACAGACCTGCGAATGTTACAGCTTTCTTACCTATTCACACAACTCTCCATTTCTAGAAGCAGATCACAAAATTTCTGCTTACAACCATTTAATGACTTCTGTTTGTCTCTGGAATATGACATAAACTTCTAGGCATAAGAAGACTATTTTGTTCCAACCATACCATTAGGCTTGCAGGATCTTGGTTCCCTGACCAAAGGTGGAACCCATGCTCCCTGCAATGAAAGTGCTGAGTCCTAACCACTGGACCACCAGGAATTCTCATAAGGAGGCTTTTTTCTACTGGGTTGATAGCATGTCAGCAAACTTCTTTTCTACCCTGTAGAGTGAATAAATAATGTTCACTTCTCCAAACAAAACCAAGCATATTTGCAGTTGGTGTTTTTGCCTAGGGTATTTCTTTTCTATCTGGAGCTTCATCCTCTTTGTAGACACCACTGCCCTGCCCCATTCACCTGGAGCAACACCAGGGCTGTGTCATCTTCAGAGTAGCCCAAACTCCAGTCAAAGTTACTCATTTCTTTTTCTTCTGAACAACACAAATGTTTATTATTATACCATTAGGTAAGTACTAAGTCAACTTGCCCAACACTGAGTGCATCTTTTATGCATTTCTATAACCGAGCTAGTATTTAGCAATGTAAAAATATTGTGGGAACTTTCTAAAACAGCTTCCCCCTCTGCCACCCTTCTGAGTAGCATCCTGTGCTCTAGATCAATAGTTTTCAACCAGAGGTGATTTTGAGCCTACAGGAAATCTGACAATATCTGGAGAAATTATTAGTCATCATAACTAGGGGGAGGAAGGGTGTGTTGCTCCTTGAATCAAGTGAGTTGATGCTGTAGATGCTGTCCACTGGACAGTCCCCATGATAAAGAATTATCCAGCCCAAAATGTTAGTAGTACTGAGGTTGAGAAACTGATCTAGGTCAGTCCAGGATATTCCTTTCCTTTATATTTGCTTTTTCTACAACTACTGTTTTAGGCGATTCCCCATTCTACTCAAAGGGATTCATATGGCTTTGTACTGCTTAACTTTATCCATTTGTTTTCATTGTAACAAGTTCTGAAGGTAGACTATATTAAAGAAGTAAGAGTAGCTAGGTCCATCTGGGGTCTATTTTCATTTAAGTACATGAAATATTTGTAGGAAAACATAGGAATGTTTGATAAAAAGCCAGGTTTAGAATATGTCTCACTGGTAAATTCAAGTGACAAGTGGTAAATTCATCCAAATTTCTATCAGCATGCTGGGGCAGAGCTAGGCTTGCCTCTGGGGAGCCTGGAAGTTTCAGAATGAAAACAGTGATTTAGAGTTATTTCAGGATAAATCACCTGTTAATACCTCCCCTCTGTGTTTTATTTAGAGTGTCAGAATAGTAAGGAGAAATGAAGAACTTGTTTGTAGAACCCAGAAAGTAAATGTTCTGAATAAAATAATATAAAATCAATGAAAAAAAAAACCTAAAATGTGAATAAACTTATACCTTCTTGAAAGAAAGAAATGAAGAGAGAGAGGAAGGAAGGAAAAAGGAAAGACATAACTGGTAAATTAGGAGAGGAAACATGAAGTTTGAGTCAGGTAGAGGCAAGTTTAGATTTAGTCACTAAATGTAATCAGTGGTATGACCTTGGACAAGTTTCTTATTTTCTCCTTTTTCCTTAGCTCAAAAATGGAGATAGTATTGTTAGGAAATCAGATGAAAATATATACAGAAAACATCCATCACTGTATCTGGTACATAGAAAGTGCTAAATATATGTATAAAAAATAATGTCTGACAATCTGTAGACCATAACTTCCTAGAAGTAATAGAATGTTCCAAGATAAAGTATTTTAGGGCCAGGCAGACCAGAGATATGATTTCTATGAATATATTTGTATGGGTAGCAGTAAAGTTAATAAAAATCTCTGTTCCCTCCTCTCACCAAAGTGAGTCAAGAATTTTAAATGAACCCCCAGTTCAATTTCCTCCACTGCCAGTTCTGCCTTTAAAGTCAAATGCTATTTAACTTTGACAGACAGATGCTATTACTTTGCTACCACACTAGTCCAAACCACTATCACCTATCACTGAGGTGACACAGGCTTCTGCAAGAGGCTTCGGATGATCTCGATGTTTCCCCTTTTACTTTCTTCCAACTTAAAGAAAATCCATTTTTAAAGGTATCAATCTGTTACCCTTTGTAACAGGGCAAGATCACTGCTTTTGCACCTCACATAAAATCCAGACTTCTTACCATGGCTCCCAAGATCTTGCTTGATCCCAATCCTGTCTATCCAACTGTCCTCTCTTGTTCCACCTCTGTCTCTCTTCCTGCTCCAGCCACAGAAGCTTCTAGGCTTAGAAGTCTAGAAGTGTACCACACTTCTTTCCTCAGGGGCTTGGTAAACACCCCTTCTCTGCTCTTCACAGCACTGACTTCTGATCCTTCAGGACTCAACTGAGAGTCACTTCACTGCAAAAGAGTTTCCTTCGTTTTCTTTTAAAGTAGGTCCTCTATTGTTAATCTTAAAACCTACACTCCCCTTTACTCCTTTTTTCATTTATCACAAATTTCATTTATATACATGTTAAATTTGTTTCCCTGCATACATTTTGTTTCCTGACTAGGCCATAAACTCTAGAAAGGGAGAGTACATGTATGTATAGTTTACAACTACCTACCTAGAATATACACTATTTACCATGCTGGGCAAAAAACCAAATATTCAGTAAATACTTGAATGTGTGAGTGAATGAATGAATGAATGAATAATGAACAGTAGCTTAATGTCTGATTTCCTTAAGAATTTACTAAACTTTCCTTTGACTTGTGGAAGATAGAAAAAGAGTACAATAAAAGTTTTACAATGTTTTCAGTTTCAAGTGTTGATTTAAACATTTTTAGTAAAAATGCATGCAAAGTAGCATAAAAGGATGACTCATGATATTTCTTTCTGTGAGCCCTTCTTGTTCTTTACAGATAAGAATGTGTTTTGTATTCAAGAGGTACTCAATAAATTCTGGTTGAGTTACAACTTGTCACAAAGAAAATACTCTAGAAATACAAGGTGGTTTTTGTTTTCTTCTTATTTTCTCTCTCTTTTTTTTTTTTTTTGGTGAAGAATATTTGTATATGGTACTATATTACTTAGGTAAGATAGTGTTTAAATTTTTTAAGAACTGAAATGAATTCTGTTGGAGTAACATATTTTAATATCAAAATAATTCTAAAAATTCTAACTTCATATAGCTAAAAGCACTTTTGTCACTGTTGTCATATTAAGTCAAAACATTTTGGTGTAAGTCTCATTACATAAAAATAAAAAATTAGTTTCTTACATAAAAAATGAATTTCTGAAAAGGTAAAAAAAAGCAAAAATGTGTTCAAAATCACACAGCTATTAAGAAATAGGGCCAGGAGTAAAACTCTAATAAACTTTAAAATCCATGTTTATTCTTTTGTATGACAGCTGTCTTTTCTATAAATGCACACCTTTCCTTGTAAATCCACATCATCTATTTATCACTAAAGGGAATTTTACCATGGTTTCAAATTAATAATTTGCTTTTTCTATGCTCTGTCACATTTCCTCAAAGCCGTCTGAACATCAAGACAGATCTTCTATGGGGTAACAGCCATCACATACACATTTTTGGAAAAAAGTACTATGGCCTTTCAGCTATTCTAGGTAATATAGAAAACAGGAAAGAAATATGAGACAAAACTGCAGCATTTTATGCACATAAGTTGCATAAATTTTGATTTTCCAAGTGTTTGTTGTTTCATGCTCTATGCAAATTACTGAAGGAAGTGTCGTGGCCCATCCAAGGGATTACAAAGTATGCCAAAGTGCTTACAATTGAACAGGAGAAACAAATTACAAATACACAGCATTTCCAAATAAAAGCTCATGTCTATATATGAATAGTTGGAGGGAAAATCCCTGCAAACTACTGGGAATACAGTATTGCTCTGGAAATTCAGGAGAGGGAGAAATCAACACATACTGTCATAGGTGATTTGGAATTTGAGTTCAACTCTAAAGCACATGCAGAAAATGTCGAGACAGACAAAAGAGTGAGTCAGCAGTCTATGCTGGGGTTCCACATGAGTATCTCCTGTAAGGAATTCTGGAGAATTTAGAGTCTCATAAGTAAGATATAGTAATAGCCAAACCATTACAGAGCACTATTAGATAATATATACTATTAAATCACATGGGGGCTTCAGTACAAGTGGTAAAACTATATGCCTTAAGAATTAGGCAGTAATGTTAACTATTGTGCTGTTGATATATTTTCAAAGTATACATATTCCTGGGCAATGATGAACTTCCTGAGGTCACTTTTCAGTCCAGGGAGTCAAAAAAACTAAGATCAACTACAAAAGGAGCCATAAATGCCCAGAAGACAAACATACACTAGTTACCTACTTATAAATTTACCCTCTGAAATCCATGATCTCAGTGCGTTTGTGGATCTGTACCGTGCTGATGGTAGGCTACTGTACATTGCTGAACATACTGCGGGCAAATCATGCAGACCGGTTGCTAGGAGAAAAATGTCCATTTTGAAAACAAGGAAAAATTTCATAAAGCCAATGAAAATGCTAGAGATTGTTCAGATCATACACAGATTTTCAGTACACATATGGAAACATATATGAAATTCTATGTTTTAGAGTAAAGTGAAAGTGAAGTCGCTCAGTCGTGTCCGACTATTTGCGACCCCATGAGCTGTAGCCTACCAGGCTTCTCAGTCCATGGGATTTTCCAGGCAAGAGTACTGGAGTGGGTTGCCATTGCCTTCTCCAGGGGATCTTTCTGACCTCGGGATCGAACCCGGATCTCCCACATTGTAGGCAGATGCTTTACCCTCTGAGCCACCAGGGAAGCCCATGTTTTAGAGTAGGAGCCAAAAAAATCATTTTTACACAAAGAAGGGGATCTCCACAGATTTGAATGTAACATTTGCAATTTCATAAGTGACTCAAGAGGCTTATATTTTATAATATAGCCATTCCCTTCTCCAGTGGATCTTCCCAACCCAGGGATCAAACCTGGGTCTCCTGCATTGCAGGCAGATTCTTTACCATCTGAGCCACTGGGAAGCCATCAATATTTACACACCTCCCATTTAAAGTTATTATATATAATAAATGAAATGATATATATATAACCTATTTAGAAAGAATATAAAGAATTTGAAAAGCACAAGCAGAGAACCTAACCTACCATCCTGTATCTATATAAGAATCAGTTATTTATTAAATACCTTTGGGAACAAGAGAAACATAAGAATGCATTTCTCATTAATGTTCAGAGACTCATCTATACCTTGACCAAAAACTAATTTGCTAATCTGATTAATTCTATTTTGTAATAGGGTTAAATTGCATCCTGGTGGCTTTCAGAAAGTATTGCTCATCCTCAATTACCCAACAATAAGAAAAATAATAGTGTGTTAGTGTATGTGAGAGTGTATATATACATGTGCATGTGTGTAAATTGACTTTATCCTATGAAATATGACTTATATGTAAAGCACCTGGAATGTTTTAAGGTTATTATTTTCTAGGCTTTACCTGTGTCTTTATAACTATTAATTCAATTTATATAGCTAGGCATGATGTTGATTCTATTCTCATCTTACATATGGCATTTTGCATATGGCATAGCTGAGGCACTGAAAGGTTAACTAACATATATAAGGTCGCAGAAGTAATAAGGCACAAAGTCAAACCCAGGCTTCTGGCTCCAGTGCCCATTCTCTTAATCACCAACCAGTTCTCTGATCGAGTGCTTTACTCTGAAAAGTGATATGATGAATACCATTCCATTTTCTTCTTTTGTTACAGATTAAATTTAGGACCAAATGCTACTCTAAGAAACTGTTTGAATCTCAAAGTCGTTGGCTAGTTTTCAGAGTTCATTTCCAGGGTTTGGTGGACGATAAGTTTCTTTATAATGAGATCTTTAATACGTTTCACTTTACTTAGGTGATAGCTACAGGAACA
Organism: Oryx dammah; assembly: GCF_014754425.2. Lineage (NCBI taxonomy): Eukaryota > Metazoa > Chordata > Mammalia > Artiodactyla > Bovidae > Oryx > Oryx dammah. The sequence continues at coordinate 19,867,822 of NW_024070196.1, forward strand.
TATTATGACCCTGTTTCCAAGACTGATCTTTCTATTTAGCTTCATAAATTGCTTGGTGTCAGCAGGACATAAATACAATCTGTATGTAGGTTCTGTGGAAGTCAATATCTTGAATAAATTTCCAACAGCCTTTTAGAAAATAATGGACTACACGATTGACTTTTCTTTCCTATTTGTAGACAAGCACTGAAGGCAACGTCATTTACCAAACTCAGAGGTAAATAACCTCAGGCTTTCCATGCCACTTGAGAACTATAGTAAGAAATCTCAGCCCTCAGGAGATTCTCAAGCATTACGTAATCGTTAAGTGAAATGAAAAAGCCAACAACAAGCCTCCAGTTTCCGCTGGTGTTCTGTGCTAAGCAGTGGCTCTTCTAAATGGTCACCATACTCTTCAAGCCATCTGTAACCTCACCTCAGCAGGAAACACCTCCTACTTCTCAGACAAGACACTAAGGGTGACCTCCTTCCATTTCCTGCCTCTCTCAACTTCTTTGCATACAAGGAACTTAGCACCTTCTCTACTCATCAGGTGGTGGTGCTAGTGGTAAGAACCCGCCTGCCAATGCAGGAGGCATAAGAGATGCAGGTTCAATCCCTGGGTTGGGAAAATCTTCTAAAAGAGAGCATGGCAACCCACTCCCATATTTTTGCCTGGAGAATCCCATGGACAGAGGAGCCTGGTGGGCTGCAAGTCTATAGGGTTGCAAAGAGTCAGACACGACTGAAGTGACTTAGCATACACACACTGCTTATCAGTTTTACCTGTGGCTAGAACTCCCCCATGCATGAAAGATTTTCTGTTCCTTTCTTTTCTCTTATTATTTGCCCATCAAATGTCCCTCTATTTTATCTTCACTTTCCTTTTCACTGATTCTTTTCCATTAGCACAGAAATATACTTATTTTACCTCAAAACAACAATAACAACAACAACAACAAGCACCTCACTTGATACTGTAGGATCCTCTGTCTCTCTCTGCTTCCTTTCCATTTATGCTTCTGGTAAGTGTGTCAACATTCTCTATTCTGGCTTCTTCTCTTTCCATTGCATTTTTACTCCTCTGCAGTATGGATATTCTCCTATATTCTTCAAAGAAATAGCTCAGCATTCAGAGCTGCTTCAGTTTCAAAGATTACAAGTAAGCATTCCACTGTTTGAATTCCTTCTTTACTTCACACACAAAACTTTATGCTCTAAACACCCCGTTCTATCCCATCACAGCTCTCCAGGACTAAAATAATCAGTTTCATGTAGTGAAATAGTGACTTTCAAAAGTCAAGTCCACTGAGAACTATGGAATATGACTTTATTTGGAAATAGAGTATGCAAATGCAATTATTAACAGCAAGACTCTCAGGATGAAATTATCCTGGATTTAAGGTGGCCTTTAAATTAAATGACTAGTGTTCTTATGGTAAGAGAAGAGAACACAAATACTCATAGAGAAGAAGGTCATATGAAGACAGAGGTAGAGTGATGCTGTATGAAACAATGAAATGCCTGGGGATAACAGAAGCTAGCAGGAGGCAAAGAGGATTTTTCCTTAGAACCTTCAGAGGTAGCATGGTTCTACTGACAACTTGATTTCAGACTTCTAGCTTGGGAATGGAAGAGAAGAAATTTCTCTTCTTTTAAGCCACTCAGTTTGCCATACCTTCTTACAATAGCCCTAAGAACCTAATAAATTTCCTAAGTGGCATCCATGACTTCTAGTTCCATTATTCTCTATGGAATATTTTGATAAAAACTATAGAACTCCCAGAAAAGACGCACAAGTGTACAATTTCAAATTTCACATACAATTTCATAAGTTTTCAGAACTTCAAAGGTCTACCTATGGGTCTCTTATTATTTGTGCAGCCAATTAAGAACTCTTTCCCTACATATATTATCTAAAGTCAACTTACTACAATTCTGATTATGCCATCCTCTAATTTAAAAACAGTAATATCTTTCCTGAACTACAAGTCTCCATACAGTATAACTTTGCTCTTATGTGATACATCTCCATGCTAAAACATCCTCTTTTTACACCCCTACAAATAAATACCTATTTCAGAGCATATATAGCTCTGTGCCCTAGCCCTTGCTGTGTGTGCTGCCTCAAACTCCTTCCTTCTACCAGTTCCCAGCCTTTTAATGAATTGCTAGTCATTTTGACATTTTCTATAACTTACCTTATCTGTGAATCAAATGGTCTCACTGCAAAGTACTGATTTTACAAAGTAATTAAAGTCTTGGATAGTGACATGTTTGTGAAATACAAGATGCTTTACTTAGAGTGTAAGAAATTTTTAATTATATTGTAATATTTTTCTTCACTTTCTATGTTTAAATAGAAATTTGTAGATAAATGTTTATACATAAATATAAATGTTTTCCAATTATTTAAACAAAAAATTATGATTATATTAATGTAAAATGTAACACAGTACTGAAATGTAACACAGTTCACTGAAAGATGAACTCCCAAGGTCAGTAGGTGCCCGATATGCTACTAGAGATCAGTGGAGAAATAACTCTAGAAAGAATAAAGAGATAGAGCCAAAGCAAAAACAACACCAAGCTGTGGATGTGACTGGTGATGGAAGTAAAGTCCAGTGATATAAAGAGCAATACTGCATAGGAACCTGGAATGTTAGGTCCATGAATCAAGTCAAATTGGAAGTGGTCAAACAGGAGATGGCAAGTTGAATGTCAACATTTTAGGAACCAGTAAACTAAAATGGACTAGAATGGGTGAATTTTACTTAGATGACCATTATAGCTACTACTGTGGGCAAGAATCCCTTCAAAGAAATGGAGTAGCCATCATAGTCAAGAGAGTCCTAAAAATACAGTACTTAGAGACAATCTCAAAAATGATACAATGATCTCTGTTCATTTCCAAGGCAAACCATTCAATATCATAGTAATCCAAGTCTATGCCCCAACCAGAATGCTGAAGAAGCTGAAGCTGAATGGTTCTATGAAGACCTACAGGACCTTCTAGAACTAACACCCAAAAAAGATATCCTTTTCATTATAGGGGATGGAATGCAAAAGTAGTGAGTCAAGAAATACCTGGAGTAACAGGCAAATTTGGCCTTGGAGTAAAGAACGAAGCATGGCAAAGGGTAAAAGAGTTTTGCCAAGAGAATGCACTGGTCCTATCAAACACCCTCTTCCTACAACACAAGAAAAGACTCTACACATGGACATCACCAGATGGTCAACACCAAAATCAGATTGATTATATTCTTTGCAGCCAAAGATGGAGAATTTCCATACAGTCAGCATAAACAAGACAGGGAGCTGACTGTGGCACAGACCATAATGAACTTCTTATTGCCAAATTCAGACTTAAATTGAAGAAAGTAGGGAAAACCACTAGACCATTAAAGTATGATCTAAATCATATCCCTTACGAATATACAGTGCAAGTGACAAATAGATTCAAGGGATTAAATCTGATAGAGTGCTTGAAGAACTGTGGATGGAGGTTTGTAACATTGTACAGGAGACAGGGATCAAGACCATCCCCAAGGAGAAGAAATGCAAAAAAGGCAAAATGGTTGTCTGAGGAGGCCTTACTACTAGCTCTGAATAGAAGAGAAGCTAAAGCAAAGGAGAAAAGGAAAGATACACCCATTTGAATGCAGAGTTCCAAAGAATAGCAAGGAGAGATAAGAAAGCCTTCCTCTATGATCAATGCAAAGAAATAGAGAAAAACAATAGAATGGGAAAGTCTAGAGATCTCCTCAAGAAAATTACAGATACTAAGGGAACATTTCATGCAAAGATGGGCTCGATATAGGACAGAAATCGTATGGACCTAACAGAAGCAGAAGATATTAAGAAGAGGTGGCAAGAATACACAGAAGAACTATACAAAAAGGATCACAACCCAGATAATCACGATGGTTTGATCACCAATCTAGAGCCAGACATCCTGGAATGCAAAGTCAAGTGGGACTTATGAAGCACCACCACAAAACTAGTGGAGGTTATGGAATTATACTTGAGTTATTTCAAATCCTAAAAGATGATGCTGTGAAAGAGCTGCACTCAATATGCCAACAAATTTGGAAACCTCAGCAGTGGCCACAGGACTGGAAAAGGTCAGTTTTCATTCCAATCCCAAAGATAGGCAATGCCAAAGAATGCTCAAACTACCACACAATTGCACTCATCTCACATGCTAGCAAAGTACTGCTCAAAATTCTCCAAGCCAGGCTTCAACAGTACATGAACCATGAATTTCCAGATGTTCAAGCTGGATTTACAAAAGGCAGAGGAACCAGAGATCAAATTGTCAACATCCATTGGATTATCAAAAAAGAAAGAGAGTTCTAGAAAAACATCTACTTCTGCTTTATTGACTATGCCAAAGCCTTTGACTGTGTGGGTCACAATAAACTGTGGAAAAGTCTTCAAAGATGGGAATACCAGACCACCTGACCTGTCTCTTGAGAAATCTGTATGCATGTCAGGAAGCAACAGTTAGAACTGGACATGGAACAACAAACTGGTTACAAATAGGAAAAGGAGTACATCAAGACTGTATATTGTTACCTTGCATATTTAACTTCTATGCAGGGTACCTCATGAGAAACGCTGGGTTGGATGAAGCACAAGCTAGAATCAAGATTGCCAGGAGAAATATCAATGACCTCATATATTCAGATGACACAACCCTTATGGTAGAAAGCAAAGAAGAACTAAAGAGTGTCTTGATGAAAGTGAAAGAGGAGAGTGAAAAAGCTGGCTTAATGATCAACATTCACTCCCATCACTTCATGGCAAATAGAGGGGGAAACAGTGACAGACTATTTTTTGGGCTCCAAAATCACTGCAGATGGTGACTGTAGCCATGAAATTAAAAGACACTTGCTTGTTGGAAGAAACGTTATGACCAACCTTGACAGTATATTAAAAAGCAGAGACATTACTTTGTCAACAAAGGTCCATCTTGTGTAGGGTGTGATTTTTCCAGTAGTCATGTATGGATGTGAGAATTGGACTATAAAGAAAGCTGAGTACCAAAGAATTGATGCTTTTGAACTGTGGTGTTGGAGAAGACTCTTGAGAGTCCCTTGGACTACAAGGAGATCCAACCAGTCCATCCTAAAGGAAATTAGTCCTGAATATTCATTGAAAGGACTGATCCTGAAGCTGAAACTCCAATACTTTGGCCATGTGATGTGAAGAACTGACTTATTTGAAAAGACCCTGATGCTGGGAAAGATTGAAGGTGGGAGGAGAAATGGACAACAGAGGATGAAATGGTTGGATGGCATCAGTGACTCAATGGACATGAGTTTGAGCAAACTCCAGGAGTTGGTGATGGACAGGGAGGCCTCACATGCTGGCGTAACTGGTGCTTGCAGTCCATGGGGTAACAAAGTTGGAAATGACTGAGCAACTGAACTGAAGTGTTCAGAAAAACAAAAAAACGACCATTTAAAAATGTAAATGCATATAGTGAAAATGAGTATACTATGCAAAGCAATCTACAGATTCAATGCAATCCCTATCAAGCTACCAGCGGTATTTTTCACAGAACTAGAACAAATAATTTCAAGATTTGTATGGAAAAAAAAAAAAAAAAACTTGAATAGCCAAAGCAATCTTGAGAAAGAAGAATGGAACTGGAGGAATCAACTTGCCTGACTTCAGGCTCTACTACAAAGCCACAGTCATCAAGACAGTATGGTACTGGCACAAAGACAGAAATATAGATGAGTGGAACAAAATCAAAAGCCCAGAGATAAATCCATACACCTATGGACACCTTATCTTTGACAAAGGAGGCAAGAATATACAATGGAGTAAAGACAATCTCTTTAACAAGTGGTGCTGGGAAAATTGGTCAACCACTTGTAAAAAAAATGAAACTAGATCACTTTCTAACACCACACACAAAAATAAACTCAAAATGGATTAAAGATCTAAGTGTAAGACCAGAAACTATAAAACTCCTAGAGGAGAACATAGGCAAAACACTCTCCGACATAAATCACAGCAGGATCCTCTTTGATCCACCTCCCAGAATACTGGAAATAAAAGCAAAAATAAACAAATGGGATCTAATTAAAATTAAAAGCTTCTGCACAACAAAGGAAACTATAAGCAAGGTGAAAAGACAGCCTTCAGAATGGGAGAAAATAATAGCAAATGAAGCAACTGACAAACAACTAATCTCAAAAATATACAAGCAACTCCTACAGCTCAATTCCAGAAAAATAAATGACCCAATCAAAAAATGGGCCAAAGAACTAAACAGACATTTCTCCAAAGAAGACATAAGATGGCTAACAAACACATGAAAAGATGTTCAATATCACTCATTATCAGAGAAATGCAAATCAAAACCACAATGAGGTACCACTTCACACCAGTCAGAATGGCTGTGATCCAAAAGTATACAAGCAATAAATGCTGGAGAGGGTGTGGAGAAAAGGGAACCCTCTTACACTGTTGGTGGGAATGCAAACTAGTACAGCCACTATGAAGAACAGTGTGGAGATTCCTTAAAAAATTGCAAATAGAAATGCCTTATGACTCAGCAATCCCACTGCTGGGCATACACACCGAGGAAACCAGAATTGAAAGAGACACATGTACCCCAATGTTCATCACAGCACTGTTTATAATAGCCAGGACATGGAAACAACCTAGATGTCCATCAGCAGAAGAAAGTTGTGGTACATATACACAATGGAGTATTACTCAGCCATTAAAAAGAATACATTTGAATCAGTTCTAATGAGATGGATGAAACTGGAGCCGATTATACAGAGTGAAGTAAGCCAGAAAGAAAAACACCAATACAGTATACTAACACATATATATGGAATTTAGAAAGATGGTAACGATAACCCTGTATATGAGACAGCAAAAGAGACACAGATGTATAGAATGGACTCTTGGATCTGAGGGAGAGGGAGAGGGTGGGATGATTTGGGAGAATGGCACTGAAACATGTATACTATCATGTAAGAAATGAATCGCCAGTCTATGTTTGATACAGGATACAGGATGCTTGGGGCTGGTGCACGGGGATGATCCAGAGAGATGATATGGGGTGGGAGGTGGGAGGGGGGTTCATGATTGGGAACTCATGTACACCTGTGGCGGATTCATGTCAATGTATGGCAAAACCAATACAGTATTGTAAAGTAAACTAAAGTAAAAATAAAAATTAAAAAAAAAAACTTAAGCACAAAACACACACACACACACAAAAAAAAATTTAAATGCATAGTACCTACTACTTTAAACGTGTGGATTCCCTGGTGGTCAGATGGTAAAGAAACTGCCTGCAATGCAGGAGACTCAGGTTCAACCCCCAGTCTGGAAGATTTAAGAAGATGGAATTTATTGATTGCATGTTCAAGGTCTAAGTTAACATGGTTCTTTTTCACTTTACTTCCTGAAAAATGGCTGGTGAATACAGAGACTTGATCCCTGTGCCATGATTATACATGTTGTTTAGCAAGATCTATAGAAAGCATATACTATCTGGTTGTCTTTCTCTTTTCTGACATAGTATTCAGACAAGAATGAGTGAATGAACAACAACAATTGATAGCAATACCTATTATTTAACGGATATTGCAAAATGGTGGTATTTTAATTCTATAACTTCTTTGTTTTCTATTATTGGGGCTGTTATAGAGATATAACCTCAAATCAATTATTTGGTGATCCAGTGGCAAAGTTCATATATGGAAAACAACAAAAATATTTACTCTTTTATTAATCAGTTCCTATCATACTCTAACTGTGATAAGACACTGGCTGTGGCAGCCCTGGTGTGTACTCATTGGCATGAGCCCTCCTGGAGGCCATCATTTCCCCCCACCCTAAGACCGAGGCCCACCTAACTGTAGGGTCCAGTGCTGAGATTCATCAGGCCAAACAGCCAACAGGATGGGAACAGAGCCCCATACATCAGTAGACAGTCCATTTAGAGTGTTCATGAGCACAACACTGCACACCAGAGGGACAAGACATAGCTCCATCCACCAGTGGGTAGGAACCACACTTTCCCACTAGGAAGCCTACATAAGCCTCTTTGATTTGCCTCATTCAGACAGCAGAAGCAAGAAGAACTACAAGCCTGCTGTTTGTGGAATGGAAACTGCAATCACAAAAACTTAGACAAAATGAGACAGCAAAGGAATATGTCCCAGATGAAGGAACAAGATAAAACCCCAGAAAAGTAACTAAATAAAGCAGAGATAGGCAATCTGCTAGAAAAAGAATTTGTGGTAATGATAGTAAAGATGATCCAAGACCTTGCAAAAAGAATGGAGGTATACATTGAGAACATATAAGAAATGTTTAACAAAGACCTAGAATAACAAAATAGAGATGAGCAATATAGTAACTACAATGAAAAATACACTAGAAGGAATCAATAGCACAGTAACTGAGGCAGAAGAATGAGTAAATGACCTAAAAGACAGAATGCTGGAAATCACTGTCTCAGAAAGAATAAAGGGTAGAAAAAGAAGGAAAGAAAGTCTACGAGACCTCTGTGACAACATTAAATGTACTAACATTGACATTATAGGGGTCACAGAAGGGAAACAAAAGAGAGAAATGATCTGAGAAAATATTTGAGACATAAGAGCTGAAAACTAACCTAATATGAGAAAGGAAACAATCACCCTAGTAAAGAGAGCACAGACAACCATAGCCAGGATAAACCCAAGGAGGAACATGCCAAGACATATAGTTATCAAATTGAAAAAAATTATGAAGAAAAAATGTTAAAAGCAAAGAGGGAAAAGCAAAAAATAACAGACAAGGGAGTTCCCATAAGGTTATCAGCTGATTTCTCAGCAGAAACTCTGCAACTCTAAAGGGAATAGCATGATATATTTAAAATGATGAAAGGGAAGAATCTACAACCAAGAATATACTACCCAGAAAGGCTCTCACTCAGATTCTACAGAGAAATTTAAAGCATTATAGATAAGCAAAAGCTAAGAGAAATAAGCACCACCATAACAGCTTTGCAACAAATGCTAAAGGAACATATCAAAAAGGTCACTGCTGAAAGAAGAAAATTACAAAGGAAAAGCTCACTGGTAAAGGCAAACCAAAGTAAAGGCATATGTATGTTCAGTTATGTTTGACTCTTTGTGGCTCCATGGGCTATAGCCTGCCAGGTTTCTCTGTCCATGGAACTTTCCACACAAGAACACCTTAGCAGGTTGCCATTTTCTGCTCCAGGGGATCTTCTGGACCCAGGGATTGAACCCATGCTTCCTGCATCTCCTTCATTTGCAGGCAGATTCTTTACCACTGTCACTTGTGAAGCCCAAAGTAGAAAATCACAAATATGATATCAAAACCAGCAATTGTGAGAAGAGGAACACACAAATGCAGCATAGTGAAAATGCATTTGATATTAAAAAAAAAAACCAGTAACTTAAAATCTTGTTTGTATATAGACAGCTACATTAAATCCTGTTAACTGTAAACAGATAATCTACAATGGGTACACAATACAAAAAGAAAAAGGAATCCAAACACAATACTAAAATTAGTCATAATTAGTCATCAAATCACAAGAGAGGAGAACAAAAGAGGAAATGAATAAACTTTGCTTTTTACCACAGGGAATTCCCTGGAGGTCCCGTGGTTAAGAATCAACCTGCCAATGCAGGGTACACAGGTTCAATCCCTGGTCCAGGAAGATCTGACATGCTGTGGAGCAACTAAGCATGTGCACCACAACTACAGAGCCCATGAGCCACAAATACTGAAGCCTGTGCACTCTAGGACTTGTGTGTTGCAATTACTGAGCCTGCATGCTGCAACTGTACTGAAGGCCACACACCTAGAGCCCTGCTCTGCAATGAAAGAAGCCACTGCAATAAGAAAACTGTAACGGAAGACTAACCCCAACTTGCTGCAACTAGAGACAGTCCACAGAGCAATGACGACCAAAAATTTAATAAATAAAACTTAAAAATACATTTACATGAAAAAGAAAAAACACAAAAACAAATTCAAAGCAAATAACAAAATAGCAAAAGAAACACACCTATCAAAAATTATTCTAAGTGTAAATGGATTACATACTCCAACCAAAAGACAGATTAGCTGAATGGATACAAAAACAAGACCCAAATATATATGGTCTACAAGAGACCAACTTCAGATATAGACTGAAAGTGAGGGGGAAGGAAAAAGTTCTTCACTGCAAATGAAAATCAAAAGAGAATTGGAATAACAATAATCATATCAGACCAAATAGACTTTAAAGCCATGTAATTAAAAGATGCTTGCTCCTTGGAAGAAAAGCTATGACCAAACTACACAGCATATTAAAAACCAGAGACACTACCTTGCCAAAAAAGGTCTGTCTAGTCAAAGCTATGGTTTTTCCAGTAGTCATGTATGGATGTGAGAGTTGGTCTATAAAGAAGGCTGAGCACCAAAGAATTGACACTTTTGAACTGTGGTGTTAGAGACTCTTGAGGATCCCTTGGACTGTAAGGAGATCAAACCAGTCAATCCTAAAGGAAATGAGTCCTGAATATTCATTGGAAGGACTAATGCTGAAGCTAAAATTCCCATACTTTGGCCACCAGATGTGAGGAACTGACTCAGAAAAGACCCTGATGCTGGGAAAGATTGAAGACAGGAGTATAAGGGGACAACAGAGGATGAGATGGTTGGATGGCATCACCAACTCCATGGTCATGAGTTTGAGCAAGCTTCAGGAGTTGGTGACAGACAGGGAAGATTGGTGTGCTGCAGTCCATGGAATCACAAAGAGTCAGACACAACTGAGTGACTGAGCTGAACTGAACTGATAAGAGACAAACATGGACACTACATCATGATCAAGGGATCAATCCAGTAAGAAGATAAAATAATATAAATATATACACACCCAACATAGGAGCATCCCAGTATATAAAAGCAAATGCTAAGCCATAAAAGGAGATATTCACAGTAACACAGTAAGAATGGAGGACTTTTACAACCCACTTTCATCAATGGACAGATCATCCAGAAGATCAACAAGGAAACACAGGCTTTAAATGACACATTAGACCAGATATATTTAATTGATGTTTATAGAGCCTTCCATCCAAAAGCAGCAGAATGCACTTTTTTCTCAAGTGAACATGCAACATTCTCCAGGACTGACCATAGGCTGGACCACAAAGAGAGCCTTGGTAAATTTAATAAGATTGAAATGTTATCAAGCATCTTTTCCAAACATAACACTAGGAGATTAGCAATGAACAAGAAAAAAATACTGTAAAAAAACACAAATACATGCAGGCTAAAGAATATGTTACTAAACAACCAATGGATCACTGAAGAAACAAAGAGGAAATCAAAAAATACCTATGGGCAATTAGAGAAAAAGGAAAATGCTCCAAAACCTATGAGACATGGAAAAAGCAGTTTCAAGAGGGAAGTTTATAGCATTACAATCTTAACTCAGGAAACAAGTAAAAAATAAACAAACTAACCATACAACTAAAGCACCTAGATAAAGAACAAACACAACCCAAAGTTGGTAGAAGGAAAGAAATCATAAAAATTAGAGTAGAAATAAATGAAATATAAATGAAGAAGACAACAGACAAGATCAACAAGACTAAAAGCTGGTTAGTTGAGACGATAAGCAAAATTGATAAACCTTTAGCCAGACTTATCAAGAAAAAAAAAGGGAGAGGGCTCAAATCAATAAAATTACAAATGAAAAAGAAGTTACATTCTTTGTACAATGTAAAAAGAAATACAAAGGATCATGAGATCCTTTGTAGTTATTATAAGCAACTACACACCAATAAAATGGACAATCTGGAAGAAATGGGAAAATTCTTAGAAAGGTACAATCTCCCAAGACTAAACCAGGAAGAAATAGAAAATATGAACAGACCAATCACAAGTACTAAAATTGAAACTGTGGTTAAAACACTGCCAACAAACATAAGTCCAGGATAGGAGGCAAATTCTATCAAACATTTAAACAGGGATGATACCTAACTTTCTGAAACTATTCCAAAAAATAGTAGAGGAAGGAATACTCTCACACTCATTCTATGAGGCCACCGATACCCTGAAAGCCAGACAAAGATACTACAAAAGAAAGAAAATTACAGGCCAATATCACTGATGAACACAGAAAAATTCTCAACAAAATACTAGCAATTGGAATCCAACAGGTTAAAAGGATCAGACACCACAATCAAGTGGGATTTATCCCGGAGATGCAAGGATTCTTCAATATCTACAAATCAATTGGTGTGATATAATACATTAACAAATTGAAGACTAAAAGCCATATGATTTTTCCATAGACCCAGAAAAGGCTTTTGACAAAATTCAACAATCATTTGTTGAACTTTCCAGAAAGTGGGCATAGAGGGAACATATCTCAATATAACAAAGGCCATATATGGCAAACCTACAGCTAACATAATAATAAACAACAAAAAGCTGAAATCATTTCCTCTAATGTCATGAAGAAGACAAGGATGTCCACTATTATCACTTTTATCCAACATAGTTTTGGAAGTCCTAGCCATGGCAATTAGGGAAAAAAAAAAAAAAAAGAAAAGGAATTCACATTGGAAAAAAAGAAATTAAATGGTCACTGTTTGCAAATGACATGATACTATCCATAGAAAATCCCAAAGACACTATCAGAAAAGTACTAGAGATCATCAACAAATTTGACAAAGTTGCAGGATACAAAATTAATGCACAGAAATATGGTAGACATCTATACACTAACAATGAAATATCAGAAAGAGAAATTAATGAAACAGTCTCATTTACCATATCAAAAAGAATACAACATCTAGGAATAAACCTACCTAAGGAGACAAAAAAAATTCTCTGTAAACTGTGAGAAAATGATGAAAGAAGTCAAAGATGACACTAACAGATGTAAAAATACACCATGCTCCTGGACTGGAAGAATCAATATTAACAAAATAATTATTCAACTCAAGGCAATCTACAGATTCAATGCAATCTCTGTCAAATTACAATTGGATACTTGCAGGGAAGAACAAGATGGCAGAGGAGTAGGTGGACATGGAGTACATCTCTCTCCACGGTTACATCAGGATTACACCTTCAGACACAGAAATGCATGCTGAGAGAGGACAGGAGTAGGCACTGACCAGTGGAAAAGAATATAAAGACCCACACAAAAACTGGTAGGACGAAGGACTTAGGGGGAAACACAGGCGTGTTAGAAGGACTGGACCCACCCTCGGCAGGTGGGGAAACTGAAGCAGGGGTCCAGTCCTCACATCGGACTAATGTTTGAGTCACAGGAGAAACATTTAAGGCTGAGAATGAAACAGCTGATCCGTGGCAGCCTAATGTAATGAGAATCAGACAGCCCTTGCCGCAGACTTACAAACACCAGACAGGGATGTGGATCCCCTGGAAGGTGTAGAAGCTGGGAGCTGGAATTTAAGGATTGTGGAGCAGTCACCAGGCAAGAGCTGCTGTTGACTGCAGAGAGACAGATCGAGGGGATGTGAGGGAGGTGACTGTGGTGGGAAATGCCTGTGGAGGAAAGCTGGGCAGCCATGGAAGCAAGGCGATACTGCTAAATCACACGTAGAGGGTGGAGCCATCACCACAGACTCTTCCCCACACACCAGCATTGGCAGCTGAACAATAGAGGCTGACCCATCAAACACCTGATGCACAGAACTACAGAGTAGGACCCCACCCAGGGTGGCCCTTTGAGTGCCTGATGTGCCCAACAACAGGGAAGGACCCCAGGCAAAGAAGCCCTCTAAGTGCCTGAACAGGTGGAGCTATGGAGAAAGACTGGCCAAAGAGGCCTTCTGATTGCCAGCTACAAGAGGCTCAAAAAAATTATCTGAGGGCCATAACTCCTGAGGCAGAGGCAGTCTGTGTCCCTGCACACTTGGTGTCACCAAGGTCACAAGCCCAGCAGCTGTGCCACCTTCATGCTCAACTCTCACTGGGGCAGAGCTGCCACAGGCAAAATAGTCTCACACCTATGTGCACAGGGTCGCTTCCATCTTGTCCCACTCTTTGTGGCCCTGCCAGGCTTCTCTGTTAGGGAGAGGGCTTCTCAAGGCAAGAACACTGAAGTATATTGGCCAATACTGGTTTCCATACCTTTCTAGAGCACCATATTTCCTGCTGTCCTAGCCGCCAACTCCCCTGAGTAGCTGGTGCTGATAGAACCCCTGCGACCCAAACAGCTGCACCACCTCCACATCTGGCCCTCACTGGGGCAAACCCAGATCTTCCTGGGCAGCCTCAAGAGCAAACCTCAGTGGACGATCCACATACAGAGGTGGAAATAAAACCACAATTGAAACCCAGGGGCAGTGTGACTAAGAAAGAAGACCCAAAACCCTCCAATCAGCTGTACAAGGTGCAGATTAAATCCACATGATCAACTAGGCAGACTCTGTGTCTATAGAATATATAAAAGGTCATTGAGAGCACCCACAAAAGAAAACGCACTAGTTCTGATAGCTGCGGACACTCGGGGCAAGAACACAGAGGAGGAGGACCAGGTTAGAATCTGAGCTGCCCCCACAGCAGGTCCGGAGATCAGCACAGTGTTAGAGGGCATCCAAGGGAGGTGAGGTGGACTCTAACTCCCAGCAAGGGAAAGGACTCTGACAGCAGTGATTCAAGTAAAACATTTATTATTCTTATGTCTGACTTTTACTATAGATTCTTTTGGATTCTTTTTATTTTTCTTTTCCTCCCCTCCCCCCACCCCACTGTAATTGTCGATTTTATTGCCACTATGAAATCTAATTAAGCTTTTGATTTTTTTTTCTCATATTTTTTATTGTTGTAAACCTCTGCCTCTACATTGGACTTATGCAGTTCTGTGGAGGTTGCCTTTTTTTTTTTCCCTCTCTTTTAAATTTTTTAAACCTATTATTATTTTTCTACATTTATTCCTTTGTTTGTTTTTCCTACTGTTCTTTTCCCCTTGCTGTTAATCTTTAATATATATATATAAATCTTCATCTACCTCTATTTAACTTTGCAAATCTATTCTTTCTTTCTTTTCTTCCTTTCTTTTCAACATATCTCTTAGTTTTATTTTCATTGCTTTATTCCCCAATTGGCACCTTGCTTTAGTTTTGTTTTCCAGATCGTGCTTTAGTTAGTTTAGTTCTGGTAGACATAATTTTTGGATTCCTTTGTTCACCAGATCAATCTATTGTACTTTATTTTTGTTGGACTCTTGATTTTGCTTATGCCTGTATATGTGTATATTCAGTCACATTTCTTATTGTTGTTATAAACTTCTGCCTCTACATTGGGTTTTTGCAGTTCTGTGGAGTTTTTCCTTTTTTCTTCCATTTTTTTCTTTTCTCTTTTTTATTATTTTATTTTTTAATTTTTAAAAACCCATATTTTCCCTACATTTATTCCTTTGTTTGCCTTTACTACTGTTCTTTTTCCATTGCAGTTAACCTTTAATGTATATAAATCTTCTTCATCTATCTCTGTTTAACTTTGCATATCTATTTTTTCTTTCTTTTCTTTCTGTCCTTTCTTCTCAACATACTTATTAGTTTTGTTTTCATTGCTTTATTCC
This sequence comes from Oryx dammah, assembly GCF_014754425.2. NCBI lineage: Eukaryota > Metazoa > Chordata > Mammalia > Artiodactyla > Bovidae > Oryx > Oryx dammah. The sequence continues at coordinate 19,883,414 of NW_024070196.1, forward strand.
ACACCTGACACCTTGCTTTAGTTTTGTTTTCCAGTTTGTGCTTTTGTTAGTTTTGTTCTTAATTGGTAATATAATTTTTTATTTCCTTTGTTTGCTGAGTCTATTTATTGTACTTTATTTTTGTTGGACTGTTTTGACTTTGCTCTTGGGGGTTTATGTACTTGTGTATAGTCCATTATTTTAATTATTATTTGCCTGAATTTGTAACTGCCATTTGTCTGGGGTTCATCTTTGGTTTCTTGCCTTTGGATATTTGTTTTAATCTCACTGAACACCATAACAAACCACTTGTGGAAACTTCCTTCCTGACCAAAAATCAAGCCCTGAGCCTTTGGTGTGAGAGCACTGACTCCAAGACCCTAGTCTACTAGAAAACTAACCCTTGGGGGTATCAAATAGTGAGACCTCACACAAAGGAAACCACCGGAATACAAGACCCAGCATCACCCAACCACCAGAAGCACCTTGTGGAGGATGCCTTATCTAAGTAATAAACAAAACAAAAATACAAACTCTATAACCAGGAGACAGGATTAAGACCTCACTCAGCCTTGATCATCAAAGGAAAAGCAAACAAACAAAAACTCAGCACAAATCTCACCCTATAGAAGCTTACATAAACCACTGGACCAAACTTAGGAGGGCAGAAACCAAAAGGAAGAAAGAATTCAGCCTTGAAGCCTAGGTAAAGAAGATCTCAAACACAATAAGTTAAATAAAACAAAATAACAAAAAGGCAGAAAAATACTATACAAGTGAAGGAACAAACTAGAAACACAGACGTCCAAATGAAGATGAAATAGGCAAACTACCTGAAAAAGAATTCAGGATAATGATAGTAAAGATGATCAAAAACCTTAAAAACAAAATGGAGAAAATGCAAAAATCGATTAACAAAGACTTAGAAGAATTAAAGAATAAATATGCATAAACAATAAACACAATTACTGAAATTAAAAATACTCTAGAAGGAATTAATAGCAGAATATCTGAGGCAGAAGGACAAATCAATGAGCTAGAAGATAAAATGGTGGAAAAAACTTCTGAAGAGCAGAATAAAGGAAAAAGAATGAAAAGAACTGAGGATAGTCTCAGAGATGTCTGGGACAATATCAAATGCACCAACATTCAAATTATAGGTTTCCCTGAAGAAGAAGAGAAAAAGAACTGGTATGAGAAAATTTTTGAAGAGATTATAGTTGAAAATTTCCCCAACATGGAAAAGGAAATAGTCAATCAAGTCCAAGAGGCACAAAGAGTCCCATACAGGATAAACCTAAGGAGAAACATGCCAAGACACGTACTAACTAAACTAACAAAGACTAAACACAAAGAAAGAATACTAAAAGAAGCAAGGGAGAAGCAACAAGTAACATACAAGGGAAACCCCATGTGCTTAACAGCTGATCTTTTAGCAGAAACTCTGCAGGCCAGAGGGAATAGCAGGATATATTTAAAGTACCAAAAGGGAAAAATCTACAACCAAGATTACTGTCCCCAGCAAGGATCTCATTCAAAATTGATGGAGAAATAAAAAGCTTTTCAGACAAGCAAAAGTTAAGAGAATTCAGTACCAGCAAACCAGCTTTACAAAAAATGTTAAAGGGATTTATACAGTCAAGAAATAAAAGAGAAGAAAAAAGATCTACAAAATCAATCCCAATCAATTAAGAAAATGGCAATAGGAACATATATATCAATAATTGCTTTAAATTTAAATGGATTAAATGCTCCAACCAAAAGACACTAACTGGCTGAATGGATAAAAAAACAAAATCCATATATATACTGTCTACAAGAAACCCACGTCAGACCTCAAGACACATATAGACTGAAAGTGAGAGGACAGAAAAATATATTGCATGCAATGGGAACCAAAAGAAAGCTAGAGTATCAATCCTCATATCAGACAAAACAGACCTTAAAATAAAGAAGATTACAAGAAATAAGGAAGGACACTACATAATGATCAAGGGAATCAATCTAAGAGGAAGACATAACAATTGTAAATATCTATGCACCCAACATAGGAGCACCTCAATGCATATGACAAACACTAACAGACATAAAAGGAGAAATCAACAGTAACACAATAATAGTAGGAGACTTTAACACCCCACTCATACCAATGAACAGGTCATCAAAACTGAAAATTAATAAGGAAACAGTAGTCTTAAATCATACATTAGATGAGATAGAGCTCATTGATATCTTCAGGACATTCCATCCAAAGGAAGAAGAATACACCTTCTTCTCCAGTGCACATGGAACATTCTCCAGGATTGACCACATCTCGAGTCACAAAGCAAACCTCCATAAATTTAAGAAAATTAAAATCATATCAAGCATCTTCTCTGACCACAATGCTATGAGACTAGATACCAATTACAAGAAAGAAAAAAACTGTAAAAAACACAAACACATGGAGATTAAATGACACATTTCTAAATAACAGGTTACTGAAGAAATCAAAAGGGAAATGAAAATTTTCTAGAAACAAATGACAATAAAAACACAACTCAAAACATATGGGATGCAGCAAAAGCAGTCCCAAGAGGGAATCCTACCTCAAGAAACAAGAAAAACATTAAATAGACAACTAACTTTACACCTAAAACAACTGGAAAAACAAGAACAAAAATCCCCCAAAGTTAGTAGAAGTAAAGAAATAAAAAAGATCCAAACAAATAAATGAAAAATAAAGAAACAATAGTAAAGATTAATAAAACTAAAAGCTGGTTCTTTGAGAATATAAACAAAATTGACAATCCAGACTCATCAAGAAAAAAAGAGAGAAGGATCAAATCAACAAAATTAGAAATGAAAAAGGAGAGCTACTGACAATGCAGAAATATAAAGGATTACAAGAGACTATTATGAACAACTATATGGCAATAAAATGGATAACCTGGAAGAAATGGACAGATTCTTAGAAAAGCTCAATCTTCCAAGACTGAACCAGGAAGAAATAGAAATTATTAATAACTAAATTAGAAGCACTGAAATTGAAGCTGTGAGCAAAAATTTCCCAGAAAACAAAAGCCCAGGACTAGATGGCTTCACAGGATCATTCTATCAAATATTTAGAGAAGTGCTAATGCCTATCCTTCTAAAACTGTTTCAAAAAATTGCAGAGGAAGGTACACTTCCAAACTCATTCTATGAGGCCACCATCACCCTGATACCAAAACCAGACAAAGACAAAATAAGAAAAGAAAGCTGCAGGCTAATATCAATGAAGAACATAGATACAAAAATCCTCAACAAAATATTACCAAACAGAATTCAGCAACACATCAATATCTCATACACCATGAAAACGCTGGGTTTATTCCAGAAATGCAAGGATTCTTTAATATGCCAAATCAATCAATGTGATACACCATATAAACAAATTGAAAAATAAAAAAAAATATATGATAATCTCAGTAGATGCAGAAAAAGTCTTTGACAAAATTCATCACCCACTTTTAATTAAAACTCTTCAAATAATGGGCATAGAAGGAACCTACCTCAACAAAGTATAGCCATATATGATAAGCTTACAGCAAACATTCTTAATGGTGAAAACCTGAAAACATCCCCTCTAAGATCAGGAACAAAAAACACAAACACATGGAGATGCGCACTTTCCACAAATTGTTCAATATAGTTCTAGAAGTCCTAGCTACAGCAATCAGAGAATCAGTTCAGTTCAGTCGCTCAGTCATGTTCAACTCTTTGCAACACCATGGACTGCAGCACACCAGGCTTCCCTGTCCATCACCAACTCCTGGAGTTGACTCAAACTCATGTCCATTGAGTTGGTGATGCCATCCAAGCATCTCATCCTCTATTGTCCCCATCTCCTCCCGCCTTCAATCTTTCCCAGAATCACGGTCTTTTCAAGGAGTCAGCTCTTCACATCAGGTGGCCAAAGTATTGGAATTTCAGCTTCAACATCAGGCCTTCCAATGAATATTTCAGACTGAATTCCTTTAGGATGGACTAGTTGGATCTCCTTGCTGTCAAAGAGACTCTCAAGAGTTTTCTCCAACACCACAGTTCAAAAGCATCCATTCTTCAGCGCTCAGCTTTCTTTATAGTCCAACTCTCACATCCATACATGACTACTGAAAAAAACATAGCCTTGACTAGACAGATCTGTGTTGCAAAGTAGTGCCTCTACTTGTTAATATGCTATCTAGGTTGGTCATAACTTTTCTTCCAAGGTGTCAGCGTCTTTTAATTTCATGGCTGCAGTCACCATCTGCAGTGATTTTGGAGCCCCAAAAAACAAAGTCTGCCACTGCTTCCACTGTTTCCCCATCTATTTGCCATGAAGTGACGTGACTGAATGTCGTTTTCTGAATATTGAGCTTTAAGTCAACTTTTTCACTCTCCTCTTTCACTTCATTAAGAGGTTCTTTAGTTCTTCACTTTTTGCCATAAGGGTGGTGTCATCTGCATATCTGAGGTTATTGATATTTCTCCTGGCAATCTTGATTCCAGCTTGTGCATCATCCAAACCAGCGTTTCTCATGATATACTCTGCATACAAGTTAAATGAGCATGGTGACAATAGACAGCCTTGACGTACACCTTTTCCTATTTAGGACCAGTCTGTTGTTCCATGTCCAGTTCTAACTGTTGCTTCCTGACCTGCATCCAGATTTCTCAAGAGGAAGGTCAGGTGGTCTGGTATTCCCATCTGTTTCAGAATTTTCCAGTTTGTGGTGATCCACACAGTCAAAGGCTTGGTATAGTCAATAAAGCAGAAGTAGATGTTTTACTGGAACTCTTTTGCATTTGTGATGATCCAGTGAATGTTGGCCATTTGATTTCCAGTTCTCCTGCCTTTTCTAAAACCAGCTTGAACATCTAGAAGTTCATGGTTGACGCATTGTTGAAGCCTGGCTTGGAGAATTTTGAGTATTACTTTACTAGCATGTGAGACAAGTGCAATTGTGTGGTAGTTTGAGCATTCTTTGGCATTGCCTTTCCTACGGATTGGAATGAAAACTGACCTTTTCCAGTCCTGTGGCCACTGCTGAGTTTTCCAAATTTGCTGGCATATTGAGTGCAGCACTTTCACAGCATCATCTTTTAGAATTTGAAATAGCTCTAGTGGAATTCCAATACCTCTACTAGCTTTGTTCATAGTGATGCTTCCTAATGCCCACTTGACTTCAAAATTTCAGCCTGTCTAGATCTAGGGGCATGAAGATCTTTTTTTGTACATTTCTTCTTTATATTCTTGCCACCTGTTAATATCTTCTGCTTCTGTTAGGTCCATACCATTTCTGTCTTTTATTGAGCTCATCTTTGCATTAAATGTTCCCTTGATCTAATTTTCTTGAAGAGATCTCTAGTCTTTCCCATTCTACTGATTTCCTCTATTCCTTTCCACTGATTATTGAGGAAGGCTTTCTTATCTCTCCTTGCTATTCTTTGGAACTCTGCATTCAAATGGGTATATCTTTCCTTTTCTCCTTTGCTTTTCACATCTCTTCTACTCAGAGTTATTTGTAAGGCTTCCTCAGACAGCCTTTTTGCTATCTTGCATTTCTTTTCCTTGAAGATGGTCTTGATCCCTGTCTCCTGTACGATGTCACGAACCTTCATTCATAGTTCATCAGGCACTCTATCAGATCTAGTCCCTTAAATCTATTTGTCACTTCCACTGTATAATCGTAAGGCATTTGATTTAGGTCATACCTGAATGGTCTAGTGGTTTTCCCTACTTTCTTCAATTTAAGTCTGAATTTGGCAATAAGGAGCTCATGATCTGAGCCACAGTCTGCTCCTGATCTTGGTTTTGCCTACTCTATCTAGCTTCTCCACCTTTGGCTGCAAAGAATATAGTCAATCTGATTTCAGTGTTGGCCATCTGGTGATGTCCACATGTAGAGTCTTCTCTTGTGTTGTTGGAAGAGGGTGTTTGCTATGACCAGTGCGTTCCCTTGGCAAAACTCTATTAGCCTTTGCCCTGCTTCATTCTGTACTCCAAGGCCAAATTTGCCTGTTACTTCAGGTGTTTCTTGACTTCCTACTGTTGTATTCCAGTCCCTATAATGAAAAGGATACCATTTTGGGGTGTTAGTTTTAGAAGGTCTTGTAGGTCTTCATAGAACCATTCAACTTCAGCTTTTTCAGCATTATTGGTCTGGGCGTAGACTTGAATTACTGTGATAGTGAATGGTTTGCCTTCAAAACAAACAGAGATCATTCTGTCGTTTTTGAGATGGCATCCAAGTACTGCGTTTCGGATTCTTGTTTAGTATGATGGCTACTCCATTTCTTTGAAGGGATTCTTGCCCACAGTAGTGGATATAATGGTCATCTGATTTAAATTCACCCATTCCTTTTCATTTTAAAAGAAACAAATGGGATCCAGATAGGAGAAAAAGAACAAAAGCTCTCATCGTTTTCAGATGACATGATACTGTACATAGGAAACCCTAAAGATAGTATCAGAACGTTACTAAAGCTAATCAGTGAATTTAACAAACTTGCAGGATACAAAATCAATACACAGAAATCACTTGCATTTCCATATACTAACATTGAAAATCAGAGAATTTAAGGAATCAATCCCATTCATCATTGCAACAAAAAGAATTAAATATATAGGAATAATCTTACCTAAGGAGACAAAAGAACTGTACACAGAAAATTATAAGACACTGATGAAAGAAATCAAAGACAACATAAACAGATGGAGAGATATTCCATGTTCCAGAGTAAGAAGAATCAATATTTGAAAGTGACTGTACTACCAAATGTAATCTACTGATGCAATCAATCCCTATCAAATTACCAATGGCATTTTTCACAGAAACAGAACAAAAAATTTCACAATTCCTGTGGAAACAAAAGACCTGAATAGTCAAAGCAGTCTTGAGAAAGAAGAATGGAGCTGGAGGAATCAAACTTCCTGACTTCAGGTTATACTACAAAGCTAGAGTCATGAAGACAGTATGGTATTCTCACAAAACCAGAAATATAGACAATGGAACAAGATTGAAAGTCCAGAAATAAAACCATGCACCTATGGGTACTTTATTTTTTTACAAAGGAGGCAAGAATATACATTGGGGGAAAAGAGCCTCTTCAATAAAAGGTATTGGGAAAATTGGGCAGCTAGGAGTAAAAGAATGACATTAGAACACTTCCTAACACCATACACAAAGATAAACTCAAAATGGATTAAAGAACTAAATGTACGACCAGAAACTATAAAACTCTTAGTGGAAAAGATAGGCAGAACACTCGATGACGTAAATTAAAGTAAGATCCTCTATGACCCACCTCCTAGAGTAATGGAAATAAAAACAAAAGTAAATAAGTGGGACTTAATTAAACTTAAAAGCTTTTGCACCGTGAAAAAAACTATAAGCAGGGTGAAAAGACAATCCTCAGAATGGGAGGAAATAATAGCAAATGAAACAACTGACAAAGGATTAATTTCCAAAATATACAAGCAGCTCATACAACTCAATGTCAGAAAAACAAACAGCCCAATCAACAAGTGAGGAAAAGAGCTAAACGGACATTTCACTAAAGAAGACATACAGATGGCTAACAGACACATGAAAAGATGCTCAACATCACTCATTATTAGAGAAATGCAAATCAAAACACAATGAGATATCACCTCAAACCAGTCAGAATGGCCATCATCAAAAAGTCTACAAACAATAAATGCTGGAGAGGGTATGGAGAAAAGGGAATGCTCTTGCACTGTTGGTGGGAATGTAAATTGATACAGCCAATATGGAAGATGGTATGGAGATTTCTTTAAAAACTAGGAATAAAACCACCATATGATCCAGCAATCCCACTCCTAGGCATACACCCTGAGGACACCAAAACTGAAAAAGACACATGTATTCCATTGTTTATTGTAGCACTTTTTACAATAGCTAGAACAAGTAATCTAGATGTCCACTGACAGATGAATGGATAAAGGAATAGTGGTACATACACACAATGAAATATTCAGCTCAATCATGTCCAACTCTTTGTGACCCCACGAATTGCAGCACACTAGGCCTCCCTGTCCTTCACTAACTCCCGGAGTTCACTCAGACTCACGTCCATCGAGTCGGTGATGCCATCCAGCCATCTTCTCCTCCTGCCCCCAATCCCTCCCAGCATCACAGTCTTTTCCAATGAGTCAACTCTTCGCATGAAGTGGCCAAAGGATTGGAGTTTCAGCTTTAGCATCAGTCCTTCCAAAGAAATCCCAGGGCTTATTTCCTTCCAACTGGACTGGTTGTATGTCCTTGCAGTCCAAGGGACTCTCAAGAGTCTTCTCCAACACCACAGTTCAAAATCATCAGTTCTTTGGCACTCGGCTTTCTTCATAGTCCAACTCTCACATCCATATATTACTACTGGAAAAACCATAGCCTTGACTAGACGGACCTTTGTTGGCAAAGTAATGTCTCTGCTTTTGAATATGCTATCTAGGTTGGTCATAACTTTTCTTCCAAGCAGTAAGTGTCTTTTAATTTCATGGCTGCAATCACCATCTGCAGTGATTTTGGAGCCCCAAAAAACAAAGTCTGCCACTGTTTCCACTGTTTCCCCATCTATTTCCCATGAAGTGATGGGACCAGATGCCATAATCTTCATTTTCTGAATGTTGAGCTTTAAGCCTTACTTTTCACTGTCCTCTTTCACTTTCATCAAGAGGCTTTTTAGTTCCTCTTCACTTTCTGCCATAAAGGTGGTGTCATCTGCATATTGAGGTTATTGATACTTCTCGCAGCAATCTATATATCTATATCTATTTATCTATCTCTCTCTATATATATAACTCAATTAAAAAGTGGGTAGAAGATCTAAACAGACATTTCTCCAAAGATGACATACAAATAGCCAAAGAGCACATGAAAACTTTTTTTTTTTTTTTTTTTTTTGCTGAGTATCTAAGTGCTATTGAAGAAATTCAAATCAAAACTACAGTGAGATACAACCTCAGATGTCAGAATGGCCATCATCAAAAATTCTCCAAGTAACAAATACTGGATAGGGTGTGGAGAAAAAGGAACCCTTCTATACTGCTGGTGGGAATGTGGAGAAGAGTTTGGAGGTTTCTTTAAAAACTAAAAACAGAGCTACCACATGATCTAGCAATCTCACTCCTGAGCTTATTTGGAGAAATAAAAGAATGTCGCTCAGTCATGTCCGACTCTTTGCGACCCTATGAACTGTAGCCTACCAGGCTTTTCCATCCATGGGATTTTCCAGGCAAGAATACTGGAGTGGGTTGCTGTTTCCTCCTCCAGGGGATCTTCCTGACCCAGGGATTGAACTTGGGTCTCCCGCATTGTAGGCAGACGCTTTACCATCTGAGCCCCCAGGGAAGTCAGCATGGTTCAAAATGATACATAAACCCCAATGTTCACTACAGTGCTGTTTACAATAGCCAAGGCTTGGAAGCAATCTAAATGTCCAACAATGGATGAACAGATCAAAAATATGTGGTTCATATATATAATGGAATTATTACTCAGCCATTAAAGAGAATAATGTCATTTGCAGCAACATGTATGGACCTAGAGATTATCATACTAAGTACGTCAGTTCAGTAGCTCAGTTGTGTCTGACTCTTTGTGACCCCATGAACTGTAGCACGACAGGCCTCCCTGTCCATCACTAAATCCCAGAGTTGACTCAAACTCATGTCCATTGAGTCAGTGATGCCATCCAACCATCTCATCCTCTGTCGTCCCCTTCTCCTCCTGCCCCCAATCCCTCCCAGCATCAGGGTCTTTTCAAATGAATCAGTTCTTCGCATAAGGTGGTTAAAGTATTGGAATTTCAGCTTCAACATCAGGCCTTCCAATGAATATTTCAGACTGAATTCCTTTAGGATTGACTAGTTGGATCTCCTTGCTGTCAAAGGGACTCTCAAGAGTTTTCTCCAACACCACAGTTCAAAAGCATCAATTCTTCAGTGTTCAGCTTTCTTTATAGTCCAACTCTCACATCCATACATGACTACTGAAAAAACCATAGCCTTGACTAGAGAGATCTGTGTTGCAAAGTAATGTCCCTACTTGTTAATATGCTATCTAGTTTGGTCATAACTTTTCTTCCAAGGAGCAAGCATCTTTTAATTTCATGGCTGCAGTCACCATCTACAGTGATTTTGGAGCCACTCAAAATAAAGTCTGCCACTGCTTCCACTGTTTCCCCATCTATTTCCCATGGAGTGATGGGACCGGATGCCATGATCTTCATTTTCTGAATGTTGAGCTCTTAAGCCAACTTTTTCACTCTCCTCTTTCACTTTCATCGAGAGGCTTTTTAGTTCCTCTTCACTTTCTGCCATAAGGGTGGTGTCATCTGCATATCTGAGGTATTTATATTTCTCCTGGCAACCTTGATTTCAGCTTGTGCTTCATCCGGCCCTGCATTTCTCATGATGTACTCTGCATATAAGTTAAATAAGCAGGGTGACAATATACAGCCTTGACGTACTCCTTTTCCTATTTAGAACGAGTCTGTTGTTCCATGTCCAGTACTAACTGTTGCTTCCTGACCTCCATCCAGATTTCTCGAGAGGCAGGTCAGGTGGTCTGGTATTCCCATCTCTTTCAGAATTGTCCACAGTTTATTGTGATCCACACAGTCAAAAGCTTTGGCGTAGTTGATAAAGCAGAAATAGATATTTTACTGGAACTCTCTTGCTTTTTGATGATCCAGCGGATGTTGGCAATTTGATCTCTGGTTCCTCTGCCTTTTCCAAAACCAGCTTGAACATCTGGAAGTTCACAGTTCACATATTGTTGAAGCCTGGCTTGGAGAATTTTGAGCATTACTTTGCTAGCATGTGCGATGAGTGCAGTTGTGCAGTAGTTTGAGCAAGAGGCATTGCCTTTCTTAGGGATTGGAATGAAAACTAAGCTTTTCCAGTCCTGTGGCCACTGCTGAGTTTTCAAAATTTGTTGGCATATTTAGTGCATACTAAGTATGTCAGAGAAAGACAAATATCATATGATATTACTTATAGGCAGGATCTTAAATGATACAGGGAAACTTATCTACAAAACAGAAACAGACTCACAGACTAACAGATGAACTTATGGTTACAGAGGGAAGGAGCAGGGGAGGGATAGATTGACTAGATAGAGATTGACCTGTACACACTAACAGATTTAAAATAGATAATCAGAAAGGACCTACTGCATCACACAGGGAAATTTGTTCAATATCTGTAATAACCTAAACGGGAAAAAATCTGAAAAAAAATTTGTATATGTATATCTGAATCACTTTGCTGTACACTTGAAATTAACACATTGTGTTAACAATATACAGTATATAAATATATATATATATATCCCAATATAAAATATATATATCCCAAATATATATATCCCAATATAAAATAAATATTTAAAACAATCACAACTAGGAAGCTTTATTTCCCTTTCTAATGCCATTATGTCTTTCCTTCCATAGCACAAATACCAGTTCTCAAGGACACTTAGGCCTTCCCTGGTGACTCAGCTGGTAAAGAATCTGCCTGCATTGTGGGAGACCTGGGTTCGATATCTGAGTTGGGAAGATCCCCTGGAGAAGGGAAAAGATACTCACTTCAGTATTCCCGCTTGAAGAATTCCATGGGCAATATAGTCCATGGGGTCACAAAGAGTTGGACATGACTGAGCACCATTCAAGGACACATAAATGTGTCTTTAATCCTCATATTACACAAAGCAGTAGCAGAATAACAGTAATACAACATACAAATATGGTTGTAAAAACATTAAATTCTTCGTGTGTGTAGTCTCCCCATTCTTCCCTATATTTTAATAGTTTTATTATCACTATTATCAGAGCACATAACTAACTGCATACTATACTCACTATAGAGCTCAGCACTAATTCCTGTGTTGATATATCTCCTGTCATTCTGGCTATCAGACCAGTTATCTTTGGTTAACTAAGTGCATTTTCCAGCCAACACTGAGGAAATATTCAGGAATAAAACTCCCATTCCCATCCTTCATGTTAATAACTCTTCTGTGTCCTTTATACTTGAAAGCCAGTTTTGCTGGATATAAAACCCTTGGTTCACACTTTATCTTTGGTTTTAATATGTTTCTTATTTTCCTCTGGCATAAAGCATTGCTACCAAAAAGTCTGATGAAAAATTGTATAAACTGTCTGATGTCTGAAGCATTTTCTTTTTCTGCAAGACCAATAATTAGAATATCTTAATGTTGTTACACAGTGCTCCATCAACATGTAAATTAAAATATTTTATTTCAGGAAAGTTTTTATTTCTGGAAAGTTTACTGAATTATGGTTTTAGTAACTGGCTTGTTGTGCTTTTCCTTTCTACTCAGAGATCCTATTTTCCCTGAGTATTGGTGAGCTTTTACTATCATTTTCTTAGTATCTTTTGATCTGTTTTTTGAGGTCATCTATAATGTATGCTTTCCTTGTCTTCAGATAATTTATTACAGTTGACCCTTGAAAAACTCAGGGGTTAATCCACTTACATATTTGGTCCCACAATATCTGCAGTTTCTCCACATCTGCAGATTCAATCAACCACAGACCAAGTCATTCTGCAGTATTTATTACTGAAAAATATTCATGTATAACTGGACCCAGGTAATTCATACCCACATCATTCAAGAACAACTGTACCATCTTTTTTCTTATTGTCATTTTGTATGATATTTAACCCCGTATTTTCCTGTTTCCCATTTTTATTGAAAAATTGTTTTCCTAGACTTTTGAAATGAGAAAGCATTCTAACCTCACAGAACTTTTTTGATTTTCTTTTCTCTCTCTCACCTTTTTACTGAGTATGATATGAAAACATATAAAAGCCTGTTTTCTATACCCATATTGCTCTACTCCCTTCCAAATCTTTGGTAAAACCTTTGTTTTACTCCATTTCTGATATTCCATCTTGTTAAATTTTCATTTCATCTACAGCATTCTTCCTTTCTTGGAAAGGTATCCTGATAAATATGTTTCTGATGTTCATAGGAACTGAACTGTTTCAGGCTCTGTGTTCCTTCTTACCATCAGTCTTTTATACTCACCCTCTATTAGATGCCCCCTGACCCCCACCTCATGCTAGTTTCAGCCCTGTGTGCTTTCCACAAGGTTGATGCTCTATTTTCAGATGCATCTGATGCTATAGTGTTGATTCCTTCTTTTTCCTTTCACAGAGATGCTGATACAATATAGGCATTTCCATCCACCTAAGATTTTGTGCTCATAAAATACCATGCCACTCAGTTTTTTGGGTATATGCTATTCATGTTATTTTACTAAGCTATTTAATTGTTTTTGTCTCATTTATACTAGTATTACTTCCCTATTGTTGCAATAACAAATAACAACAAGTTCAATGGCTTCAAACAATACAAATATACTGGGTCTGAGTTTTGAAAAGTCAGAAGTCAAAAATCAGTCCCATTGTGTTAAAACCAAGGTGTCAGCAGGTCTGTGTTCCTTGTTCCAAGTCAGGCTGTATGGCAGAATCCACTTCCTTGCTTTTTCCAACTGACAGAGACTATCTGCATTCCTTGGCACAGGGTCACTATATGTATCTTCAAAGTCATCTGTGTACCACCTTCATATCTTATTATGACTCTGACACTCCTGATTCTCTACTGCCTTGCACAATCTACCCCTGGACAATCCAGGATAATCTTCAATCTCAGCATCCTTAATCATATCCACAAAATCTCTTCTACCTTATAAAGCAAGGCAGAACATAGGTATCTTTAGAACATAGGTATCTTTGAGGAAGCCATTATTATTTTACCTACTGAGAATAATAATCAGTGAGATTTTTTTTTTTTAATGCTGACACTGTCTCCCCAGAATCCTCTCCTGAACTATCGTATGGTGGCAGTGGTTTAGTCACTAAGTCGTGTCCGACTCTTGTGACCCCAATGACCATAGCCTGCCAGGCTCCTCTGTCCATGGGATTCTCTGGGCAAGAATACTGGAGTGGGTTGCCATTTCCTTCTCCAGGGGATCTTCCCAACCCAGGAATCAAACCTGGGTCTCCTGCATTGCACACAGATTCTTTACGGACTGAGCTACAAGGGAAGATCCAAACTATCATATATTTCTCACCATAACTATTGCTGTTAGCCTGAAAAATTGAAAGAAGATAACTTAAAATATTACAACTCTATCATGCCTCCCACAAACAAAAATCTCTGACTATTTGCTACTTTATATATTATTCCAGAAAACATTTTAAACAAATAAGAGATGCTAGATATCCTTGACATGTGCATGCGTGTGTGTGTTTATAAATCTTTGACTATACCCTAGTAAGGTGCCTTACAATAAATAGATACGTTTAAATGAAGAATGGTTAAAGCTTGCAAATCATTAAATCATGACAATAAAAAATCACTATTTCGTCCGCATGTGGGTTATAAACAAGTAGTAACAGAAAAGTCATGCCTCTTGCATCTGGTCTGAATTAAAGCTCTTCTGAAGAAGGATGTGGAAGTCATTCAGGCTTGCACATTCTTTAATTTCTTTTATTAAGGCCTGCACAAAGTCAATGTAGCTAGAAGGCAATACACAGGCTTCCAGAAACTACAAAGTGTAACAGCTGGTTCCAATTATCCTCACTACAGTGTGACCATATGCACAAATGTTCAGCTTTCTGTTTAAGTTCATGAATTAAAAAAAAAAAAAAAAAAGAATGTCTTAAAAAATTTGAGAAATGCTGTGGTCTGTACATACATTTGTTTCTGCTAAGTTTTAACCTGTTAGTTATGGTCAAATGTATGGATAAAACCTTTCAAGTAAGACAAGGAACCTCAGCTGGCAGAACAGAACTCTAACTTTGTGAATATAATGCAATTCTTTTTTTAAAGTTCATTTCCTAGAGCAAACATGTTTCAAGAAACATGGCTTCTTAAAATAGTCATTTAACAATTAAATCAAGCAACACTACATTATGCATATAGGTATTATGTAAATCAACTTTACTTGAATAAAATCTTTAATTAAAGTAAAAAGATTTAAAAAATAGAGTTTAAAATGAAATATTAAAAAAAAAAGCAGATAGGCAGTAAGTAACTTTTATGTCAGTTGAGTAAGACTAATGTGATTTGGCATTTCTGACTCCAGTGACCTTTATGAAATCATAGGTTTTCTTTTAAATACATCATATTGAACTAGAGATAACAAAGACAGATACTGAATTGACCTTTCTAATAGTGATTTCAGGTTGAAAATCACACCTTTTCATATTCTTTACTTGACATTCCAATCAAGTTTTTAATACTACAGCTGTCTCAGTTAATTTAAATTCTTAACTCTTTACTTGAATCAATATGCTTAAGTTCCACTTACATTACCTGCAGGAATGAGTAAAATGTAGCTAGCTCCGTTAAAAAGCCCTTCACTAGCATTGAAATTTATTATCTAATAGGTATCTTAATAAAATATGCCTTATTTTTCTTAAGTGGGAAAATAGTGACTGGTTCAGTTGCAGAATATGCATCAATTTTTTAAGTTAGTGACAAAATGATAACAAAATACATTTTCTGATTAACTGGCATTATAGGCTAGTAAAGGAGAAGTGTGTGCTACATTGGGAAAAGAACGTCTCCCAAATTTAAAAAACAAAGCAATGAGAATAAAAACAGAGTATGTTTATATTGGTTAGGAATCCTACAATCCCCCTGTTTTATAAGTATTTACCATTTAAACAAATGTGTTTTTCTAAAACAAGTATGTAAGTAGGTATCTGAGGGCATAAGTTTGTAGTTGCAATTATATTTTATAGAAACAGTAATAGATGGATACTGTTTAAAGTGTCCCCAATGTTAATTATGATTTATTAGTTTGCACAGTCTGAAAAGGGAGAAATGTTAATAATCAGGCCTTCTTTCAGACATATTTTAGTTACTATTAATTTGGAGGCCAAGAAGTGAAAACAAATTACTGGAAAGCAAATGGATTCCCATTTGTATGGTTTGGGCTTTTTCCATTTACACAGCTTCAATCAGCAAACAGAACATATTAACATGCTTAATCTGTATGAAACTTTGTTAAACTGGATAAAGTCTATTTATCAAAGTCCCACTATCTATGTTTTCTTAGAACATTTCACTGACCTTTCACTTTTGAGAGAAAATAAAATTAGTTGTTCAAATGGCACTAACTTATTCTAAGAATTCTAAAGCATTTCAACCATCTAGTTGCAATATTGTAGAATTCTGATGGAATATACTTCTCCAACTTATTTAATATTTAGAGTACTAACTCATTTTGAAGTATTAGACACAATGCTATTCATAAGGCTGGAAATGTTTTCTACATATTTCTATGATATATATAATTTTTATTTAATTTTCACAACTAAAGGGCAATCTTACTTAAAATAAATTTCACATTGTAGGTTATTAACTGTCACTTAATCTCTTTGAAATTTAAGCTAAGACTAAACAGTAACTATAATCCCTCCAACTATGTGATTCTATGATCTGTAAAACTCAACGTAACTCTGAAAACTGAAAAGGCTCTTCAATTATCATCTAAATCTTCCATCATGTAATAGAAGTATGAACATTAATGATCTATTTAAAATTCTCTGTCAGAAATATTTCAGGCTGACAGAGAAACACCTAATATTTCATTTTGGTATATTTCAGTAATAGATGATGACTAAACTTCAACTCATGTGTCAACCACAATATTTAATATTCTTCTGGGAAGATTATTTCAAATTATAAATCAAGATCCAAATAAACAACAGTGCTTCACTTGAAAATCATAAATAATTGCCAAATACCAATGAATGGCTTATTATACAGATGTCAAATATTGATGGATGGAGAGACTTGCACATTTATTATTGCTGTTTTCAAATCTGTTCATGCTTAGAAGTCTCTCAATGTGATCAATAAGCATCTTAATAGGGTAGCCAAGATCTTCAGGAAAAATACTATTTTTCTTTTTCCACCATCACTACTTTCTTCTACATTTCTTGGTATAAAGTTTTCTATTTCTCATTTGTGGTATGCTTCAAATAGAGAGTTAAGCTACTTACATCCTAAAAAGAGAAAAGAAAAACTGGCTGGAATAGCTGTTTTAAGTTTGGGGTACATGGGAGAATGACATTGCCTGCACTTTGTCCATTCCCCTGATCATTAAGGCAAGGCCCATTTAAATTGACTACAACATTTTCAGTTGCTCCACAACTCTGTACTATCACTGCATTTAACTGCAAGCAAAAGGCATTTATGTTTATATTCTGAAAAAAACAAACTATCTTTGGTAAGAGAATATCTGCACATTGGAATTATTAAATTGTCCAGTGTATGTAGTATCAATCTTCATCACTTTGTTCTAATTAACTTTCATCATCTTATGATAGAACACATCAAAAAAATATTTATCTGAGGTAAACTATCAATAGCAGTATAGGAAAAGTAGTGTTACTATAAAATACTTTAATATATCATCAAAAGTCTCATGCAGGAGCCCTCTCTGTAACTCTCTAAAAATATTTTAGAAATGAAGCAAAAAGAACAGCATGTAAGAGAAACTTAAGAAGCAGAGAAAATATTCCACATTACTCTATTAGAGATGCACATTTATACCTATCTACTTTTGTTAAAATTTAAATTTACCCAAATCACCATATTGAATGCCGAATTCCAGAGAATAGCAAGGAGAGAAAAGAAAGCCTTTTTAAAGTAAACAATGCAAAGAAATAGAGGAAAACAATAGAATGGGAAAGACTAGAGATCTCTTTAAGAAAATTGGAGATATGTGGGAACAATTTATGCAAAGATGGGCACAGTAAGGGACAGAAACAGTAAGGACCTAACAGAAGCAGAAGATACTAAGAAGAGGTGGCAAGAATAAAGTAGAACTGTACAAAAAAGGTCTTAATGACTTGGATAACAATGATGGTGTGGTCACTCACCTAGAACCAGACATCCTGGGGTGTGAAGTCAAGCAGGCCTTAGGAAGTATTACTGTGAACAAAGCTAGGAAATCCAGGTGAGCTATCATAAATCCCAGAAGATGATGCTGTTAAAGTGCTGCACTCAATACACCAGCAAATTTGGAAAACTCAGCAGTGGCCACCGGACTGGAAAATGTCAGTTTTCATTCCAATCCCAAAGAAAGGCAATGCCAAAAAATCCTCAATTTACCAATTGCACTCATTTCACATGCTAGTAAGATTATGCTCAAAATCCTTCAAGCTGGGCTTTAGCAGCACATGAACTGAGAACTTCCACATGTTCAAGCTGCGTTTAGAAAAGGCAAAGAAAACAGAGGTTAAATTGCCAACATCCACTAGATCACAGAAAAATCAAAGGAATTAAAAAAAATAATACAGTTTTGCTTCATTGACTATGCTAAAGCCTTTGACTGTGTGGATCACAGCAAATTGTGGGAAATTCTCAGTGAAAGTGTTAGTTGTTCAGTCATGTCTGACTCTTTGCAAACCCATGGACCTGCACGGCTCCTCTGTCTCTATTCTCCAGGGAAGAATACTGGAATGGGTCACCATTCCCTTCTCCAGGGGATCTTCCCAACCCAGGGATCAAATCCAGGTCTCCTGCTTTGCAGGCAGATTATTTACTGTCTGAGCCACCAGGTGACAGTTTACAGTGAAAGGTGTCAGATTCGTGATCTCTAAAGAGGAAGAATTAGCTTCAGGACTAGGGACCAGGCTTGATGACTCAAGAGCTTTTGTGTAGCAGAGTTTTATTAAAGTAAGAAAAGACAGAGAAATCTTCTGATATAGACTTCAGAAGGGGAACGAAGAGTGCCCAGTCACTAGTCTTATAAGGAAGCTATATAATTTTTCAGTTGGTTACTATAGTAAATCAAAAGAATGTCTCAAGTTGTAAAGGTCTTACCAAGTTTTACCACTCCCACAATTTGCCTTTTAAAATAATGGGATTAGAACTAACAATAGAAAGATCCTACCTGACCCACTCCCATTATATTCATTTTAAAATGACAGGATTAGTCAGAAGGTTCTCAAGGAAAAACATGTCCTAAAGCTGGATACATTGTTGTTATATAATCATTGCTACAGGGTTTAAGAGAAAACATATCCTTGAGCAAGATGAGTTGTTTTGTTGTGCAATCAGCAGCTCTGGGCAGAAAGAAAAAACCATTTGTACTTTTCTCCTCCTGGAGAACTCCAGACCACTAGGAAAGCCTGCCTAGGAATTGACTCTCTCACAGGGAAGCCTGGAAAATTCTTAAAGCAATTGTAATACCAGACCACCTTACCTGTCTCCTGAGAAACCTGTATGCGGGACAAGAAGCAATCATTAAACCAGACATGGAACAATAGACCGGTTCAAAATTGGGACAGGAGTAAGTCAAGGCTGTATATTCTCATCCTTCTTATTTAACTTTTATACAGAGTACATCACGTGAAATGCTGGGCTAGATGAATCACAAGCTGAAATCAAGATGGTCAGGAGAAATATCAACAATCTCAGATACGCAGAAAACACCACCCTTGTGACAGAAAGTGAAGAGGAACTAAAAAGCCACCTAATGAAGGTGAAAGAGGAGAGTGAAAAAGCTGGCTTAAAACTCAGCATTCAAAAAACTAAGATCATGACATCCAGTCCCATCACTTCATGGCAAATAGATGTAGAAAAAGTGAAAACAGATTTTATTTTCTTGGGCTCCAAAATCACTGCAGATTGTGACTACAGCCATGAAAATAAAAGACACTTGCTCCTTGGAAGAAAAGCTATGACAAACCTAGCATCATATTATAAAGCAGAATCACTTTGCTGATAAAAGTCCATATAGTCAAAGCAATGATTTTTCCAGTAGTCACGTGCAGATTTGAGTTGGACCCATAAAGAAGGCTGAAGACCAAAGAATTGATGCTTTTGAACTGTGATGCTGGAGAAGACTCTTGAGAGCCCTTTGGACTGCAAGGAGATCAAACCAGTCAATCCTAAAGGAAACCAACTCTGAGTATTCATTGGAAGGACTGATGCTAAAGCTGAAGCTCCAATACTTTGGCCACCTAATGAAAACAACCAACTTATTGGAAAAGACCCTGATGCTGGGAAAGAGTGAAGGCAAAAGGAGAAGGGGGTAGCAGAGAATGAGATGGTTGGATGGCATCACCAACTCAATGGGCATGAGTCTGAGCAAACTCTGGGAGATAGTGAAGTACAGGGAAGCCTGGTGAGCTGCCATCCACGGGGTCACAGTCAGATACAACTTAGCTACTGAACAACTACAAAGTCAACATAGTATCTGGGTGCACACTAACAAAATGGACCAGAATTTAGGTCAATAAATTATCTATTCAAGACTAGATGATTTGGGATGGTGGAAGAAATATAGCTAGTCAGGATTCACAGTGAGATTCTCCGAGTTAATTCCGGCAGTCTGTGAGCTTTCTTAGAAAGCAAGAGGAAGGACAGCTTGGTGCCTGTGTGAACTTCCACAGCGAATTTTTTTTTTTTTTTCTCAGTCTACCTCCAAAAGTATGTATCTGAGTCTATTTTGTGCTGTATTCACAGTCCTGTTTTCCTTTTCACATTGGGAAATACACATTCTCTGCAGACTGCTTATTGGAGGAAAGAGGGCTTTGAGGTATACCTAAAATGATTATGTATATAGAGAGGAAATATGGAGGTTTGAAAGTACAGAGGAAGAAATTAGAATAGATTCTCATACTAATATTTAGTATTAACAATCCCCAGTACACGAAAGTAGACTGTGATATTATTAAGTTTCTACAACAGTTGGTTTTCTGCAACTCTGAGCTCTATTAAGTATTTGGGAGCAGAATCAATAACTATATTTAAAATTTTCCCTACTGCAAAAAAAAAAAAAAAAAAAAAACACCTTCTCATTCTAGGAAATTTTTTTCCTCAGGTTAATTCCCTGCCCAAAAAAAAAAAAAAAAATCCACAGCAGCATAACTGTCAAAGGGATTTTTCCCCAGAAGAAAAAATTCATTAATAGGAATTAATTTGCTCTGAGTCAATCCCAGGATAAATTGTTACTTTTCAGTATATAAAAATGTGCGTTAACTCGAGCTAGGAATTTGGGGGTTTGCAGGATCTCTTCTTAACCATGGCCCTGCAGGCCTGGGGTTATCTCAGTAATTAAGATACTTCTGAGGAAAAAAGAAGAGAAGTGATAATTAAGTTTCTATTGAGAGTAAGAGCAGAATTAAAAGCACTTCAGCTGATATAAGCCACAGCAAACTTGATACAAGAGTTTTTCTCCAAAGACAAATCTGCAACCCAGTCTCTTAAAATGGGTTAGACAGGTAGATTACAGGTACACCTGTTCATTTGAAGAGACTGTTCTTTTCTGTTCATTCCAGTGAAACAGTATTGAGATGGGAAAGTGCAAATGCAATCTGTTCAACATCTGTGCTTAAGAACTGCTAATTTTATAAATAGAGATAATTCCTTTCACCTGGACTCAGTAGCCAGAGTCAAAAAGCTTGATTCAGTAATCAAGCAATGGCTTAAAATAAGTATCTGTGATGGTTGCTTTCTCCTTTTAAAATATATTCCTATTTGTTTTCCTTCTTCCTCCTCTTAGTCCTCCTTCCTCTTCCTGCACTGCTGTGGTTACCCCTTGCCCCTCCCTTCCCCTCTCCCTCCAAGGATGTCAAAGGAGAAATAGATCTGAGGGAAATTATATAGACAATAGCATCATTTCCAGCAGTCATGTATGGATGGAGAGTTGGATGTGAAAGGTCAAAGCATTGATGCTTTTGAACTGTAGTGTTGCAGAACACTCGTGAGAATCCCTTGGACTGCAAGGAGATGCAACCAATCAATCCTAAAGGAAATCAACCCTGAATATTCATTGGAAGGACTGATGCTGAAGCTGAAACTCCAATATTTTGGCCACCTGATGCAAAGAGCTGACTCATTAGAAAAGACCCTGATGTGGGAAAGAGTGAAGGCAGGAGGAGAAGGGGGCGACAGAGGACAAGATGATTGGATGACATCGCTGATTCAATGGACACAAGTTTGGGCAAGCTCTGGGAGATGGTGAAGGACAAGGAAAGTTGGCATGCTGCAGCTGCAAAGAGTCAGACATGACTGAGCCACTGAACAACAAAAATCATCATTTCCTGTTTCTGTGGTCCCAAGCGTTCCTTGGCTAATGGCAGCTTAACTCTAATCTTTACCATCATGTTCATATGCCCACTGTGTGTTATTCTGCTATTTTTCTTACAAGGGTAACAATAAGTACCCATCCTAAATCCAAGATGATGTCATCTTGAAATCCTTAACTTAAATAGGATCTGCAAAGATACTATTTCCAAATAAGGTCACATTCACAGATACTGGGGTGTTAGGACTTGGACATATTTTCTTTCCCATGTCAGTGGGGAGACACAATTCAACAGAAAACAGAGTAATAGCAAAATACTAAAAGATAAAGCTTTTCTAAATGCTATATGCTGTATTACTAGTTATGTTTTTATTTCTCCCAGGGAGAGTTCTCCTATCTCAACATCAGTAGCTACATTAAACAGAACCTGCTCGAGAAAAGCACTCTTTATACACTTCACTGGCAGGTTCAAGGAGGAAAAAATATGGATAGAACAGGGAAACAAAATCCCCAAAGCTTAGATGTTCTTCTTATCCATTGATACAGAAAGTATACACTGATACATTCTTAGCAATCTCAGAAATCAGATATACATGGGTACATTTTCAGAAATAAACACTGATTGATATTTATACTTTATATATTCCCACATTAATCTGCAAAAATTTGAAAGATCTTATAAAAATAGTCACACAATAAACTCAGTGGAAGAAAATTAAAACAAAAATCAGAACATGGGATGTTTGAATATAATTAGAAAGTCAATAAAGGGGAAAAATAGTGTGCTGATGATACATGTGTTTGGTCTTATTTATGGTGTTTGGTCTTATTTATGACCATAAATACCATATGCTTAGATTTGAATACTGTATTAGCACTCAGGTTTCTATCAGTGAAAAGAGAGAGAAGCAGCATAATTGGTTATCAAACTTCTCAATGTAGAGAAGAAAATATTATTTTTTCCTATCATATAGTTTTATGTGATTAAGTAGAATATAGAGAGGCACAGAATAAATTTTTCAGACTTTTTTCCATAGAAAAAGAAAAACATTTATTCCAAAAGATGGCAGAAATAAGAAATTCATCCTGGAAATGCATTTTGGTATAATCTGTTGGGATGGATCTCCCTATGAGCTTGCCCTCATATTGACTGCTCCCTCCCTCCAGAGTCTCATTGTCTTATAACAGTTCTCAAACACTTCTCTGATTCCCAAGTTGTAAGGAGACAGGAGCCATCTTCACATCCACAGGTTCTGGGAAGAAAGTGATGTATTTCTCAGAACAGCACTTCTTTTTTTTTTTTTTTTAAATCTCAGAGGAGTACATAAACATTTCATGGAGTCAGCAGAGTTTAGGCTGAATAGGCACATAACTCAAAAGTATAAAAAAGTGGCAGGAAAAAAATACCACATTGTAGAATAATATTCAAAGGTGGTGTAATCATTTAAGGCAGCTGGTAGCCAAAAAGCTGAGTCAAAGAAGGTGGGCTGGCTATGGAGACAATTTTGCACCTAGAGGAATTTTCTTTATCACCTCAATCACTGGGCACTGGAGAGAAAATCTTGTTCCTGAAGGCCAATGATGCTTGTGGTACCAGATAGTTTCATTGTTCAACTGTGGTCCAAAGAGAGGCTTGAGTTGGGCCAGAATTGAAATCAGTCAAAAGAGATAACAGCAAACAGGTTACCACTATGGTAAAACTAATGATCTGATGGGGACCTTTAGCAATGAACCAGGAAGCCTTTGAGGCTTCAGAACATCAACTTTTCCAACCTATGTTTATAAAGGCAAAGGGGCAGTGTTAAAATCCAATTAAGAGAAAGAAAGTGAATCTAAACAGAACTAAGGTAATGTTGTCAGGCTTAATCCAATTTGACTGAACCATCTAGAGGAGAATGTGACTTTGTATCTTTCCAACTCCTTCATAAACAGGCTTTTTATCTTTTTGGCCTTTGGAAGGTATTGTCTTGAGACACTAGTACTCTCCAATGATGGCAGTCTACTAGTGTATTAGTTTCTTTCTGCTGTTGTAACAAAGTACCACAAATTCGGATTTATTATTTAACAATTTTTTTTAGGTGGTAGGTTGCAGTGGGTGTGGGTATCTCATTGTTTCAGAAGTCAGGTGGGCTAGGCTAAGGCCTCTGCTTAGTCTTACAAGGTAGAGATCTAGGGGTCAGCAGGGCTATGGCCCCTCCTGGGGGCTCTGGGTGAGAATCCATTCCTGGTTTTTTCAGGGAAGCAGCACAATTAGTTTCATGCAGCTGTAGGATTATCTGTCACTATGGTTTGTTCTCTACTTCTGGAAGCCACTGCCTGTTCCTTGACTCAAGGCCTTTTTCGTCTTTGACAACGGTCCTTCTCTGCCTCTATTCTCTGCCTTGTCTGCTTACAAAGGCACATGTGACTATATTGACCACAACTGATAGCCCAGGATAATCTTCTTAAAGCCAGCTGGTTAGCAACTTTAATTCTATATGCAAAGTGCCCTTGATCACATAAGGAAACATTCACAGGTATCGCACAAGGGGATGAAGACCACAGGGACTGAAATTCTGCCTACCATACTAACCTTATATATTTGGCTTAAGGATAGAGCTTATGCTCTAGGAATCAGGTGAATAGAAGATGAGCTTGTAGACTTTCATGGAAAACTGAAAAATTTAATCTGGTCTCCTTCAAAAGTCTGTGACAAACAATAGCAAAAAGCAAAGCCAAAATTTCTCCTTTAAGACTTTTCTTTTTCTTTCTTCCTCTTTTTTTCCTTTCTTTCTTCCCTTTATTTTTGCAAAGCAACATGTGACTAATCACTTGAGTTCCTCAAATTTTACTCAGTGGAACATGACTAATACGAGTTTAGCTTGGAAATTTTTTAATATCATGTTACTAGTCAACCATAACAACCCTGCTGCTAAGTTGCTTCAGTCGTGTCCAACTCCATGCGACCCCATAGACGGCCTCCCACCAGGCTCCCCCGTCCCTGGGATTCTCCAGGCAAGAACACTGGAGTGGGTTGCCATTTCCTTCTCCAATGCATCAAAGTGAAAAGTGAAAGTGAAGTCATCCAGTCGAGCCTGACTCTTGGCGCCCCCATGGACCACAGCCTACCAGGCTCCATGGACTACAGATTTTCCAGGCAAGAATACTGGAGTGGGGTGCCATTGCCTTCTCCACATAATCACCCTAGGAAAGCATTAATGATGCTTTTAAAAATAGTCAATTTGAGAAACATGGCTTTCCACACTCCCATCAAACTGAATTAGCTACAATATGACTAATAATCTGCTTTATATAAGTTTGAGATCAATTGAACTTTGGTAAATAGTTATTAAATGTTGATATGTAAACCAGAATAATCAACATTTAATCAGTATTAAGCCGATGTTTTTGAGAGCATCCATTATTTCATACTGGATTTTTACTAAGTCATTAAATTGTTTGGTATTCTTTGCAAATATTTTAATGACCACATAAATCCCTCCAATGGTATTATATTACTTTCTTATCCAGTCCTTTGTGTCCATTTTAAATTGTTTCTTTTTTATTTCCAAGTGGAGATTATATTAAATTTCATTTTCTAGAATTGAGTTTTTTTCCCTTCTTAATATTTTGTATTCTTTGCCAATGTTACCTTTGAAGATATGAGATTACTAGCTCCAAGTGGAATTCAAGAGACTTTCTAGTTGTTTCTCCAAGAGATCAATCAATATTACCACCAATGATGTAGGAGAATCATCAATTTCACTGTATCATACCAATATAACATTTTTGTTAATTTGCCAATCTTGAAAACAAAAAGCATCTTCATTTAAATATGTGAAACCTCATATAAGTTTCCACTCTTTAATCTTGCTTTCATGTATCTTCTCTCTCTCTCTTGAAATCAGGATTCTGAGAATAAAGCTAAGAATAAATAGTTTCCTTGGGGAACTATATATAAATAACTGCCCTAAGCTAAAAATAGTTACACAACCCAAAGGAAGTTGGTCAATTCAGGCTTCTTAGAAATGACTAAATTAAACAATGTTTGTCACAGCCTGAATTTTTAAATTATTCTTTATATATAAAAAGATATTTTTTCTTTCCAAACCATAATCTACATAATGATGTTGGAAGGAATGAGATAATGTCTCTAAAAAGCCTTTGATTTATATAATGGAAATAATTACATAAAAAGATGCTATTATTTTGTTTTAAATTTAGCTAACATAAAATTACCTAAGGATTTCTTTTTCATCTGCTTGATTTACACATAATAAAACTAACTTCTTTTCCACTTGCTTTATTCCTGTCAAAAATCATAAAATATCTAAAGAATAACTTTTGTAATAAAATAGGCAAAAATAAAAATATTGCCTTTTCATTAATTCATTCATGCATATATTCATACATATATACATTTATTTAATATATAAACACAAATAGATTAACAACTATAAAGTATTAATTAAGTATTTTTGAATTATATTTAAACTGTCACTATTAGTGTACTCATCACTCATTTCTACAATCATGGGCCATTTTGACTGAGCAATCCTAGAGACAGGAGAGAAGAAGCAGTATAGGTTGTTCCATTTCCCCTCTGCCTTCCCTTCTTTCGTTGACTTCCCAGGTCTTCTACACTCCACAGTCCTAGTCTGGTCATATCCCAGAAACAAGAAGAGAAAAATCCTGCAGAGGGGATCGGGCCAGGAGAACCAGGACACACAGGATGAAGAAGGTATTCTCCCTGAGAGAGCTGAGGAGGCAAAGTGAAGTGTAGTAGTTCAATTGTGTCCGACTCTTTGCAACCCCATGGACTGTAAGCCTGTCGTAGTCCTCTGTCCATGGGATTTTCCAGGCAAGAATACTGGACTAGGTTGCCATTCCCTTCTCCAGAGGATCTTCTTGACCCAGGGATTGAACCCAGGTCTCCCACATTGAAGATGGATTCTTTACTGTTGGAGCCACCAGGGAAGCCCATAACATTGAATAGGAAAGGTAAAAATAATTAAAATGAAGAGCTAAAAATACTGACTAATTATCTCATTCAGCTATCCCCCAGACACGTCCCTCTGGTCAGATACCAGAATAGCCACAATTTCTAATCCTGGCCAAAACCACTGCAGAATCACTTATGAGGCCACAGTCTACTCCATTAATTTTATTGACTAAAAATTGAGTATTTACCTTGTTCCAAATACTATTCTAAGCACTTTGAATACAGCACTGAACACAACAGAGAAGGTCCCTACACCTGACCATTCTAATGTTGAAGCTAGGCAAAAACAACTAAATAAACAAGAGAATTTCAGTGAGTGGGGAATATCATTAAAACAATAGCATATGTTTATATGTTCAGGAAAGGCAACATTTGGACTGGGACCTAAATGACAAGAGGGATTCAACCAAATAAAAATATTACAGATGAGAATTCTACGGAATAAGCAGAGCAAGTAAACGTAAGTAGACCAAGCTTGATGGATTAAAGGAACAGATTTAATGCTGCTGGGACCAGATAGATGAAGTGAAAAGTGACACAATCGGGGGAGCTAAATAGGAAGGGGGTGATTTTGCCTGTCAACTTCAGGAAGTCTAGAATCTATTCAACAATGAAATTGATTGAACCTCAGCAGATGGAATTAAACAGAGGGATGATCCAATTTGATCTGGTGCTGCACAGTGAGGAAATTATAAGAGGAGAAATTTGTAGCTATTCCTATTTAACTAGCTCTTATGACATGCCATGTACTATCTTAATGACTTTACATATTTTTTTTCAATAAATACTTGAAATAACACAAGGAGATGAGTATTAGTAATTCCATTTATAGTCTAGGAAATTGAGGCTCAAAGACAGAAAAAAATGAAGCCCACCTAGCTAGTAAGTAGTGAAGCCAACATTTCAGTGCTACTTAATTAGCAGCTATTCCATAGATTCAAATTTTAAAACTATAAGATTAAGCAAGTATACAAGTTATATATGAAAAAAGTATTAAAGGATGCAACTAAGGTGTGGTTTCAAAAAATATTAAGGTGACTTTGGCTAGTAGTACCCATAATACTTCAGTTCTGGCCTCAGTCAAAACTATTTCACTCATAATGCCCTTAAGAGGAATATTTGTAAGAGAGAGACAGAATAAGTTGTTGTTCAGTAGAGTGTTTTCTGAAATCTTAATGAAAGACTTGAAAAAGCAAGATTGGGCAGTACAAAGTTTGTAACCAAGTATCAAAGTTAATCACACTCTTTTGCCTGGAGACAGAGAGTAAGCCAAAGCCATTTCCTGGTTCCAGTTCTTAGAGCTGCCTATGTTATGACTGTTAGAGTAAACACATTGTAGGAGCCTCTCTAGACTTCACAGGAGGAAGAGAGAGACTAGAGATTATGCCCATGTGCACTCTTTCATTTTCTTTGAAAACTGTACTCTTATATAATGTGGTTGAGTCACGTGGTGCTCCTTCAGGGTGGAGGCAGTTGTCTATAACGCTGACTCAGTAGTGGGGTTTGGGTGAAACTTGAAATTCCCTTTTATAAAGGACACTTTGTAGGTTGAGTGAAAGTTGCTCAGTCATGTTCAACTCTTTTGCGACCCCATACAGTCCATGGAATTCTCCAGGCCAGAACACCGGAGTGGGTAGCCTTTCCCTTCTCCAGGGGATCTTCCCAACCCAGGGATCAAACCCAGGTCTCTCGCACTGCAGGTGGATTCTTTAGCAGCTGAGCCACAAGGGAAGCCCAAGAATACTGGAGTGGGTAGCCTATCCCGTCTCCAGGGGAATCTTCCCGATGCAGGAATTGAACTGGGGTCTCCTGCATTGCAAATTTTTTTACCAACTGAGATATCAGGGAAGTCCTTGTAGACACTGCACATTAACATTGAGTACTCCAAGATCCTTGCATTAAAGACACTTCTTTAACTTTTGAAACCCATCTTTATCATACCCCACTCCGAGTTTGTTTTTTTTTTTTTAATGAGAATATTTTTTTTTCTACATGGCACCTATTAAAATTCTATAAGAAGGCCGTACTGTTACCCCCATTGAGAAATCAGTGAGGTTGATTTGGATCACTGAGAATAAAACCTACAGTTTTGTGTTTTTGAGATTAAAGGTAATTCAGGTTTAATAATGCCTTCTCCAGTCAGTGCCAACTTTGGACAAAAAGACGCTAAGGTTTTGCCTTCCCAGAGTAAAGTTATTTGTTGATGTTGATTGAGAAATTGGATGAACTGTAATTCAACTGCCAGAATTTACTATCTTGAGTAAGTGTTAGGAAGAAACAAAAGGAGTGTGGCCACTGTCACACTTCTGTCATAAGAGCCCGAAGTGGATTTTCCTCTGGGGTGTGAAGTAACTCCTCAGAGAACTGGGGAGAAGCAATCACAAGCCCAGGGACGATGAAAAGCAGTGAGCTTGCCCCAAACTTAGGATGGAGCAATGGACACCAGTGAAACCAAAATGTGTGACATTCTAAACAATATGTAAACACTAAATTACACTAAACTCCTTATACCATGAGGATTCCTAACATCAGACGATTATCTGATGTGGGTTTTACATTACAGCTTTGTAAACAGAAGTGTATTCTTGAATTTCCCTCATAGAATTAGACCACATGGCACCTTCTGATATTTATATCTAGAAACATCCTATTGTTAACACAGTACTTTCAGTTTCATGTCCTCTTACATCACTTAAATATTGATATTCAAAATTTACATTTAAAATATCAAATAAAATAGGAAATGTTTTCCTGTCTGAGAATAAATACAAAGAACAAAGAAGAAGACTAGAGAAGATTAGAGAAGACTGGATTTGCACTAAAAGCTCAGATTTTAAATTTTTATTTATTTTCCTTTTGAGGGGTTTATTTTTATTTTTATTTTTTCAAAATAAAGACAGTAAGCTTATAACCATCTTACTAAAGATAAACACAAAAAATAAAATTTCTCTGAAAAACATTTCTGTTTATATTCTCACCATCCTCATTTCTCTATCCTTCTCTTTGATAACAAAGTATTAAGTCAAGTATACTCCTATGACACCAAAGTGTAGGTTGAGATCTGGTTTGATTATAATTTGCCAACAGTTTCTGTCAAAGTACAGGGTATAATGACTTTCAACAACATAATCTGCAGTATTGCTTACACTGGAGTTTAATGTTATTTGTTGACCATTTTGCAAAATGCTGTGGCAATCCTTGACTTATAACATGTATTATTCTTGGAATAATATATAAATGTATATAAATGTACTACTCAATGCAGTCCATTTTATTTAGGTCTTCTAGATCCAACATGACTTTCTTGAAATGAGGGAATATCTTTATTCTCAAAAGTACCATATTTAAACAAAACCTGCCACATATATGCCTTTTATGGCATAACTAATATGGTGATTTTGATTTTGACATATTTATTTTCTGTAGCATCCTCTCTATATCTATACATGTATATGCACATACGGCTCAGTTGGTAAAGAATCTGTCTGCAATGCAGGAGACCCAGGTTTGACTCCTGGGTCGGGAAGATGGGGAAGATCCCCTGGAGAAGGAAATGGCAACCCTCTCCGATATTCTTGCCTGGAGAATCCCATGGGCAGAGAAGCCTGGCCATGCGGTCACAAGAGTCAGACACAACTTAGTAACTAAACCACCACCACCACAGATCAATAGAGGTATGCATACTTATATATGCATATAAATATATATATATTTCTCAGAAAGTAAGTGAGTTTAACTTTTGTGATGATTTTTTTCAAGAGATAGTTACAGTGTAACTATTAAGCAACCACTACATGTAAGTATTTTTTGAGATACTGAATGCCAACAAAGAAGCATGTGGATGTGTTAAGTGAATTGATTTTTAATAAAACACTTACAAACCTTAAGTGCTATATGTGAGAGAAAAAAGAACACTCTAAAACTAAGAATTTTCACTGTAGTTAAATACAAAAAATTTAAAACGATGGCAGAGGAGTAACAGTAGCAACAGATTTATAAAAGAAGACAGGAGTCATTTTTATTTATATTCCTATCTAAATATTTGAGAGCTTTCCACATTAAAATGAGGTTTCAGGGTGGGCCAAAAACAAAAAAAAAGTAGCCAAACGCTGCAGAACGTGATCAAAATAGCATATCTTTCTATATTAGGAAATGGTCTTGAACATTTGCTTATACTAAGAATTCGATTATAGTTTGGAGTTTACATTAGTTGTGCAACCAGAAAGTGGTGGAATTTTCAAGCTGCAAAGCTATAAAAAAGCTGAGTGCAATGATGAGCTATAAAGGGCGTTGTATGAGAAAAGAAACAGACCCTAAACCCTGGCAGCTTTGCTCCTTTGGGATAAGCCTTGAGCTAACACAATGAAACCATGAGTTTAATGCCTGTGGAGGTCTGTTAATTTTTCTACACTCCATGGACGTAAATTGTCTCCCTTTCCTCTAGCCAGTCATTTTATAAACCTCTGCTATTGGTCACAATGGGAACCAGACAAGGAAAATTCTATAAACCTAGAATAAAGAACATAGCACAAAGGACATAGCCATATTATTTTTCTATTATATATTTTCTTCTGTTTACAAAGAATATCAGGATAGATTCTGGAAAAATATTGCTGATACTTGAAATTCTACATACACATTTTTCACTTTTACAAATATTGTATTTGTTCTCCCATTTTATTTTGCACAAATAGCTTTGGTTTTTGTTGTAGCTTTTCATAGTAAGAGTATAAGAAATTTTATAAAGGAATTCTTGGTTTAATATTATTCATATATTAAAAGTAAACATGCATTGGGTATGTTTCTTCACTGTACTGTATGCTCTAGGATTAAATCAAACAGTACTGTCTTCCTCACATCTTTGAAAACAACACTTAAAAAAGCATTAATTCATTCAACTGATAGTTATTAATTAGGTCCCTCCAATTTCAGAGATTTAACTGGTTTCTGATTATTTGCAATAAGCCTAGGCAGGCATAGATTTTTGTCTTCAAAGATCTTAGAAGCTAATTGATAAGATATTTAAATAAAATAAAACCTATAAATAAAGCCATAATGTAGAATAGTTTAAAATACAGCAAAGGAAGGACTTGGATGGTTATGTGATAAAGATAGAATATTTTGATATGCAGTCTTCCTCTTTACATAAGTTTCATTAAATCTGGATAAGCACAAACCCAGTTACAGCATAACAGTATTACGAACACTCAGGAAGATGATATATTCCATGTGCCTCTTGTTTCAAATTAAAGCTTTTGAAAAATTAAAGATGATCAAATATTAATATCATGTTGGCATCTATTCTGAAGTTTCTAAGGGTACAGAACAAAGCACATGCTTACTGAGGAAACTAAACTTCACATTACAGCAGAGAACTGCATACACTTCCTGTTCGCATTCAAACACAGCAAAGGTGTCACTTGGAATCTGTAAAGCTTTATCGTCTGAGTCTTTCTTACCTGAGGGACCACTTATCTACCTTCCACAAAGCAAACTTTGGAACAGTTCTGCTGACAGTTGCCTGCTGCAGTGTGAGGGGCTGATGAGGCAGCATCATTCCTAGCAAATCGCTTGAACACCAGCATTCCTGTTATTACTGCCATTATGACCCAACCCATATTCACAAATCTAAGAAGGCAGAGCTAAACAAAGAAGTCCTTCCTTTGCTGTATTTTCAACTATTCTACATTATGGCTCTAGAGCCATACACCTGTAAACAAAGAAAGAAATTTTCGTTCAGTTTTATCTTTAATAGATGTCATCTCTTTTGTCTCTGAGCACTGAGATATAGTAAGTATATTATTTATTAAAATATATTGTCTAAATAATTTGAGAAGCTTTAAATAGTTATCCCTCCCCCCAAAAAAAACCCTCAAAACAAAGTACTACAGAAACATGCCAATGATCAATTCATACCAGTCCTAGAAGATAAATGTGTAATGCTGTCATCTCAGAAATCATGATAACAAGATGTTTTGAGTAACATCTAAAAAAATTAATTTAAGTAGTGTAAGTGACTAATGAGGAGATAACGCTACATTTTTAAATACCTAAAAATACTGACACTAACCAAATGCTGTTCTATCTAAATGAATCTGAAAAACTGAACAGAGAATTCTCATTAAAATTAAAAATTATATTATTTGATAAAGTTGCCTCAAGTATGTCATGTCAGTTCCAAAAACATGAAGGAAAGCAACACTTTAAAAAAAAGTAATATAGAAATTGATATGTGTGCTCAGACGCTCAGTCGTGTGCCACTCTGCGACCCCATGAACTGCAGCCTGCCAGGCTCCTCTGTCCATTGGGATTCTCAGGCAAGAATGCTGGAGTGGGTTGCCATGCCCTCCTCCAGGGAACCTTTTCAATCCAGGGATCAAGCCCAGGTCTCCTGCATTGCAGATGGATTCTTTGCTGTCTGAGCCACCAGGAAAGCCCAGAAATTGGCATAGATGTGTTTTTTCTTCCAATTTTGTGATTTCTTTCTATTAAGGCACTGTGTTTTTCTGTGTTTGCTATCACAAATAAAATGATGGGTAAACACACAGCACTTCTAAAATCTAATCAAGTTACTTTAAGCATAAAAAAAAATTACACTATAGAAGTTGTTCATAACAAACAGCAAAAAATATCGTTTCTATGTCTTTTCAAATGCTGAGAAACTGGATAGTATGGTACATATGTATATTGCAATGCTCAAAAAAACTCTTTAATTATTTTTCTCTCTACAATTTTAGTGATTCTCAGGATGGTAGCTCATGACTATCTTCATTGTCCACTTTCTAGAACTCACATTAGTGCTGTGCATACTGGGCTATTCTTTTCTTTCACTTAAGTAAATACCAGTTTCAAAGTGGAGTAACTAAAGTTTCAGGACTACAAAAAAAAAAAAAAAAGTCAGTTTTGGTTTTGTAGGAAGATTTACCTCTATACTTAATTACTTCTACCATCTACGCTCTCTCTCTTCAACGCAATCAATTTATTTCCTGTCCATGGTTATTGCTTTCATTACAGTGAAGCATGACAAGGTAGAATGCAATGCTAGGAACAAAATGTAAAGGAGGTCAGACAAATAAACAATATAAATGACAGGTGGGCATGCTTAGAAGTTGTATAATGATACTTGTATTTGAGTACTGCTGGCTCAATACATGACTTGGCTGTACCCATAAAAATTATTAACTCTCATTTTCAACTTGTCTATCTGTTTAGAATACAGTTTAAGAAACAGACAAATAGAAATGTTTGCCAAAGGGAAAATAATTCTATTACTGAGATGCTCCATATATGGCATCATACTTGCTGCTTCACAGTTGGAGGGGAGATCTGGTATTCTTTGTTCTGCTCTGTGCTAACAGGTTAGTTAGGTTCAAAAGGCTGGCAAGAATCACCACATAAAACGTAGCTCATCACAATCAGATTATAAAAATTAAGGGGCACCATCCCAAGACTAAATGAACTGAAAAGATATTCTAACACTTTAGAAAGATAGAGCTGTTTGCCAACATATTACTTTTTTTTTCTTAACACCCAAAACATTTTATATTGGGGTATAGCTGCTTCCCTGGTAGCTCAGACAGTAAAATGTCTGCCCGCAATGCGGGAGACCTGGGTTCAATTCCTGGGTTGGGAAGATCCCCTGGAGAAGGAAATGGCAATCCACTCCAGCACTCTTGCCTGGAAAATCCCATGGGTGGAGGAGCCTGATAGGTTCCAGTCCATGGGGTGAGCAACTTCACTTTTCACTTTATAGCTGATTAACAATGTTTTGGTAGTTTCAGGTGAACAGAGCCAAAAGTGGGGGAATTTTGTTCGGTGGTCATTACAAGTATTGAGATTCTTAAAAATGATGAATTAAAATAATGATAATAACACTGACATGCACTGTGAATGTTGCTCTTTCTATCTTCATTTTACTGCTGTGGAAGCTGAGGTACAGTGGAGTTAAGTTACTTAGCCAGACATATAAAGCTAGCAGGAGACAGACCCAAGATTTACACACAGGGAATCTTGAGTCTGGGTCCTTTTATATTATACTATTTTGAAGACTGGAAAATCCCATGGAGAGAGAAGCCTGGAGGGCTACAGTCCATGAGGTCACAAAGAGTTGGACACGACTGAGCACAGAACTCAGGTAAGATTGGAGAGAGTGATAAATGGTAGAGTCAAGAGAGATTTGTAGACAGGACTGAGAGAAACTGGTCACTAAAAAGATGCAGTAAGTGAGGGAAACCCAGAAGCTAGATACATAGATGTGGGAATCATCAGCATACACTGTGTAACTAATGGTGGAAAAGGAAGTGAGAACATGTGTAGATTAGAAAAACACTACATCTAAAAGCGGTACCCTAGGAAGCCCCTAGATTTAAACTATGTGGGAAGAAAAGGAGCCTATGGTGGTGATTAACGCAGAAATTAGTACTGTCATAGATACAAAGGTGGGAATAGATTTTAAGTAGGGTACTATCAAGAGAGCCATGGAGAAAGAAATGGCAACCCACTCCAGTATTCTTGCCTAGAGAATCCTGTGGACAGAGGAGCCTGATGGGCTGCTTTCCATAGGGTTGCACAGAGCTGGACACGACTGAAGCGACTTAGCGTGCATGCATAGCATCAAGAGAACCAAATTCTAGAGAAAGTAATAAATACACAGCAAAAACTGCCCATTGCTTTTTTTATTTAATACCAACCTAGACAGCATATTCAAAAGCAGAGACATTACTTTGCTGACTAAGGTCCGTCTAGTCAAGGCTGTGGTTTTTCCTGTGGTCATGTATGGATGTGAGAGTTGGACTGTGAAGAAGGCTGAGCGCCAAAGAATTGATGCTTTTGAACTGTGGTGTTGGAGAAGACTCTTGAGAGTCCCTTGGACTGCAAGGAGATCCAACCAGTCCATTCTGAAGGAGATCAACCCTGGGATTTCTTTGGAAGGAATGATGCTAAAGCTGAAACTCCAGTACTTTGGCCACCTCATGTGAAGAGTTGACTCATTGGAAAAAAACTCTGATGCTGGGAGGGATTGGGGGCAGGAGGAGAAGGGGACGACAGAGGATGGGATGGCTGGATGGCATCACGGACTCAATGGATGTGAGTCTGAGTGAACTCCGGGAGATCGTGATGAACAGGGAGGCCTGGCATGCCGCGATTCATGGGGCCGCAAAGAGTTGGACACGACTGAGCAACCGAACTGAACTGAGGAGGTCATTGGTGACTAGGGAAAGATTGATTTCTAGGTAGCAGAGACATAATTTAATTAAGTCTTAATTAGACCTAGCATAGAAATGCTGAGCTGAATGAAGCACATGCTGGTACTCTCAAGAGCCTTCTCCAACATCACAGTTCAGAAGACTCTTGAGAGTACTTTGGACAGCTAGGAGACCAAACCAGTCAATCCTAAAAGAAGTCAACCATGAATATTCATTGGAAGGACTGATGCTGAAGCTTCAACATTTTGGCCACCTGATGCAAAGAGCCAACTCATTGGAAAAGACCCTGATGCTGGGAAAGATTGAGGGCAGGAGGAGAAAGGGGAAAAAGAGGATACAATGGTTGGATGGCATCATTGATTTAATGGACATGAGTTTGAGCAAACTCCAGGAGATGGTGAAGGACAGGGAAGTCTTGAGTGCTGCAGTTCATGGGGTCACAAAGAGCTGGATGCAACCGAGCGACTGAACAACAATCATAGACTGGACATCGAACCTTATGATGTGTAGCTTGGAGAGCAGTAGGCTAGGAAAGTACTCATATACTCACATTTATGCTAAAAATAGATATCACCTAAGAACGAACACTAAGAGATTTATTGGAAGGAAGAAGAAGGAAGAATCAAGAGAAAGAAGGAAAGGGTATAGTAAATGATGTTTTGAAAAGAAGGCAGAAATAGATCCAAAAAGTAGAAAATAACTGCTGGTAAAGGATGATACACTGAAGGAACTGAAGGAACCATGACACCAGAATTATTTGAGAGACTTGTATTGCTCGAATTTATACCGTATGGGATTGGTCACACTGTCTCTTCTCCTGGAGATTCACCACTTTTGAAAAGTAAGTTCCTTTCCTTTTCAGTCTTTGTACTTTGTCACTTTGATGTCTCCACACTAGGTCTGTACTGACAGATATTTTTGTGCAGAAAATAGAGCTAATTTTCCTTTCTATATATAAGTGTGCGAATGTATGTGATGATAAGAAAAAGAAAGTCAGGGTTAGGTGCTACTTTTTTTTTTTTTACATATCCTTTAAAAATAATAATTACTTGAAGTCTATTTCCATAGTTTATAATGGATTGAGTGACGCTGTTTTCTAAATGCTCAAATTTGGTATGCAGCTTTATGACAGGAAGTTGGCCTCTAGAGCAAGAATGTATGTAAACAAAGAAATGTGGCTCACAGGAAGGTTTAGTTAAATCAAATCCCAGAGGCTGCTCCCACTCTGAGCTTCTTTCTGTATCTTGATTATTTGCAGATGCTTCTCATGAAGCTAGAGATGAAACCCAATAGTTAACCTCCCTAAAACTCCAAAAGCTGTTCACAGCAAGCTCACAGTGTCAACCAGCTAAACCAAACAATGGGAAGGAAGTAAGAAACTTAATGCCATCCTGCTTCAAGATACAGGAAGTACTTTTTTCTCCCTCAGGAATCAAGCTTCAACATCGAACTTTGGAAAGAGAGAAGCAAAAAGTCAAATAATACAACTGCCTGGAATTATCACCCCAAACATGAAGGGTTAAAAGTTATAGTTGTTTGGTCCTTTGACATGATTATAAAATCACATGCCTGCTGAGCTTCAAATGCTATTGTCTTGCCAGAAGTGCATAGCTCTGCTTTTCTTGGCTGTAAAAATGCTAAGATGCCAAGGGCTACAAATTGTCTTATATAAAGTCACGGAAATTTTATAGAATAAAATAGATGGAGAAGGGGAAAAAAAAAAGGAGGCATTATTGTCTGTCTTAAAAAGTCTGTCTGCATGAGTAAAGGATTTCCTAATTCCTGCCATGCTATCTAATCCAAAGATGTAACCCAATTCTTCTGGAAACTAGGAGCTGCTTTCTTTTCCCTGAGCAATTAGAGAAAATGGCAAGAAGGCAAATCTGGTATGACGTTCTTGGAAATCTGCTGGCTGCAATGCTTTCTGCTAATGGTACAGTAGAGAAATGAACTGAGAAAGGCCTTGCAGAGGGAGTCATTGGCAAGGACCACCACACTCCTCCCCTAGCAGTTCCCATTTCCCAAAGAATATGGAAGATGGAGCCTGAAGGTGCCCACAGGCCCTAGGATTAATCCTCAAACAGATGCAGTTGGGCTCAGTGGTTTTGCTGAGATTGCTGCCGAGAGGTTCACCGCTGGAAACCACCTACCTCCTGGGGTTCTATTGGAGAGCGTAGACTCTCAGGGAATTACGAGTGCCTCAGGGCACCGCTCTTGATTGAGTTACCATCCATCCGCATTGACGCTGTGGATAAAGTGCTGGAACAGTGGGCATGCGCAGTGCCTTGGGAGGCAGTCACAAGGGAGGCAGCGGTCACGTGAGTAAGGATCTGTGCTTGCATTCTCCTCTTCCACCCCCCAGAACCTGAGAAGCCAACATCATGAGGAAGTGACTAAGAAGTAGTATAAGAGCCACATGAAAGCCCCTTGTGTGGTAGCCATTAGAACTTCAGCTTATACTCACCTGGGGGTAAGGAGAAAATTTTTTAGAAAATGAAATAAAGTTTTAAATAAAGATGAGTCATATAGACCAAGAAGAGACTAAATAACTGAAAGCAGCTGAAAAATAGTGAAATTGGGCCAAAGAATTGTTAACAAATGTGGCTTTTAGCCAGCAAGAATATGAGCCTCAATTTTACAAAGATGTGGGCAGTCACTGAACAAAATAAACTGGTTTCATGTTTACAACTTGGTCATTTAAGATTGCTCAACAAACCCATTATATATGATAGTTCAGTTTTGGAGTGAATATATTTGACTTAAGTGATTATGGAATCTCATTTTCACAGTTCCTACTTGTTGACACTGAAAATAGTGAGCTCTTTATTCACAGGTGAGTGTGAGTGAGTGAAGTCGCTCAGTCGTGTCCAACTCTTTGCGACCCTGTGGACTGTAGCCTACCAGGCTCCTCTGTCCATGGGATTCTCCAGGCAAGGATACTGGAGTGGCTTGCCATTTCCTTCTCCAGGGATCTTCCTGACCCAGGGATCGAACCCGGGTCTCCCGCATTGCAGGCAGACGCTTTACCATCAGGGAAGACTACAGGTATTATTCACAGGTAGGTAGTGCATTTCTATATCTTGATATTTCCTGAATCTTTTGAGGAAAAAAAGATGGGATATTATTTTTTAAAGAAAACCTGTTGCCTTTCTTACTGTTAAAATGTTCAAAACCTCCCAAACCTTTGGGTTTATTGACAGTTATGATCTCTAATTCTACCACATGTAAATTTCCTTCAGTTTCCATGAACAGTTGCCTGGTACATGTATGCTCGGGTATGCACGTGCACACACAAACACACACTCTCATCTCACAGATGTACACAGGTTTAATTCTAGCTCTATTTCATACTGATATGGTCTTTATATTGCAATGAGGGGAAGACACATTTGGCATCATGTCACTTGACTATAGTAAGAAGTGGTCTGACCTGGCTTCAGGTACCTTTTCTCAATGAAGAAGAAACTTCACAAGAAGCTTGGCAGTTACTACTTCCTCATTAAGAAATATGAAAAAAAATGGTGAATTATTATAATCATATGAAAAAGAGCTAATGAGACTGAACAGAATTACTGAGTTAAAGTTTTAACCCCCAAACACACCATGTTGAAACTGAGACTTAGGGAGAAATTACTTTGCTGGGTCATCTAGTTAGCTGCAAATTAGATTCTCCTATTTTTTCACCTTCTCCCATCTTTTAGCCACCAAATAATCTCTTTTATGGCTTTATACTGGTTTTGGATATTTAAGAAGAATAGGAGGCACTCTGAGAAAAGAATAGTATGATGTTAAATATATAGACATGGAGAAGGTAGAATTATAATTTATAGTGACTTCAGTGGGAGAGGGTTCACACTGGGGCACCCTGGGAAAACCACCTGGAGAAATAGAATTTAAACCTAAGGATCATTCCCTAAATATAATTTAGGAAAGAAGCTGGAGTCACTGTGAATTCTTGAAAAACTTTTTTCTCTGGAATCAGTACTGTGGCAGCAGGCATTCTAAGTCTGGAGGCTGGAGCTTCATTGAACAGTGAAGACTGGAAATGCTATTTGGGTCATTAGCATAGAGGAAATATTTAGAGCTATGAAAATTTATGAACTCTCCAAGGGCGTGAACTTAAAAGGTCATTGGTAAATATAGAGTCTTGGAGAAATTTAGACATATGGGCCAGTAAGAGGAAGAGAAGAAATCAAAAGAGATAGCTTAGGAAAAAATGTTGGAAAGGTATTCAGTTTCATGGAGTATCAGAGTAACACATAAAAAGGCAACTTCAGGAGGAAGTCATCTATTAAGTAGAGAATAAGAAGAATTAAAATAGATATTTGAATATTGTAAAAAGAAAAGTGAGTTTCCAGATTGTATTTTCAGTAAACAGTTTTCCAATCACTTTAAAGACTTCAACAAAGAAAAGAATAAATTAATAATTTAACAGTTATGGAGCAACTACTATGTGCTAAGCATATTCCATTGATGCTTTTCATATTACTTATGACCAACACCTTGGAACTCATTCAACCTTAACTTTTAAAGGCATGTTTATCTCTAGGAAGTATAAACACTCCTATTCAAATTATTCAGTTATACTGTGATCTCTTTGGATTATTTGGTGTAGCAAATCCTTAGACAAAATGATCATATAAGATTTTTATCTATAGGACTATATTTTGGCTCCAGTTGGAAAAACATACTTAAAGCTCTTTATGAAACTCCTGTTAATTACTTGGAAGAACAATCATTGTGGCTTCAAATGAGAAGGTTTTTCATTTTATTTCATCTATTTCATTATATATTTATAGTAAGAACTTCAGAATAAGAACCTTTTCTGTCTGTCTCCTGTAATTTCATATTCGGTTTGGTAAGATATGACAGGCTAGTATGATAAGTACCAAGAATATCCCTTTAACCCCTGGACCAAATACCTCTATGCAATGGACGCTTCTTAATCTCTAGGTCAGTGTTCTCAAGAGACACCAAAATTCTTTCAGAAAGGAAAGGATAAGAACAAGGTTTGAGATCATACAGAAAGGAGAATTTTAATATAACTAAAATTATTTTACTAAAACTGTCTTCCAATCCAGACTTTATGAGACTTAGGCCAGGTTCCTATGCTTAGGGATGTTCAATTCATTTATTTATTCCACAAATAGTTATTAAGCAATGGCAGAAAGTAAAGATGAACTAAGGAGACTCTTGATGAGGGTGAAAGATGAGAGTGAAAAAGATGGCTTAAAACTCAACATTCAAAGAACTAAAATCATGGTATCCAGTCCCATCAACTCATTGCAAATAGAAGCAGAAAAAGTGGAAGCAGGGACAGACTTTATTTTCCTGGGCTCCAAAATCACTGCAGACAGTGACTGCAGCCATGAAATTAAAAGATGCTTGCTCCTTGGAAGCAAACCCAGACTGCATACTAAAAAGCAGATTTATCACTTTGCTGACAAAGGTCCATTTAGTCAAAGCTATGGTTTTTCCAGTAGTCATGTAAGGATATGAGAGCTGGACCATAAAGAAGGCTGGATGCTGAATTGATGCTTTTGAATTCTGGTGCTAGAGAAGACTCTTGATAGTCACTTGGACTGCAAGGAGATCAAACTGGGCAGTCCTAAGGGATATCAACCCTGAATATTCATTGGAAGGACTGATGCTAAAGCTGAAGCTCCAATACTTTGGCCACTTAATGAAAGAGCCAACTCATTGGAAAAGACCCTGATGCTGGGAAAGACTGAAGGCAAAAGGAAAGAGGGTGGCAGAGGATGAGATTGTTGGATAACATCACCTACTCAATTACCATGAACCTGAGGAAACTCCAGCAGATAGTGAAGGACAGGAGAGCCTGGCGTTTTGCAATCCATGGGGTCGCAAAGAGTTCAACAGGACTTAGCCACTGAACAACAACCACACACACACACACACACAAAATTTAGGTGCTAGGTGACGGAGCTAAAACAAAAAAGAAAAGGTTAGTGTGTGTTTGTCTTATTTTCTAATATATACAGTTATATAAGGGCTTCCCTGGTAGCTCTCCGGTACGGAATCCACCTGCAACGTAGGAGATTCAGAGACACGAGTACGATCCCTGGGTCAGTAAAATACCCTGGAGGAGGAAATGTCAACCCACTCAAGTAATCTTGCCTAGAAAATCCCATGGACAGAGGAGCTTGGTGGGTTACAGTCCATAGGGTCGCAAAGAGTCAGACATGACTAAGAGAAGAAACAACAAGTGTTACATAATAAATGAGTAATTAGCGTTGGGTATTCTGACATGCTGTAAAGAAAAATAAAGATAAAGAGGAAAAAAGTGAAGAAATATGCATATGAGGGATGGAGCTAGGTGATGATATTATATACATGGAAACGGATATCAGAGCTGGACTTCACGTAAGAAAGTGAGTAATGCAGCTACCTATAGGAAAGACATTCCATAGGGAAGAAATACAAAAGCACTGCCCAGCAAGAGGATGAACTAGAGGCATGGCTGAGAAACAAGAGATAGGGATAAATATAGCTAGAGAGGTACCATTTTTAAATTATCAGATCATTAGGGGTTGGTCATTAATTGGGCTTTTATTCTAAGGGAGATGGAAAAGCACCCTAGGATTTTACACAAGGAAGTGATACTATCTGATTTTATCTTTTAAAAGTCAGACAGCTACCTTGTGTAAAGTGAAGTGAAGCAGGACAGGAGGGAAAGAAGAATCCATAAAAGAGACTGCTACAGATGCACAGGAGAGAGTAAAGTGGACCAAGATGGTAGTTTATATAGGACATAAGTGGTCCAAGTCAAGCTTCACAATATAATCAATAGTAAGTTGAAAGTGCAAGCCTTTTTTTTTTTTTTTAAGCAGATTTTACTACAAATAAGAGAACAGTTTTTACTTC
The DNA here is from genome assembly GCF_014754425.2 of Oryx dammah. Classification (NCBI taxonomy): domain Eukaryota; kingdom Metazoa; phylum Chordata; class Mammalia; order Artiodactyla; family Bovidae; genus Oryx; species Oryx dammah. The sequence continues at coordinate 19,926,575 of NW_024070196.1, forward strand.
AGTGTGGTGGTGATTGAACCAAAGCGAAAAAAAAAAAAGAGCTATAATCAAAAAAATTAAATAAAGATCCATAATCATGGGAGCATCAGTCAACAGAAAGAAAACAAGTTATTAAAAAAGGTAAAACAGTTTCCTTACTTTGATACTAATCAGATAAAAATCACAGGAATTCAGATGATGAAAAAAACAGAAGCACCAGAACTTTTGGATTTTGCAAACCTTAAATAAAGGACTAATATTGTCATTTCCTCTTTTATTCATCAACTAAACATATTTTAAAAACAATAGCAGAATAAATAAAAATGCAACCCACAGAATGGGAGAAAATATTTCCAAATGAAATGTCTGTCAAGGGATTAATCTCTAAAATATACAAACAGCTCATGCAACTCAATATCAAAAAAACCAACCCCCCCAATCAAAAAATGAGCAGACAATCTAAATAGAAATTTTTCCAAAGAAGAAATACAGAGGCACATGAAAACATGCTTAACATTGCTAATTATCAGAGAAATGCAAATCAAAACTACAATGTTGGATCACTTCACACTGGTCAGAATGACTATCATCAAAAAAAAAAAAAAAACTACAAACAATAAATGCTGGAGAGGGTGTGGAGAAAAGGGAAGCCTCTTACACTGTTGATGGGAATGTAAATTGATACAGCCTCTATGGAGAACAGTATGGAGGTTCCTTAAAAAACCAGAGCTACCATATGATCTAGCAGTCCTGCTGCTGGGCATATATATATATATATGTCAAGAAAAAAACCATAATTCAAAAATATACATGCATCTCTATGTCTACTGCAGCATTATTTACAATAGCCAGGACATGGAAACAGCTGAAATGTCCATTGATGGAGGAATGGATAAAGAAGTTGTACTTATACACAGTGGATTGCTATTCAGTCATAAAAAGAATGGAATCATGCCATTTGAAGTGACGTGGATGGAGTAAGTCAGAGAATGACAAATAGAATGAAGTCAGTCAGAGAAAGACAAATATATGATATGCTTATATGTGGAATCTTAAAAAATGGTACAAATGAACCTATTTACAAATCAGACAGAGTCACCGATGTAGAAAACATACTTATGGTTATCAAGGGAGAGAAGAATAAACTGGGAGATTGGAATTGACATATGGACTTATACAGCACAGGGAACTCCACTCAGTACTCTTTAATGACCTATATGGGAACAGAATCTAAAAAAAGGGGGATATATGTATATGTATAACTGACTCACTTTGCTATATAGCAGAAACACAATATTGTAAACCAACTATACTCCAATAAAAATAATTAAAAATAACAAAATAAAATAGCAAAAATATCATCTAATATTCATTTAATCACATTTTACCTTTATTACAAACTTGATTAACTATTTCTTGCTATTCATTGACATTAATGACAAAATTTCATTGAAAAATGAAAGCTTCATGAATAGGCTGCCAACACTATCACATCTTCTAAAGACTGACAACAGATTTCAAGATTACATAGTATAATATTAATTTTGAAGTCAGTTTAGTACTTGCAGTGTAACTCAGTTTTGTTTTTATACCATTTTTATACCGAAATTAGGGTTGCCAGATAAAATACATCTATTAAATTTCAATTTCAGACAAATAATTTTTTAGTATAACGTGCTTCAAACATTTCATAGGACATACTTATAGTAAAAAAAAATATTTGTAATTAACTTCAAATTGAAATTTAAGTAAATGTTCATAACTTCCCTGGTGGCTCAGTCAGTAAAGCATCTGCTTACAATGTGGAAGACCCAGGTTCGATCCCTGGGTTGCGAAGATCTTCTGGAGAAGGAAATGGCAGCCCACTCCAGTACTCTTGCCTGGAAATCCCGTGGATGGAGGAGCCTAGTGGGCTACAGTCTATGGGGTCACAAAGAGTCAGACACGACTGAGTGACTAAACTTTCTTTCTACATTTTCATTTGCCAAATCCTTCAACCCTGATCAAATTCCTTCCAGAAGTTCCTATGTACATTTTCCTTTATATTTTACACTGAAGTTCAGTTCAGTCACTCAGTCGTGTCCAACTCTTTGCGACCCCATGAATTGCAGCACGCCAGGCCTCCCTGTCCATCACCAACTCCCAGAGTTCACTCAGACTCACATCCATCGAGTCAGTGATGCCATCCAGCCACCTCATCCTCTGTCGTCCCCTTCTCCTCCTGCCCCCAATCTCTCCTATCATCAGAGTCTTTTCCAATGAGTCAACTCTTCACATGAGGTGGCCAAAGTACTGGAGTTTCAGCTTTAGCATCATTCCTTCCAAAGAAATCCCAGGGTTGATCTCCTTTAGAATGGACTGGTTGGATCTCCTTGCAGTCCAAGGGACTCTCAAGAGTCTTCTCCAACACCACAGTTCAAAAGCATCAATTCTCCAGCGCTCAGCTTTCTTCACAGTCCAACTCTCACATCTATACATGACCACTGGAAAAACCATAGCCTTGACTAGATGGACCTTTGTTGGCAAAGTAATGTCTCTGCTTTTGAACATGCTATCTAGGTTGGTCATAACTTTCCTTCCAAGGAGTAAGTGTCTTTTAATTTCATGGCTGCAGTCACCATCTGCAGTGATTTTGGAGCCCCCCCCAAATAAAGTCTGACACTGTTTCCACTGTTTCCCCATCTATTTCCCATGAAGTGATGGGACCAGATCTTGAAGTACCTACTATTAAAATGTATGTATATTACCACCAAGAGTATCATAGATACATAATAATTTTCAGACTTATAAATGAGCATTTTTTACTTCCTATACCAATCTCAGTTTCCTTATAAGCATTTTTAGTTACAAAAAAATGCAGCTTATGTGCTAAAATAGAAACACTGTAACTTCTAATAACTGTCAGCGAAAGGTACAATGCTTATGATATTGATGTGTATATATATGTATTGACTTGTTTGCAGTAAAGTGCTTAAAGGAAAAGCATCCTTAACTCTTTTTTTTTTTTAAAGGGAATTTATTACCTTTGACCAAGCTTGTAAATGCAATAATACATTCTCTTTCTCCTTGGATTCTATGCACATATCATACACCTCCTGCAAGGCATGAAGTGACTAGACGAGTATGTGTAAATAATTGGGATGAAAGAGTTTTCCTCACTTGTGTACACATGATTGTCCTGCTACTGCCCTTGGTATTGCTTTGACTATTTTGCTTCCTTCCATTAAATGTTAATACAATGCCTCATTTGGTGGTATTTCTAGCTAATGGATAGCAAGAGTCTTATGATCCTTATAAAGATGTTTCCAATCCAAATCTACATCTGCTTTTTTTATGTCTCAATCTGTTTGCTATTTTTTAATGGCATCTTGGATGAACTTTATATAGAGGCAATCTATACTTCCATTGAAGCTTTTTAAAGGGTTTTTCTTTTCTTTTTTTTTTTTTTTTGTAGGAAAGAAGAAAGACCATTCTTTAAATTATACTTTTCATCAATCCAAAATAGGCAGAGAGTCTGGACGTCTTTGAAAAGAGAGATACACAGAGTAAGGAAATGAGAGAGAGACCTTGTTTCCTTGTAATTTGCAAATGTAATTATCCTGAACATGGAGGAGGAAGCTGAAGCAGCTGGCATGGATTTTGACAACCACATTTAAATTGTTTATAAGAAACCCTCTCCAGTAAGCATGGGTATTCCAGATGCAAGGAGAGACTGTGGTGTCTGAAATCTCAGAGAGAAAAACAAAAACCTAAAATCTGGGTATGCTTGGAGAGTGTGTGGTAGGATACAAAACCATTTATAAACAGAATGACCATCAGACAAGTCAAGGCTGAGCCTCTTGACCGAGCACTGAGTCTCCATACCACTTTCAAGATGTGGAACTCCTATTTCAAACTAATTAGAAGGAACTCCATAGAGAAAAACCCGAAATAGAACAACTCAAAAAAAAAAAAAAGAAAAGAAAAGAAAAGCAGGGACTTACCTGGCAGTCCAATAGTTAAGACTGCACTCCCAATGCAGGGTGTCCAGGTATGATTCCTGGTCACCAAACTAGATCCCATGTGTCTAAACTAATGAGCTTCCACGCCCCAAGTAACCAGACCTCATGACGCAAGGAAAATCTGGCATAGCCAGAAACAAACAAAGAAAAAGTAATATACACATTTCCAATATTCTTATTCAGGATTGCAGTAAGACAGTAAAGGAGTTTTATGCAAGTAATGCGCCCTAGAATTTCAACACCAACATGAAAAATTCATACTTCTAATCCTCCTGAATAAATAGCTTTTGATTTGAAAGGTGAAGACTGTAATTTATGGCTTTGTAGTACAAAGAGATTTAGAATGTTTCTATACCATCTTTGCCATTTGAGGAATTTCTGATTTCCCAGTTCAGATTCTCCTGAAGAAATAGAAGACGATGAAGAAGAAAATGTATTATGAGGCAAGGTTGTGAAGTAGAGCGGGCCACACTGGGGCTTCCAGGTACTCATTCAGGTATGCATTGCATGTATATGTTGAGTGTCTACTCCAGACAAGACCCACTGACAGAAGTTGGTAATGTCACACCTGCCTCCATGGAGTTCATCTTAGGGCTGAACATGAGTGGGTCCAGTTCACAGACTGTGTGATCTTGTGCAATTTCAATTTACTCAACTTCAGCCTGTTTCTCCCACTAAAAATAACACCACCAAAACAGACATACAAACTTTACCTCAGGTAATGTTTATCTTTTTTCAGTTTTCAAATATCAACTCTATTAGGATGTATTTTCACCCAATAAAATTCAGGGTTTTTTTGTGAGGACCTTTCACAAATGGATACAGTACCATAACCACCAGCGTCAGTGTGATTTAGAACATTTGCCTAGTGGTAAGGAATCCACTTGCCAATGCAGGAGACCCAGGTTCAATCTCTGGTTCGGGAGGATCCCCTGGGATAGGAAATGGCAACCCACTCCAGTATTCTGGCCTAAAAAATTCCACGGACAGAGGAGCCTGGTGGACTATAGTCCCTGGGGTCACAAAGAGCTGGACGTGACTAACCATACACACACACAGAGTTCCGTTGGGTCACTCTGCAGCCTAAGTTGGGTCACTCTGCAATCCTAAGTCCAGCCCCTGACAAACTCAGATCTGGCTCTTGTATCTGATCACCACAGCTTTGTCTTTTAAGATTTCATGAATAGAAGCAACCATACATCACATTCTCTTTAGGGTCTGGCTTCTTTCACTTAGTAGAACTTTTCGAATTACCGTTGTTTGGGATATCAATATTATTTCATCATATGGACCTTCTGTGTTGTTTAGATAATTAAGAGTTTATAGTAGAGGCTGGTGAGAAGCTCTTGATTTATAGAAATCATTACATTTTTGGCAACTATTAAATTATTAAATGATTCTGACTCAGACTTTATTTTCTGTTGAGACATAAGGAATAATATCACATCAAGAAATAATCATTTTGGCTAATGCTCCAGTTATAAATATAAGAAGAAACTGGAAATTTTAGATATTATCTAGAAAAATTGAAGCTTCCTTTGATTCAATTAGTGAACATGTTCTTTAGACTGATTTATCAAGTTACATTGTCTCAATTCTATTTTCACTCTGTATGTGTAGATAAGGTCACACTTAAAAATATATAATCTCCAAGGGTCAGTCTTTATTGTCACAGACATGACAGTTTATGTTGTTGCAGCTCTAGCAATCAGAGTCTCTTAATGGCATCATAAAACTTGACACACCATTTTTTTCCCTACAGGGGAGAAAATTAGGAGGTTCAATTTCAATATAGAAATGGCACTCAGAAAAGTGATCACAGATAAATCTCAAAACTATTTTCAGAAAGAGGTTTCATTTTCTATGTCTTGTACACTAAAAGTATGTCTCTGAAATTAACTCATTTTTTATATGTGATCACAATCCAAACCACATTACAAATTCTATAAATCTCCTACAAGCCTTCTAATGCCTGGAATTAGAAAGCTACATTTGGGAGGTAGCTTGACCTATGATATTTTACTAATTCAAAATAGAATGTATGTTAAGAACTTGAAATTTGAATTTAACTTCTGCTCCTGAGAACTGGTGATCAGGATTTGCAGTTTGCAACGTCAGCGCTTAAATGAATCCTGGAGTTATTATTGAGATCAGTAGACTGCCTATAAATGCAACCCTAGGCTGCTTGCTACTTACACTTAAATATGATTTAGCTGAAAACAGCTTAATCAGAACTTGTGGAAATGCCATCACTCTCTGTACATAAAAGATATACTTCATCATATAGTCTATTTATGCCTGAAACATTATTCTGCAGGTTACTTTTACTATGACTGTGTTATTGATTATCAGAAGTTTTAAACCAAATTTTGATTTTAACATTTTGTACGCTATTGCTTGACTGAAGACAGTCAATCATTAGTGTGTACCAGCTATAGCATGCCTGGAGGGGCTGCATTAGTGCACCCAAGTCCTCTTTTTATCACATACTCCTCAGTGTAACAAAGGAAGAGAGGGTTATCAGTAGGCTAAGGGCTGAGATTTGTATCAGGAAAAAAGAAGCCAGTGTTCAACTGTATTCCAGTATAGTTCCATATCACCTATTTGAAAAATGATTGTTAATGAGTTTGTAATTCAATGTTTGGAACTGTGGTGATGGTGGTTTAGTCACTAAGTTGTCTTCGACTCTTGCTACCCCATGGACTATAGCCCACCAGGCTCCTTTGTCCATGGAGTGTGTTGCCATTTCCTTCTCTAGGGGATCTTTCCCACCAGGGATCAAACTTAGGTCTCCTGCATTGCAGACAGATTCTTTATTGACTGAGCCACAAGGGAAGCTCAGTTGGTTCATATGAAATAAGATCTTCCTCACTCAACACCACAGTGAGGAAATGCCAGAAAAACTTCATTGTTGACACTATCTTTAGGAACCAACAAGAACTCAGTGATGGTGGTTTTTGTTTTTCATATAGTTTATTTTTAATATAAACTTCTTTTTGGTTCAGTTTGTGGATGATGGAGGCGAGTTGTGAATTGTGAACTCCAGAAAGGCAAAGACAGAGGCAGAGACAAAATAATAGAGCGTCATAGATCTTGTCTCTATTAACACAATTATCCCCATAAAATAAAGCTCTTTGAGATGGCTCACTGGGATGCATTTAATTAACAAAATAGCCTGCCTGTTTCCAAAGAAATTTTTTATAAAACCATATTGCATTTGGGCATCACCATATTTCCTGCAGTAAGACATCACATCTCGTTTCCTTGTCTTCTTTGTGTCTTACAAAGGATACATTTCTTATGGAATGTCTATAACCAGTGGTATGAAAAAAATTTTTTTCCCTGTGACTAATAAGAAAAAATATATTTTATTGCAACCACATGTATACATTGAGACTAGTTATACATATAACTTAAAAGGTAAAAACTTTTATAAAACTTTACTTACCCTTACCATGAGTAACACTTGGCTATTTTTTTAGTCTGTTCTATTTAATTTTATTTCAAAAAATGTCTTCATGATCTACCATGTTGATCTCACTACCACTAATGGTTTGCCAACCACATATTGGAAAACTGATATGTTTGTATCCTGCAGTGGCTTGGTAGGTTGTATGTATGCCTGCAAAAGTTGAATTTCAATTTTTGAATACAGTCTCTGCATAGTATAAAACTCTGCTTTTCAGCAGAAATAAATTCTTAATTTTACTTTTTGTCATAATGAACACTTTTTTTTCATCCTGTTCTTACATGTACTATCATGAGTGTAGGAATTAGGAGGCCTAGTTTCTAGTTTTTGCCCTTCTGAAAATGAGCAATAAGTCCTTAGCACTTATTTCACCTGAAGGAACCTAAAGAATTAGGCTTTTAGACCTAAAAGAGCCTCTCTCTCTGTATGTAAATAAATATTATATGTATACATGTGTGTGTGTGTATCTTTGTTTTGATCTTTTTACCACGTGTTTATGTTCTTTTTGTAATAATATACAGCAAAATGAATAAACTTAACTGGATTACTTTTAAGTTTCTATAAGTGCCACCTGGGAAAGCCAAAGAAAAATGGATGAACTTAACTGGATTACTTTTAAATTTCTGTTTAGGTTTAACAATAAGCATTCTGTTTTTTTGCCATCAGTTACAACTGTGTAATTTCTTCTCTAGGAGAGGTAACAAAATTGCCCAACTTCATGGCCTTTTTCTCGGCTGGTTCTCCTGGTAAACCTGTATCTCATATTTTTTGAGATAACCAATTAGAACTACTTTGTGGAACAGGTAAGGATGAAAAAAAAAAAAAGATAAGACTTGTAAGAATCCAACACACAATCTCGGCTTAATGTCTAGTCAATAGCCCCTAAATCTAACTTTAACTCCTTTTTCCCCCCAAAAGAAATCCATGTTTCTATTTCTTATATGAGGTCTAAGATCTTTCTGTATGAGACAGTGAAATACAAACTATTCACCTCAATGCTTTACTCTGCTGCATTAAATTTTTCAAGAACAAGTATTAGCTATGAGATACTAAAATATGGTGCATCCTTAATAATAATTTAAGCATGCTGGTAAAAGTTGATTGTGTGTTCTCTTTTTATATTATTTTTTAATATAAATTTATTTTAATTGGATGCTAATTACTTTACAATATTGTATTGGTTTTGCCATACATCAATATGAATCCGCCATGGGTATACACTGTTCCCCATCCTGAACACCCCTCCCACCTCCCTCCCTGTACCATCCCTCTGGGTCATCCCAGTGCTCCAGCCCCAGGCATCCTGTATCATGCATCAAACCTGGACTGGCGATTCATTTCATATATGATATTATACATGTTTCAATGCCATTCTCCCAAATCATCCCACCCTCTCCCTCTCCCACAGAGTCCAAAAGACTGTTCTATACATCTGTGTCTCTTCTGCTGTCTCGCATACAGGGTTATCGTTACCATCTTTCTAAATTCCATATATATGCATTAGTATACTGGTGTTTTTCTTTCTGGCTTACTTCACTCTATATCCTTGTCAACAAGGGTGATATTTAGTTAAATGTAACACCACATAAACATAAAATTTTTCTTATTCCAAACTCTTCATTTAAGATTTTTTCTTCTAGAAGGTTTACTATAAAACTCAGAGTTTCTTATGAATTATACTTCAGATGTGTTAAATAAGATGTCTCTATTAAATGTTTTGATCCCTATTCAAGACATGAATTCATTGTTTGACTACTGCAGCATACACATAGAATGATACAAACTTCATGTTCTATGCTGTCCTTAAACCAGCTTTAGACATCAAAGATTTGCATTCTTCTGATGTGAACTGAACTACAGGCCCAAAGAATAGGCCTTTGTAGGGGGGATATGGAGCTTGAAAGAAATAGCTAAGCAGTTATGCTTCACCCTGTCAAACAGCAGATTTCATATTCACTACCACAAGATGGTTTTTCTCTGAATAGCCTCCATTTCTTGTGTTTGTTGGGGTAAGATAGCCTGTCTCAGTGCAGGCTAGTTACACTATAACATTTTTAATATACATACCGATACTTCTAAGTCTGCAAGGGTAGATATGTTAAAGTCTAATTGGAGATGTATGTTTAAATATTGTCTTTATAGAATTAGTTACACAAAAGCTGTGTGACAAACGTGGGAGTCCTAAAGAGTAGGGGAAAATTTAGAAATCTACATATGCATTTGAGGGGTCTCAAAAGAGGTAAGGGTCTCCCTCTCTCTATCACACTAACAAAAGTACTTCTGGTGACAAAAAAGGTACAAACTTCCACTTATAAGTGTTAGAATAAATCTTAAAAATTCTCATCACAAGAAATAAAATAATGTGAAGTGATGGATGCTGACTAGATTTACTGTGATGATCATTTTTCAATACACACATATCTAGTCATTATGTTGTACACTTAAAACTAATATTATATGCCAACTATATCTCAATATAAATAATTTACTTCTCAATGTTCTATATGCCACATTTACCTATACATTTTTACTTATAAAACTGTAAAACCGATTAATAAAAAGAATAACTGAAAATATATAATATGTACTGATCATTAAACTAACTATCTGGCTAAGAAGATATTAAAGAGTTCATTTTAGTTGCGAATCATCACTCCGAGGTGATTCTCTCAGAAGTGAAGAACAATGTAGGAAGTAAGAATATGATGAGAATTCTAGATTAAGCTACTCTAACTGTACGTAAACACATCCCATAATCTGTGAAACTGCCTTATTTCTGCCAAAGATTTCCTGCAGATGAGAAATGTATAAACAACATGTAATAATATTTGAGACTCCATGAATCTAAACCAGGGAAAGTATCAACACAGATTAAAATCTTCAAAGATAAAAAATCTTAATTGTTTATATTTTCATTTATGATTTTAATAAAATAACAGTAATTAGCTATTTAACTGATTAGTGCTAATCGGATCTTATTTTTCTGTGTCAGTATGTATTGGGGCATCCTAGAAGGCTCAATGGGTAAAGAGTCTGCCTGCAATGCAGGAGACTCAGAAGAAGTGGGTTTGATCCCTGGGTCTGGAAGATTCCCCTGGAGAAGAAAATGGCAACCCACTCCCTGGATTGGGAAGATTACCCTGGAGAAGGAAATGGCAACCCACTCCAGTATTCTTGCCTGAAAAATCCCATGGACAGAAGGGCCTGGTAGGCTGCAGTCCATGGGATCACAAAGAGTCAACACGACTCAGTGACTAAGTACACACAAGTATATGACACACAAGTAAATGACTAAGTACACACAAGTATATACTGTTATACATCAAGATCATTAAGGAAAATAGAAACCACACTAAGTAATTCAAACAGAAAGATATTTAGAACAAGGTTTTAAGAGAAAAATAAAAAAGATAAATGAAATCAAGGACTGTTTCTGTTTAAAAAGGTAAACAATTGGTAAACCTCTAGCCAAGTTCATCCAGAAGAAAGAGTAAAGACCCAAATAAAATAAATGAGAGGGGAGAAATAACCACCGATGTCACTCAGATACAAAAGGTCATGAGAATACTACAAACAGTTATATGCCATCATATTGGGTGATCTAGAGAAATGAAAAAAACTTCTAGAAATTATACAGCATGGCAAGAGTGAGTCAAGACAAAATAGGCAATTTGAACAGATGGATCACTAGAAGTCATAGATCACTAGAACAGATAGATCAATAGAATTTATCATTGAAACAGAAAACCTCCCAGCAAACAAGGCTTCTGACCACAGGACTTCACAGGAGAATTCTATCAAACATATAAAGGAGAACTTATACTATTCCTTCTCAAACTATTCCAAAAATTTGAAGAAGAGGGAACAATCCCAAAGTCATTCCACAAGGCCACCATTATTACCCTGATACCAAAAGCAAAGACACCACAATAAAAGACAATTACAAGCTGATATTTTTCATGAACATAGATGCAAAAACTCTCAACAAAATATTAACAAACCAACCAAAATCACTGCAGATGATGATTGCAGCCATGAGATTAAAAGACACTTACTCCTTGGAAAGTTATGACCAACCTAGACAGCATATTAAAAAGCAGAGACATTACTTTACCAACAAAGGTCTGTCTAGTCAAGGCTATGGTTTTTCCAGTGGTCATGTATGGATGTGAGAGTTGGACTATAAAGAAAGCTGAGCACTGAAGAATTGATGCTTTTGAACTGTGGTATTGGAGAAGACTCTTGAGAGTCCCTTGGACTGTAAGGAGATCCAACCAGTCCATCCGAAAGATCAGTCCTGGGTGTTCTTTGGTAGGACTGATGTTGAAGCTGACACTCCAATACTTTGGCCACCTGATGTGAAGAGCTGACTCATTTGAAAAGACCCTTATGCCAGGAAAGACTGAGGGCAGAAGGAGACGGGACGACAGAGGATGAGATAGTTGGATGGCATCACCACTCAATGGACACAGGTTTGGGTGGACTCCAGGAGTTGGTGATGGACAAGGAGGCCTGGCATGCTGCAGTTCATGGGGTTGCAAAGAGTCAGACACAACTGAGCGACTGAACTGAACTAAATCCAAAAGTACATGCTGCTGCTGCTAAGTCGCTTCAGTCATGTCTGACTCTTGTGACCCCATAGGTGGCAGCCCACCAGGCTCCCCCTTCCCTAGGACTCTCCAGGCAAGAACACTGGAATGGGTTGCCATCTCCTTCTCCAATACATGAAAGTGAAAAGTGAAAGTGAAGTCACTCTGTTGTGTCTGACTCAATAACCACATGGACTGCAGCCTACCAGGCTCCTCCGTCCACGGGATTTTCCAGGCAAGAGTACTGGAGTGGGTTGCCATTGCCTTCTCCAAAAATACATGAGAAGGATAATATAACATGATCAAGCTGCATTTATTCCCAGGTCAAAAGCATGGTTCAACATTTGCAAATCAATGTGATATAGTACATTAACAAAAAGAAAAAGGAAGGAGAAAAATTACATGATCATCTCAATAGACAGAAAAAGCAATTAACAAAATTCATCATCTATTCATGATTAAAAACTCTCAAAAATGGATATGGAGGGAACATATCTCAATATAGTAAAGACCATTCATGACAAACCCAAGTTAACATAATACTCAACACTAAAGTTAAAAGCCTTCCTGCTATGCTCAGTAGCAAAACAAGGATGCCCATTTTTCACAACTTCTATTAACAGAGCCCTAGCCACAGTAGTCAGATAAGAAATATAAGGAATCCAAATTTGGAAGTGAAAAGGTAATATTGGCACTATATTCAGGTGACAAGATAGTCTATGTATATAGAGAACCCTAAAGTCTCCATCTAATAACCACAAGAAATGAATGAATGCAGCAAGATTCCAGGATAAAAGATTAACATGCAGAAATCTATTTTGTTTCTATACAGTAATAATGAAATTTCAGAAAGAAAATTATAAGAACTCCCATTTAAAAATCACATAAAATTACCTAGGAATAATTTTAAGAAGGTGAAAGACCTGTACTCTAAAATCTACAGAACATAATGTGATCCTTCAAAAGCACATGACATTTTTCACAGAACTAGAACAAACAATCCTAAAATTTATAAGGAATCACAAAAGACCTTGATTGCCAAAGCAACCCTGAGAAAAAAGAACAAAGCTGGAGGCAAAACCTTCCTAGACGTCAAACTATCTTACAAAGCTATAGTAACCAAAACAGCAGTGTGATTTTGGCCCAGAAACAGACATACATATCAACAGAATAGAATGGAGAACCCAGAAATAAGGCCATGCACTTATAGTCACTTAATCTATGACAAATGAAGCAAGAATATACAATGAGGAAAAGATTAGCTCTTCAAGTAGTGCTAGGAAAACTGGACATCTACATGTAAAAGAATGAGATAAGAACATTCCCTCACACCATATATAAAAACAAACTCAAAATGGCTTAAAGACAAATTTTACACTTGAAATTATAAAACTCCTAGAAGAGTACATTCACAGAACACTCAATATCAATCACAGAAATATTTTCTTGTATCAGTCCCCTAAGGCAAAATAAATAAAACCAAAAGCTTTTAAACCTGAAAGTTTTTGCACAGCAAATAGAAACATCAACAAGACGACAACTATATAATGGTAAAAGTATTTGCAAATGATGGTAAGTACAGCTCATATAAACAAACAACCCAATCAAAAAATGTGAATACCTTGAATAAGTATTTCTCCAAGAAGACATACAGATGGCAAATTCCATATGAAAAGATCTTCACCATTACTAACTAAAAGAAATGCAGGTCAAAACCACAATAAAATATCACCTAACATTTGTGAGAAGGGCTATCACCAAAAAGTCTACAAATAACTAATTTTGAAGAGGATGTAGAGAAAAGGGAACCCTCATACACTGTTGGTTGAAATGTAAATTGGTATAGCTACTATGGAAAACAGGATGAAACTTCCTCAAAAATTAAAATGGAACTACCATATGATCCAGCAATTCCACTTCTGGGTATATATATCCAGAAAAAATGAAAACAATGATTTGGAAAGATACATGCACTTCAGTGTTCACAGAAACATTATTTACAATAGTTAAGACATGGAGGCAGCCCATTTGCCCATCAATAGAAAACTGGATCAAGAAGGTTTGGTATGTATATACACATTGTATATGCACACACACGCAAATGTGTGTATATATATGCACTTATACACAATGGAATATTATTCATATTAAGGAATGAAATATTGCCATTTGCAGCAACGTGGATGGACCTAGAGAATATTATGCTTAGTGAGATAAGTCAAAGAAAGATAAATACTGTATGATATCACATGTGGAATCCAAAAGAAATACAGATGAATGCTTATGCAAAACAGAAAGACTCACAGATATAGAAAAGAAACCTATGTTACCAAAGGGGAGAGGTAAGTGGGACTGGGGGGACAAATTGGGAATATGGGATTAACAAATCCAACTACTGTATATAAAACAGATAAGCAACAAATATACTGTACAGCATGGGGAATTACACCGTTATCTTAGAAAAATCTATAATGGAGTACAGTCTGCAAAAACACTGAATTACAATGCTCTACACACGGGACTAACACAATATTGTATATAAACTATACTTCAATTAAAAATAAAGCAGTAAAGCAAAATAAATAATACAAGGGTTTGAGAGTTTCAACAAATCACTGAAAGGCTTAAGAGAGTTACAACTGAGATGTAGGTGAGATGTCATTAAGTTTTAGTTTGGTGCCTCAGTTTTGGTCCTAAGAGTTAAAAAATTGTTGCTTCCACTTTGAGTTATATAACTGTAGGGGAACAGGTGTCAATGAGATAAATGACCAGCAGCCTGAAAGCTGAGTATTGACAGGGAAGTGTAGTCTAGCTAACCACACAAAATTTTCCATCTGCTAAAGTCTATGGGCCCACAGTCCTCTGCAGGTAGAACAAATGCCACAGGTGACACATTGGTTGGTATTTTATGCTTTGCATTGGGAAAATAAAAATCTATGTCTAGAAATTCATTAGAAGAAAGTTCACTGAAATTACCTATGTTATGAGAGTAAATGAGATTTTTGTCTTCAGTATATGTTGATCTTTTAAAAGTTAGATGGGATTATTGTAGCAACTCCATTTCTACTGATACATTAATTTCTTATTACTGCATAATAAATCACCACACATTGAATGGTTTACATCAACCCATTTTTTATCCTAGAGTTTTCTGAGTCAGAAATCTGGGTATAACTTAGTTGGGTCCTCTACTAAGAGTCTTACAAGATGGCAATCCAGGTGTCATCCAGGATTTAGGTCTCATCTGTAGGCTTGACAAGGCTTTAAAAAAAAAAAAATTCTAAGTTCATAAGATTGTTAACTGGCTCAAATTCTTTGCAGTTATAAAACTCATGGAGGCCCGCTTCTTCAAGGCT
Source organism: Oryx dammah (assembly GCF_014754425.2). Classification (NCBI taxonomy): domain Eukaryota; kingdom Metazoa; phylum Chordata; class Mammalia; order Artiodactyla; family Bovidae; genus Oryx; species Oryx dammah. The sequence goes on from NW_024070196.1 coordinate 19,941,969, forward strand.
TCTCTGAACTCTAAGAAATTCTAATCCTGATTTTAAGTGTCTTACCTGATTATGTCAGGCCCACCCAGGATAATTTATCTTTTATTAACCCTGAAGTCATCTGATTAGAGTCCTTAATTGCCTCCTGTAGTTCTTGCTAATATCTTGAAAGTAATATCATCTTGGGAGTGATATCCATCATATTGAGAGACCCTGCCCAAACTCAGGGACAGGAAATCACACAAGGGTTTAGGTAATTGTAAGTTAATTTAGAATCTGCCTACTATAACTGTTAAAGAGACATATTGGCAAGCCTCTAGTAACAACCCAATCAAAAAGTGGCCAAAAGACCTAAACAGACCTTTCTCCAAAGAAGACATACAGACAGCTAATAAACACATGAAAAGATCCTCAACATCACGTATTATTAGAGAAATGCAAATCAAGACTAAAATGAGATATCACCTCACACCAGAATGACCATCATCAAAAAATCTACAAACAATAAATGCTGGAGAGGGTGTGGAGAAAAGGGAATCTTCCTGCACTGTTAGTGGGGATGAAAATTGATACAGCCACTATGGAAGACAGTATGGAGATTCCTTAAAAAAAAAAAAAACAAAAAAAACTAGGAATAAAATCACCATATGACCAAGCAAGCCCACTACTGGACATATACCCTGAGGAAACCAAAATTGAAAAACACATGTACCCCAGTGTTCATTGCATCACAATTTACAATAGCTAGGGCATGGAAGCAACCTAGAAGCCCATTGACAGATGAATGGATAAAAAAATCTGTGGTACAATGGATGATTACTCAGCCATAAAAAGGAACACATATGAGTCAGTTCTAATGAGGTGGATGAACCTGGAGCCTATATACAGAGAGAAATAAGAAAAACAAATATTGTATATTAATGCATATATATGGGATTTAGAAAGATGGTACTGATGAACTATATTCAGGGCAGCAACGGAGACAAAGACATAGAGAACAATCTCATGGACACAAGGAGGACAGGAAGAAGCAGAGGGTGGGAGGTATGGAGAGAGGAACATGGAAAAACACGCATTACTATATGTAAAATAGCCAATGGGAATTGGCTGTATGACTCAGGGAACTCAAACCAGGTCTTTGTAACAACCTAGAGGGGTGGAATGGGGAAGGAGGAGGAAGGAATGTTCAAGAGGGAAGGGATATGGGTATTCCTACAGCTGATTCATGTTGATTGGCAGAAACCAACAGAATATTGTAAAGCAATTATCCTTCAATTAAAAATAAATTATAAAAAAGAGAGATGTATTAGGAACCTTCTGCTTCACACTACATGGCACACTGCTTTTCTAGGGTATTCTTTAACTGTTTCATGGACTTCCCTGATGGCTCAGTGGGTAAAGAATCTACCCGCAATGCAGGAGACTCAAGTTCAATCCCTGGGTTGTGAGGATTCCCTGGAGAAGGAAATGGCAACCCACACCAGTGTTCCTGCCTGGAAAATTCCATGGACAGAGGAGCCTGGTACACTACAGTCTAAAGGGTGGCAAAGAGTCAGACATGACTGAGTGATTAAGCATCAAAGTATTAAGATACAGTACATTTATGAGGTGGGAAGGGAGTGGTCATGAGATGTATTATTCTCTATAGTGGAGTAATGATTTGAATTGGTCTAATTCCAGAATCTTAATTATTCAAGAACTAGAATTTTCAGTATGATACTCCTTAACATGTAAAAAAAAAAAAAATAAACAGAACCAGAATATCAGAATATGGGTTATACACTGTCATATCTATTAAAAGTGTAGCCATAATCAGAACCCTGGTTTCCCAACTCTCTAATCCAGTAGTATTTTTCATAAAACCACCCTATTGAGGCCACAAGATAACAGGAAAATTTAGTTACTAGAACTACAACTGTTTTCCAATTTTGATACAGGGAAGATGTAAGGCTCCAATCTTGTGCCTAGTTTATTGTTTTAACTCTAAAATAAATTTTACTGAAGCCTTGAGACCGTTCAATTTGTGCTATATCCAACCAATGGGTAATAGAGAATAGTGGTACAAAGAAAAACAGTATCAAAAAAGAGCTGCACTAGTTTCCCGATCTTCCACTTATGTCTCCATGGCCTGCTCTCTCATCTCCTTTAGGCCTTTTCCCAATGGGACTTTCTTTGAAAGGAGATAACAGCCTTCTTAGCTTATTGTCCATATCAGCCCAGTAGACTGTAGGCTGCATGATGGCAGGGATGTCTGTCTGCTGTATCGCATTGTATCTTTGGTACCTAAAAAAGTAGTTGGCACAGAGTAAGTGCTCAGCAAACATGTGGAATGGAAAAAAAAAAAAGATTGAATTAATTTTTAGTTTTAAGAGATCAGGCTTATCCTGAGAATCAAAAAGGCCAAGAAAATGATGGAAAATATGGATAGCCACCTGAGTAAATTTGTGTGCATTCAGTTGCTCAGTCATGTCCAATTCTTTACAACCCCATGGAATGTAGACTTCCAGGTTCTTGTCTATGGGGTTCTATAGGCAAGAATACTGGAGTGGGTTGCCATGCCTTTCTCCAGGGGATCTATCCAACCCAGGGATCAAATCCAGGTCTCCCGCATTGCAGGCAGATTCTTTACCATTTTGAACTAACTGGGAAGCCCCAAATAAATCTGAGCAGCATTTATTATAAAAACACTGGGATTCAATTTAAGTGGTAATAACATTTGAGTGCCCTAGGACTTCGGACTCACTGCTTTAGATAACATTGAGCTATCACACCAGTTTATCTGTCAGGAGCAGTTTAAAACACCAAACAGTAATCTCCACCTCTGCTACTTAGGTCCTGCGAAGTATCTATCAGAGATAAATCATTGTTATAGAATAGTATGGGCTTCCCTGGTGGCTCAGACGGTAAAGAATCTGCCTGCAATGTAGGAGACCTGGGTTCGATCCCTGGGTTGGGAAGATCCCCTGGAAGAGGGAACGGCTACCCCTCCAGTATTCTGGCCTGAGCACTGCAAATAGCTGGACATAACAGAGCGACTTTCACACACATAGGATAGTATCTTAAGGAGACAAACTAGCTACTTACTGCTTTAGTATTTTATATATGTAACTTACCAGAAAGTGGCATCAGCTGTTTAGATACCCACAGAATTACTTTTATTTAGTGGGATCCAGGCTTGGATCTTTCCTTTTCCAAAAATCAACCTAAGAACTAGCCCTATAGGTTTCATATTTGTTTTAGGGTTTGGGGGGATTTTGTCATTGTTTTTATTGTTTTTTAGAAACTGACAGAGTGCTGAATGTTATTCAGTACCTCTTCCATAATGCTGAACCAAACTTTTATTCAAAATTAGTAATTTAGCAATAAAACAAGCAAACACACACACACACACGCACTCACGCACGCACGCACACTCGGTTACTCAAAAGAACCGATATGTTTTATTCCTCCTAATAATGAGTTACATGATAAATAGCAACCTTTCATCTTTGCCTTGGCTGCCAGGATGTTTAGAACTATTGTTATCTTCTTAGGATGACCACCTACCTTCCCTTGTGTACCTGGGATTGCTGGGTGTCTCAGGACACAAGCCCTTCAGTACCCAAACTGGACAGTTTCAGGCTAACCAGGAAGGCTTTGATTATAAAATACATGCTTGTCTTTGAAACTTTAAAAATCATAAATTTATAAAAACTGCATTTATTTATAAGTATAATTTACTTATATGTTTTACAAAAAAGTAAACTAAGTTGCAGGCACTCAGTCTGAAAGGGTAATTCTGTTTCACTAGTTGGATTAAGGAACCAGAACTAAGAGTGAGAGAGTACTCAAGGAAAGGATTTGAAAGTTACTGATGTGGAGAAATAGCTAAAGAACAGATGGTCCCTTTATGTACCCTGCTGAGAGAAGCAAGAGACATATACTAAGTGGTAGAGGGGAAAAAAAAGAGAGAGACAAAACAGGAAGAGAAGCTTCTATTTTTATTACTGGCTACAGCTCTTATATTTTGTTTAAAATTTCTCATCAAGATTCTACATTCCTTGCTAATTTCTTTATTGATTTTCACATGTTTAAACCAAGACAATACTGTCTTTAAAGAGTGTTAAAAATTAATGGATTAGGTAGGTGCGAAGCAAGGAGAAATTCTAAACCTATTAATTGAAGAAGGTTTGGCCTAAATAATACTGTCACTGTAAAGTGACAAAGCTCTGAGTGGAGATGTTTGGGTTGGAAATGATGCAGAAAGAATTCCAGCCACCACCACACACTGCAAAGCACACCCTGGTGCCCCTGCATTATCACTTTCTCAGCCTGTCCTGAGCCAACATATTGTTTTTCTGTCCAAGTAATTTTCAGTAACACCCACAGAATCCCCAGCAGTGACTGCACTGAACATAACACCTGGCAAAAATTCAACTGAATGTGAGCAAAACAGCATCACAGAATTTAAGCTCCTATATAAAAATCTCCCTCTACACTCTGAAAGACAGGAAAGGAACAAGCTCATGGCTATGAAATTAAGCAGTCTTCAGCCACTAATTCCAAGACAAAATAAATAAATAAAACATGCATATTTTATAACCTGGTTCTAACACCACTAAGGAAAGCAAAATTATACAATTCTACCCAGAGAGCATCTGTGTGATAGAAGCAGCTTAATAATTAAAACCAAGTCCTTTTCAGAGAAGCTGGTTCCATCAGAGTCAAGACACATGCTCTTTAAGGGGTCTTTCCTGGTTCCAGGGACTGTGCTGGTTCAATTCACTTTATTATTTCCATCAGAGAAATTTCACCAAATATAGACAACATGTAATTTTTAAAATATACTTTGTATTGCACCATCATTTTAGACTGTTTACCATTAAGCTTATTTACTAGTCAATGAATGTATCATTTTTGACAAAGCAGAGATATAAGAGAAAGAAAACTGTGAAAGTTGCCAGAACATTTGCACTGATTGCTTAGGTTTTTTAATTTAATAAATTGTTGTCACATGGAAAAACTGGTCACCTAGATTTTTCGTGCGTGAGACTTGATACCCAGAAATCCCCTTACTAAATAATGAGATCCACGGGGCCTCATTTTAAAACGTAGCCCCTTTGGTTTGAGCTGAATTTTGTCACGTGTGCGGCTGAATAAAGAGCCCCACTGCTGGCTCCATCTCCACAAGCTGACAGCCCAGCCTTGGCTCTGGTATAATGTTTTTTGTTTTGTTTTGAGGTAGACTCCTTAATCACATTAGAAGCTATTATAATCCCCTGACCAAAGAGACAGCTTGCTCTTGGTGGGGCCATACATCCGGGCCCCACTGCTTTGAGTCATGGATTTCCATTTCCCTGATGAGATGACATTATCCTCTTGACACAGTTCTTTTTTGTCCTCTCAACATAGTTCCTTTTTGTCCAACAGTTGGTGCTATCTTTCTACCACACAGAAGCCTAGAACACACTGGAGAGTGTTCACATACCTGGAGAAAAGAAAACCTTGTATCCGTATGTTTTTACTTAAGGTATTTTATTTATTTCAAACTCTGTGAAAGGAACTGGAGACAGTATCAACTGGCTTTTCTATTTCTTAGGCTAGGATAGAATTTAAAAAAATGTACAAGCTGCACTCATATTGCTCTAAAGTTTCATGTCCAATTCTGGGTATTAATAAAGCACAGTGGTTAAAAAAGTGACCTATGTCACTACGAGCTGGCCCTCATTTCGAAACCTGGATTTTTCTCACATTATATGACTTTCGGAAAGTGACTCAGACTCTGTATAGGAGTTTGATGTGTGTTAGCCACTCAGTCATGTCTGACTCTTTGCAACCCCATGGACTATAGCCCACCAGGTTCCATGGGAGCTGTCCATGGAATTCTCCAGGCAAGAATTCTGGAGTGGACTGCCATTCCCTTCTCCAGGGGATCTTTCCAACCAGGGATCGAACCCAGGTCTCCTGCATTGAAGGCAGATTCTTTACTGTCTAAGCCAACAGGGAAGCCTCCAAATAGGAGTTTACCCATCTTTAAAGTATACACAAGAATAAATATCTACCTCTTAACATGTTTGGGGAAGTTAAGGAAATAATGCCAATATGTATTAGTAGTATATTGTCACATAACTGCTGGTTATCATTATTGTCATTATTAGATATATAAAAATCTATTTAGCTACTTTTAAAATATCTAGAAAATTAAGATAATCCACACCTTTAATAAATATAATACGTATGTTCTATGGTAAAACTGTACATTTTCAAAAAATTAAATACCAGCAAAACACACATGCAAAAAGATGTAGAGTTTCACATTAATAAAAATATTTTAGTTCTAGCAAATCTATTCTTAAAATTTCTGCTGATACCACAGTCCCTGAGCTGGAGTCCACGAGTGCTGGAGTCAGATGTTGAGTGTGTTGTGTAAACAGGGGGCTGTTTCATGATTCAAGAATGTTCAGGATTAAAAGAAAAAATTGTGCTAAAAAAAACAATCTGCTGCTACCGTTTCCAGAAATTCTCTCAAAATCCCATAATAACCAGTACTTTTAAAAACAGTTGTTCATGAGGCAAATTAGTGACACAGTGTTCAGAGAGACCTATTTCAGCATTTACCCAGGCACACATGGATACATGTTGTACTTAAGGGCTCTTATTCATAAGACTAACAAATTCAAACAATAAGAAAGCAATTCCTCCCTGTAGCTCCCCAACGGAGCTCAAATTGTACCCATTAAGAATGAAACAGAACCCTTAGAAGCACAGGAATACAACTGTAAACATAATGATTCTCTTTGTTCTCTGATAATGTTAAAAAAAAAAAAAAATCACACCTTTTTCAAGGAACTCTGACACCACATAATAAAGTAACTGTTACTGCCCACCAATTCTGGTCGGCTAGACCTCGGTGACCTTTGATACAGAGTGATAGCATAGTTTCTAAGATATTTCCAACAACTATAGCAGTGTTTGCAAAGAGCTTACGTCCATAGTGGCTATACAAAATAAACCCATGTGGAAATTTCATGGCCACTGTTTTTTTTTAAAGGTGATATGAATATACCCTGCTAAAGAAAAATCCAGTCAGCCTCTTTCCCGCCCATTTTGAGGGGTAAGTACTATCTAGGACCAGAGTATAAAAATAGTTACGTACCATATAAGATGTTATTTAAAACATGCAAAAACACTCACCTTCATTCTATATTTTTACTATTTGAAAAAATACCCAGCACTCCACTTCCAACACACATACCCCACCAGTAATTTTTTTTCCCCCTTTTTTCTTCTGATTCCCGAAAGGATGCTGAGCCAACTAATTTTTGCAGATGGGGCCTGGGCAAATCCACCTGGAAGCCCAAAGCCCTGGGCAGAGGAAAGCATGGCCACTTACCCTCCTATCCTCGCTTCTACTCTAACACTTGTTTGCTCTCTCCCCCACCAAACAGAAACACATGTAAGAGGGAAGAGGGCCCTGGGCAACAACATTTGGAAGCTGAAAACCAATTAGATAGGGTAGTTGTTAGGAGCAGTGAGAGATTTGAAGAACAGAGGTGGAGGAGTAGGAAGGCCTCAGAGAGGGAAATGAGAAGTAAAAGGGAGAGCCCTTCAGGGTTTGAACAATTCTGGAACCAGCAAAGTGCCCACAATTAGGTGGGTGGGTTCATGTGTAATTCTGCATGATTAATCTTAGCCTTTTTCATGTAATGGGGTTATTTGGAATCCATTGAGATAATAGATGTGAAATAATTTCATAAAAATTCAAGCACAATATGACTGTGAAGTTTTAGTCATAAGTGATTACAGCTATTTTACCAAATGAAAGGCCTGAGGGCATGGGAGAGGTTTGAATTAATAAGATATTAATTATTCTGTAGTTCAGTAATTTCTGTAGTTCAGAAAATTCTGTACTCATTTAAAAAAAAGAGAGAGAGGGTAGTGTAGATGCTAAAATATCCATTTGCCCAAGATATTACACACCTCTTAATCTTTTAATTAACATAGCATCTGTGTCGGTGACTCTTTAAGTCTTACAAACCACATTACCACAGTTGCCTGAATATTCCTCAAACCACTGGGAACTGAATTTTTGCCATGGGGGTTATAAGACGCAACCGACTTGCCTGGTTCATAAATCCTTCAGTTTCCTGGTTTAGAGTCAAACAATGCTTCAGTCTTCTCTCCTCAATCAGAGATTACTCTGCGATGCTGCAACAACTTGCATCTGGGCCCACCGTGCTTTACCTTTCCCTTTATAGGTGCCTTTTGCCACGTGACTTTGTAGCTCCTCCTTTCCTAAAAGGATACAGTATGTTTTCTTTCTTCTGACTTTGGGCTTGGCCATGAGGTGGCAACTCACTCCAGTATTCTTGCCTGGAGAACCCCACGGACAGAGGAGCCTGGCAGGCTACAGTCCATGGGGTCACAAGAGTTGGACACGACTGAGAGACTAAACCACCACCACCACCACCACCATCATGAGACTTGTTTGGGCAAACAGAATATAGCAGAAATGATAGTGTATCTGCTCTGGGTCTATGGCACCTCAAGACACCTTGCAACTTTCAAGTCTCTTGCTTAATCCTCTGCTGTTACTGTGAGGAAGACTCGCCTTAAGTATTCAGTTCATCAGAGGGAGATGAGGGATGTGTGGGGAAGAGCTGCCCCAGTCGAGCCCAATTTAGGTTAATCAGCCCCTCTAGGCCCCACAGGTGCATGAGATAAACCATTTCTTCTTTTGTGAGCTGCTGAGAACTTTGGTTGTGCATTACCCAGGTTTATTGAAGCAACTGTTAATCCAGACACTGACCCTCCAAAGTGAATCATTTCTTCTGGCACCATGAGAATGAGGTCAGCACCAAACCCTTCAGACCCTTTCCACTTGGACCCTGAAAAATTTCATTTGTCTATTATCTCTGCTTGGTAACAACATGGTCACTCCCCTAACCAAACTGCAATCCTGTTTTTAAGCCATAGTTCAAAGAAATTTCTTTAGAAATAACAGTGGAGAAAATGCAAGGTCCTTTTTAAGAAAAAGAATGGAGAATCCATGCATGGGAATATGCTTCTCTTCTTGAACCATCCTCTACAGCCAAAGATTTAAATCCAGCACTTAAGATTATCTGAACGCATAGCCACTAAAACAAAACAGAACAGAAACTTAAAATCTGCCATTGTGCTAGCATTCACATCTCTTGGGATGATATGAAATAGCAGGGGTTAAGAGTCACTCAGTTGTGCTCTTAAATGATCACCGATCTATCTTTAGAACCAGGCAGAACCAGGTTACTGAAGCACAAACTAACGGTGTATGCCTGGGAAGCAAAAGTAAATTTTCCAAGCATCTCGGTCTTCCTTTGTCAAAATACAGATATTTTGACAGTTTTCTATTAAACTATTTTCTCAGTTTATTAAAGGGAACAAATGAGAAAGACATATTGGAGGCATTTACTGGAGTTACAGGCAGCTTCCATTCTCTTTTCTAACCAGACTAAGATATATATCCCATAGTATCCTTACCATACTCTCTCCATTTTTGTTTAAACAAGTGACATTGCATGTCACGGTCATTGCCACTGCTACACAGGAAGACACATATTATTATGTCAAATGAACTGTGTGAAACTCAGCCGAAGAAGCCCAGGGCACATACAGTTTTGTTTTGTTTTGTTTTTGCCCTCATTCTACAAGTCCATGCTCAAAGAATAAACCCTGGGCTTTTACTTTGATTTGGGATTCAAACAACACTCAGAGAACTCAATCAAGTTGTTGTTGTTTTTCTAGTTGTGACTTTATCTCCTGTATTCCTTCCTTAAGTTCACAGGGACTAGCTGAGAGTTGGTACTGCTTTTTTTAACTGGCTGAGAAGTTGATCATCACCCAAAAAGTTCATGATCCGGAATTAACCCTTGGATCCAAAATGAAAGTGAAGTCGCTCAGTCGTGTCCGACTCTTCATGATCCCATGGACTGTAGCCCACCAGGCTCCTCTGTCCATGGGATTCTCCAGGCAAGAATACTGGAGTGGGTTGCCATTGCCTTCTCCAGGGGATCTTCCTGACCCAGGGATCGAACCCAGGTCTCCCCTGGATCCAAAGACAGACTTTATTCCCACAAAATCAAAATTGGTAACACTTTCTTGGATACCCACTGTACACAAACAAAAATTATGTTAACTTGACTGTACAAACATTGATAAACATAAGCATACTTTTAAAAAACATAATGTTGCTTGTTCTCACAGTTTAAAAGTATACCAGAAGAAATGGGTTACTTTTTTCCTTTAGAGCCTTCCCTAATAAGCTAACAAACATGAATAACTGTATTTCAGGATTTTCTCTGTTCCATAATCCTCCCTCAGAAGTTTTCAGACACTGAAGAAATTTTCAAAGATTAACCTTTGGAAAAAGTTGTCTTTTTAGAAAAGACAAAAGGAAAAAAAAAAAAAAACACCTATGTGAAATTTCCCAGAGACTCTCCTTCTAATTTACACTAATGGATATGCAGGTCATATGGAAAATTAAACACCAAAATCTGAATTTTCGGAGCAAGAGAATTTATGCATACAAATCCTATTACCAGCTAATGGGATTTGTGGGGATCCCCAGTGACCTATTTAAAAAACGTACCCCCTGCTGTTCAAGATGAATATATCATGTGAGCTAAACCAGAATACTCAGTCCTGCAGTTGGCTTTATCCCCAGTCTGTTGGAGTGATCCCTCCATGATTTCTAAAAGATGCTGGCAACCATAGCAGTTTGCATATCTGACTGACAGTGCAAAATGACATCTATATTTTCTCCTTTAAGTTCTCCAAAATGTGTTTCAAATATTTTTTTAAGGCCTCTTCCTTCCTTTTTCCTTTCCTCTCTACCCTTCCTTCCTCCTCCTTTTTTTCCTCCTTGTCTTCCTGTTCTCTTCTCCTTTTTCTCCTCACTTCCTTCTCCTTATTCTTAAATGTAGAAAAGAAGTGAAGCGAGCATTAAGGCATTAATATTCTCTTTCTCTCTCTGTACTTGGTTGAAGAGATTGAGGCTCCTGTCACAGTTAAAGTACCTGTCACTGCAGTGGTTTCAGAACTCTCTCGTGATACCAACATACACATGTTTTTGGAGAACTATTTCTAAGTCAGGACTGTCAGGTGCTGAGAAAACCAAATCACCATGAGTGTGGAAGTGTCTGGGGTATTGATACTGCACTCCTGTCTGTACAAAATCCCCTTGGCAAAACACCAGTTTTCTCTGGGACATGGTCTCTCACTAACCTCCTGCGGTCCTCTGACTGGATACAAAATCACCCCTTCCTACAAAAGGGCATGTTTCTATTTACCAGCCAATGAAACATCTATGTCCTCAAAGCAAACATCTCAAATCTTTTCTTGGAACATGCCATCTGAACGCAAACATACAAAACTAACAAAACTAACACAAAATTGAACTATTCCTCTTTAAACATATGAATTTTGAGAATGTTTTTATATTAATAACTAAAGAATTAAACTGATAGTGATGAAATAGCAGACAACCTTCCAAGAACTATCAGATTAAGAGTTTGAACATGAAATTCTTGGCATTACTCAGATCACCATACATAATCTCATAGAAGGTTACTCTTATAATTAAAGGTGGGTAAAGTAATTCAAAATCAGATTTATGTGAAGCCAGAATAATGATATACAGTAAGATTTTTACATAAGCTTTTTCTTAACACCAAAGGGGTAGATTCTGATTTTTCAGCACCTAGACCTTTTAAAACATACAGAAATCACCATTTGTTTGGATATATACAGCTTATTATTACATTATTAGTTTCCTTATTTCATGTAGAACTTGATTTCTCCTACAAAATTTCATAACATCCTAGCAGATGCATTCTGTACACAATCAGTGACTGTGATTCTGTTTCATTGTCTACTGATTTGTGTATGTCTGTGACCTCTTGGCTTCATTCCTTTAAGTCTCAGCAATACTCAGAATTATCAGACTCGGAGGTCATTAGACTCAATTCTAGTTTTTGAGTTTCTTTTTTGAGCATTTGGTAAGGATTGATATTTCATGAGTCTTATTCTTAAAAATCTCCAAAGTTCAAACAGAAAAGTGTTAACTCATTTACTTTGTAATTACCATTTGGGTTCATTAAACACTTTTATTTTTGTAAAAGATACATTATGTATCCATTTTTGTGTCATCTGTTGCACATCAATTTTTCTCAACTATCCAAAAAATCATAAAATAATAAGAATACAGAAGAATGATGAAACACTTAGAAGAATAATACAAAAGTGAAATAAATTGTTATTCTTTAGCTTTCTTACTGTGTTGTACAAAGTAATGCATCATCTTTCAAGAAGGCATAAAGGAAACCTGCCTATCATTATTTTTTGTAATCTGCTTTTAGCTTTCATTGAAAACAGTAAAATCTGTTTTTTTTTTCTTTCTTTCTGCCTATCTGAGCAAAGAGGAGAAAACTGTCAGTGAAACACATTTCAAAATCATTAGACAAATCAGAAGGTGAATGCAAAGGCAAAGAAAATTGCACTTTACACTTTGATGGTAAAACTGATCATATAAGCAAAATCGCAGACTATAGGTGTTTAGATTGATGAAAACTTACAAGAATTTTTCAAACTCAAATTTGATAAGGAAGCAACATAATTCTAAAGACAAAAGGTAATATGATTTTCTCACCTAAATAGCCAATCAATAGGAAGAGGGACTTCATAACATAAAATTTTTGACAAAAACCTAAACCATCACATTTTGCTAGAAGGATATATATATCTGTATTGTATTATATATGTATTTTATGAAGCATCTTGTCAAACTTGATAAAAGTAGTAAATGTCTTGATACTACTGTTAATATTTGATAGTTTACTATAACATAATTATTAAAATTTTAGTAAAAATTAAGTAAACTATAAAAATTAAGTTTTTAAAATTAAGTAAACTTTTAAAATTCTACAGATTACTTGTAAAATGATTTAAGATATTTTGAAAATTAAATTTAAAGTGTTGATTATGCCCAGAGTAAGTAAATTATGACTTACTTTTTTTCCTGGCAAATTGAGGGTTAAGCTGCATGCATATTCTAAATTAAAACATTTCAGCAAATCTAATAGAAGTATACTTCTTCATTTTGACTTCTAAAGTTGACTAAAGGGCTCACAGACTGACTGTTGTATCCTTGGACGTAGAGAATGTGAGAAAGAGTAGAGCAAGGAGCCAAATGAGAAGATAAAGATCCTGCAGTGACCAAACTTTTCTCTGAATGTATTTGTGTTTGCACACTATATTCCTTATTTATTTCATATGGAACATATTACTGAATTTGGCATTTGAAAGATCAGCATCGCTGATCAAATAACCAACTAGGTTGGTTTAAGAGTGTTTCATCAAAACTTTTGGCTACTCCTCAGTTCATCCCAGGGCAACACCATCAACCTTTGTGGCAGCAAGAGAGTAACATAAAAAGATTCTTTGTTGTTTTATGAACATGTGCCAAGCCAAAATTCCCATCATGTACCTACAGAACCAGTTATCAAGATCACCATGTCAATTCAACTGGAGTGCACGTATATTTTTTCCTTATTTACAGACCTGTAATTACTTGCATTTAGTTCATACTACTTATCTTAAAAAATAGCCATAAAAATTTATATTGGTTCTACACATTGGGTAAATGGACTCATTTAGGCTGTTGAATAAAATTTATCAATCCAATTAAATTAACCTGAAAGCTATGCTGAGTGGCAGAGATCTAAATATACTGGTTCTTGTGATTATGTGGTAGCAAAACACATCCATCAGGTCCCAGGTCCCACTCAAGTGTATCAAGGACATTCAGCTGTACAGATAGTTCAATTAAATCTCATCTATTTGATCTCTATTCACTAAATTCTCCCAGCTGTGAACCATTAGCAGCAAGAATCAATCCAAAGTGTTTGGGAAGCACTGCCTCCAGCCTGGCCCAGTCTTTCAGTTCCTATTATAAAATTCTAGTCTTATCCTTCATGCAGCCCAGAACACAAGCTTGTTAATATTCACAGCTCTAGTACTCTATTGCTCCATTGTAAGAGAGGCAAACCATGAGTCTAGCCTTAAATTCATATTTGTTACATCTTCCCATTTCTCTCAATTATTTTTATAAATCATAATAGCATTTTAAATTTATTTTTATTAAGATTACTTTTAGAGCAATTTTATATTCACAGAAAAATTGAGGGGAAGATATAGCAATTTCCCATATAGTCCCTTACCTCACACATGGACAGCTTCTCTATTATCAATATGCCCCTCTAGAGAAGTACCTTTGTACGACTGATAAGCCTACGCTGACACATCATAATCAACCAAAGTCATTAGCTTACATTACGTTCACTCTCGCCATTGTATATTCTATGGATTTGGATACATATATAATGACTTGTATCCATCATTATGGTATCATACAGAGTATTTTTCACTGCCTTTAAAATCCTTTATGCTCCACCTATTCATCCCTCCCCTTACCTTATCCCTCACAAACATTGATTTCTTTTTTTTTACCGTCTTCATAGATTTGCCTTTACCAGAAGGTCATATAATTAGAGCATACTGTACATAGCCTTTTCATATTGGTTTCTTTGACTCAGTAGTAATACACCTGTTTCCTTTATGACTTTTTATGGTACATTTTTTTAAACAGTAAATAATATTCCATTTTCAGTATATACCACAGTTTATTTTTCCATTGATCTCCTGAAAGACATCATGGTTGCTTCCAAGTTATGAGAATTATGAACAAAGCCACTATAAACATCATGCACAGATTTGTGTGGTTACAAGTTGTGAACTCCTTTGGATAAATATCAAGGAGTGCAACTGCTGGATTGTAGGATAAGAATCTGCTTGGCTTTCTAAGAAATCATCAAAACATCTTCCAGAGTTGGTAACATTTTCGATTCCCCCGAGAAATGAATGAGAGTCCCTGTTGCTCCACATCTTCACTAGCGTTTGGTGTTGCCAATGTCCCAGGTTTTGGTCATTCTAACAGGTGTGTAGTGATATCTCAGTGTTGTCTTAATTTGCATTTCCCTGATGACATATGATAAAGGGCATCTTTTCATATGCTGATTTGCCATCTGTGTATCTCCTTTGATGAGATGTCTGTTAAGGTCTTTGGTCCATTTTTTAATTAGGTTGTTTGTTTTTTTATTCTTGAGTTATGAGAGTTCTTTGTATATTTTGGATAACAATCACTGATTAGATGTGTCTTTTGCAAATATTTTCTCCCAGTTTGTAGTTTGTTTTCTCATTCTTCTGATCATAATTGGATTAAAAATTTTATTCTCCAGTGGACCTTCTATAAGAGAAGTAATTCATGGCATAAAATTCATAAACAGATAGATGTACTATAGCAAACAACACAGATGAACTTGATTCTCTAGTTTAAGAAACATTTTAGAAGATCTACTATTGCATCAGGTTCTATGGTAATCTCTGGGAAGAAATGAAAAAAAAAGTAAATAAAACCAAAAATCAAGACAATATGTTGTGTCACAATAGAAATTTATATCAGACTTAGCATACTATGGAATTAGGAAAGAGAAAGCATTAAGCTTCCATGGGAGTACAGTGACTACAGGGAGGGTGATGATTATTAAGATAAGAATACTCTTCCAACTATGTATCTATCAAATCAATCAATTTGTTATTTCTCCAAGTGACAGTGGACATTCTCTCTTATTGGGCTCTTGTATTTCCCTTTGTTTTTAGAATAGAAATGTCATCTGTGAAATCATTCTAATAATTCTCTTGTCCCTTGGAACAAAACCCTTATCTCTTCGCATGTCTCCCTCACCTAGTCCCATACATCCTTCCTAGGGAGAAAAAAAAAAAAAAAACTATAATTTTGGGGATTTTCCTGACTAAATTGCTCTTATTTAGTTAATTAAATATAATTGTCAGTCCACTACAACTCTCTGCCCCTTGAATAAATCCACGTTCTACCTCATTCCCATTTCCTTGCAATCCATGGCTCCTTCCCTTCCAGCAGCTTCTGCTGATTTATCATTCTAAATCCATTTTTAATTTTCTAACTTTTATAACACAAAGGAATAAACCTCAATAAACTTGGGTAGGAGACATTACTGTTTGTAAATGCTTTAGGGTTCATCGAAATATCTCCATTAATTTTTAATTTCCACACTCTCTATAGGCAAGTTGAATGCATGTTGAATTCACAACCATTTGTATGTGTGTGCATTTCAGTTTTCAAAGATCTGTGAGTGCCATATGTAGAAAAAAAAATCACACAAAGGCAAGCTAATTAGTAAAAAAAACAGCCTAGAGGAAACAAACCTGGAATTAATGGTGACTGCCAACCTAAAAAGCAAATGTCATTCTACCGTAAAATCCCAGAACATTCCTTTCTTTTTCCTGAGGATCTCAGGATCACAGGAACAAACGCTGCTAAGGTAAATAAAAACCCATATAGCCACAGCAAATGTTGTTTATGTAGACCAGACCCAAGTAACCACACTGGTTCAGAGCTGAGTTTTTTAATTGGAAACCTTTTGTGCCCAACCAAAGATGTCTTAATGAGACAGAACCACAAAAAGGGAAGCTACATTAACACAAAGCTTGTTTATAAGTCAGCTGGAAATCATTATTTTCTTAGGAAGTGTTCCAAATTTTGTTATTTTCTACTAGTACTAGGTAACTACTGAGTAGTTTACAAATAGAAAATAATAACAATGAATTGGCAATAACACAGAGTTAGTTTTTGGAAACTTTACAAAAAAAAAAAACCTCAAAATTACTCACACATGTGAATATGCAAAAATCTATTGTGGGTTTTTTTTTTTTTTTTTTTTTGCTGACATATGCTTTTTTCTTATTGAGTTATAAGATATAAGACGAGCAGCTTCCTTTCACTACTGGAAGTCCAAAATTCTTCTTGTCAATGTTCATCTTTGGGTAGATTTTGGCCTTTCCTCTCTAATACAGAGAAAGATTCAAAATCAATTTCATGAGACTAACTACATAGCTTTATCCCGGTTACCATTCAAGATAGCATGCTCTAGTGTGACTTCATTTGAATAAACAGTCTATTCAATGAATTTGACCTTATTTACTGAGTCTTAGGAAAACAGAAAAAGAATCTGGGATTAATGGGAGCCACTATAAAGATTTTCATCTTTCCCACTCTTTTTGCCATTATCTTGAAGTATATTTCATTAAAGTTTTTTTAGTACCTTTTCTGCAGTTTTCTATAATGGGAAAATCATTTTACTAATGGAAAAGTTTTATTTTTTACCTCAAAGTCCAACTGAAATGAGTTTAAAACTAGAATATCTTTGCGAGAGGCAGGTTTGGGAAACTCTTAAATTGTTCATTGTGTTAACCCAAGGGTATACGATGGCAAAAAGGATATTTTGGAGTGTGTAATTTCTAATAATTAAGGTTGGGAAGTAGAAGGGAGAAGCATAGGGTCTTCTTTGACTGTATAAACAGGGTCAGTGTATTTAAATTAAAACAGACATTGGCTGGTAGTTTCTGGGCCAATATATATATTTTTAACATATACAAATTTTACATAATATTATATATATACATACTATATATATAATATTCAGTGGTAATAAAGAGCAAAATGTCATATTACTCTGGGAAAATCTGCTTTTGAATGAACCAAAACAACTCTTCCTATCTGTTTTTTAAATATATTAATAGTTTAATCATTTGAAGCTATGTATTGAGATAGCATAGTTAATGATTTCCTCTTGTATTCTGTATATGATTCTATTATTTACAATTAAACATGATCTGTTTTAAGAATTGTTCCTGTATTTTTATATAAATGAACCACTGAGTAGTACGATATAATGCCATATACATTTTGCATATTCAGTGTAGCATAATGCCCTCTGATGTTAACATAGTTAAGAACTGAGATGAGTTGGCTCTAGAAAATCTTGTCAGGGTTGGGTATAGATCTTCTAATAAAGAGAAAAATAAACTGCTGCTGCTGCTAAGTTGCATCAGTCGTGTCCAACTCTGTGCGACCCCATAGCAACTGCTTCCCTTGATAAAATTTGAAGTCTTACTTTTCTTAGTTGTTTCTGAATGTGTCATAGAACAAATACTGTCTTGATTATATGATACCATAACTTCTGGGAAATAATTTTTATTTATTGGAATTACAGTGTGGTAAATTGATATTCAAGAAATAGCACATTCTAGTTCATGAAAAAGTTAAACTGATAATGGGTAAAACTTCTTAGCAACAATGAAATACAGTAAAGGAGATTTTAACACATACCATTTGGGGTGTATTTGAGACAATATGATTTTTAAATGCTTTACTTTTCCCCTACTTAATAGACCTCCCCCCAACCCCGCCACCAAGAATCCAATTATTTACTATGCTAAAAGGTGAAAACCAAAGGATAAAACCAAAATCAGCTGAACTAACTCAGTTTAATTACTTATTTCTCTTGTTCTCATAAATGAAGATGCCTACAGAAATAGTAACATTTTCATAAGAAACAAGAGACCCCAAAATGAAACCACATGTCCTGTTGAGACTAGTCCTTGAGCTCAGGAAATACCAATTATCTTCATTGTTGTTTTATTCTTTAACTCCTAAAAATGTAGGCATGGTTTTGAATTCCAGTTTGGCAAGTATATGCAATTCCCCATCAATATCACTCACTTTTGTGCCTTTTATCTTTCTTTTTAAAGTTATGTTTGATGTTTCCTCAAAAACTTTTTCTGAATAAAAGGGGAAAAATGTGATTTTAGTTCACAGTTTAGTTTTGAATATTTTTTCACATACTTAAGTCAGAGCAGGACTGGAAATATCTTCTATTCTCTGCTAAAACTGAGTTTTATGGCTGCTGAAGACTGATCTAATTTTTAATTTTACAAGTATTTTGTGGACTAGGATATGCTACTGCCTGAATACCAATTTACCATAAGTTATTTACATGGAAGTTCTAATAAATAATCAAGATAATTTGAATTAAAGAAATGTCATTTTGCTTCTTCTCATTGGGAGATATCTTTAAAATTCTCTTTTCTGCTAAAATTTCCTGGCTAATATTTTTTAATTTATCCAGTAATGACCTACCTCTACTTTTTTTTAAATTTTCTGGGCCATAACTATTAATACATCCAGTAAATATTTGTTGCCTAACTATGGGATGAGAAATACAGTTGTCGAGCATCTCCTAAAGTTTTTTATCTTGTGCACTAGCGTTGTGATAGTGAAGGGCTTCTTTTGTCTTTTTTCTTCTTCTCTCATTCACTCTCTTTCACATAAAGCGACATGTGGTGAGTGGCATACTATTAGAATTTCTTCTGCCAGCTACTCTTCTGTTACTATTAGTGTTTTTCACTATTTAGCTTTCGAACATTTCAAAGTTTTGTTTGTATGTTTGAAATCAATTGTTTAACAAATCAGAAACAACTGAAGCTAACAGCAGTCCCTAATGTTGATAATTTTGTCTGTTTTGCTTTGTGTAGATAAAGGTCAACTAAAAGAATTGATATCTCTAATTTCTAGTCAAGTGTGCCACCTTCCAGAACATCTACTTACTTTATGTCTAGGAACTATAATGAGAGAAGCAATGCATCTTCAGTAGCTCAGTCACATCTGGCTTTGTGACCCCACGGGTTGTATCCCTCCAGGCTCCTCTGTCCATGGAATTCTCCAGGCAAGAATACTGGGGGTGGGTTGCCATTTCTTCCTCCGGGGGATCTTCCCAACCCAGGGATGGAACCTGGGCCTCCGTCTACAGGTCTCCTACATTGCAGGTGGATTCTTTACTGCTGAGCCCCATGGTTAGCCCAACCGTCAGGTTGGAGGCCTCAAAATATGGCCAACCAGAAATGTGGGTTGAACTCTATTTGCAGCTAAGGTCTTACCAAACTGCTGCCAGCTCTCAGGGGAATTACAACGGCCATTAGAAGGAACATTCGAATAAGATAAGTTTATTGAAAAAGAGCTTGGTCCTCTGGGATGACTTGGAGGAGTAAGATGAGGGATGGGGTGGGAGGGAGGACAAAGATGGAAAGGAGATATATATATATATATATATATATATATATACACACATATATATATAATACACCTATGCTGATCCACTTTGTTGTACAACAGAAACTAACACAACACTGTAAAGAAATTATACATAAAATTCTTCACAACACTGCAAGTAATTTAATTTAATAAAAGATTTAAAAAATGTTTTTAAAAGTTCACTTAAAAACAATGGCTTCCAAATCAAGCAAACAGAATGGGATACCTATTGTAACTGGTGTGCAGAAACCTCCAAAAGAATCTCAAAATAGCTTCACTGAGATATTGCTGTAAAATGCGAATGCAAAAATTAAATATACAAGACATCTAAAACAAAAGACATGGCTGATTCTTGTTGATGTATGGGAGAAAACAATACAAAATTGAAAAGCAATTATCCTTCAATTAAAAAGAAAAAAAATTTAAAAAGAAAAAAAATAAAAGACTATAAGACAAACCAAATCCTATTGTTCCCCCACTTCCTTTACTTTAGCACTCATTCTAATAATCCTGTCTGAATTGTTTTTCTCACTTTAAAAAGACCGCATGATCATAAGCAAAAGTCACCAATTAATGGCCTTACAGACACTTCCATATCTCTCTTCACAGGAGGATACCCATATGGCCCTCTTCCAAAGCTGATGAGACTTTGAGGGTTTTTTCCTCTGGTAAATTGATATGTTATTCCACGTAATAGCCAAGGGAAAACAAAAATTAAAATTCCTACCAGAGTCAGCCTCTCCCTGATCTCTGTCACTAGTACCCAGAAAAGATAGGAAAATAAAATATCACTTGCACTCTCTTTGAGGAAATCTCTTGAGTCCAAGAAATCAATCAATATTGCCAGAAATATGAGAAGCTAGACAGCATATTAAAAAGCAGAGACATCACTTTGCTGACAAAGTTGTATAGTCAAAGCTATGATTTTTCCAGTAGTCATGTATGGATGTGAGAGCTGGACAGTAAAAAAGGCTAAGTGCTGAAGAACTGATGCCTTCAAACTGTGGTGCTGGAGAAGACTCTTGATAATCCCTTGGACTGCAAGGAGATCCAACCAGTCAATCCTAAACAAATCAACCCTGAATATTCATTGGAAGGGCTGATGCTGAAGCTGAAGCTCCAATACTTTGGGCTGTCTGATGGGAAGAGCCAACTCATTGGAAAAGACCCTGATGCTGGGAAAGATTGAGGGCAGAAGGAGAAGAGGGTGACAGAGGATGAGATGGTTGGATGGCCTCACCGACTCAATGGACATGAGTCTGAGCAGACTCTGGGAGAAAGTGAAGGACAGGGAAGCCTGGCGTGCTGCAGTCCATGGGGTCACAGAGTCAGATACGACCATGACTGAACAACAACAGCTAAAACTTGGCAAGATATTTCATGGGATTTTTTTTTATTAGGTAGCTCTATGGTCAGAGTTGGTAAGAGATCAAAAGCTGATATTTACAGCCTGATAGAAATATTTTTCAAGCCATCTCTCCAAAGTAAATTGAAGATAATGTAGTTGGATGGTACATCAACCTATGATTTTCTTTGACTTAGTTGATTTTAATTGGTTTGGGTCTTGGGGACCATAGCTCTGCAGTGCCCTCCAAACACTGGGAATTAATTTGCTCATTATAATTATAATAATCTCTCTGGTGCATTGTATTATCTCAAAGGCTTTAAATGTGTGTTTGTAGCTGCTAAGCATTAAGCAAATGATCTCCCTAAGACTGGAACATCAGAAAAGGAATGAAGAGAATCTGTGACTATCATAGGAATTAAGCAAAAACATCATGACTGTGGACACCACACAAGGGATCCACAAAGCTTTGAGACTCAGAGAGATAGGTGAGAGTGACACTAATGCCTAAATTTTGATCACATCTCTCAGTTAACCTGAGAGTTTGATCAAAAGTGGCAAGAAAAAGAAACACTGATCCTGAAATGGAATCACTTGTTCTAAGCTCCATGTCAGTAAACCAAGACTTAAAACTTAACTTGCTGGCAGTTCAGCTTCCCACAGGAATGTAGTCTTAATTGGTTGGTCTGGAATTTTCTGGTCAGCACCAGTGACATAATATGACATAAAGCTCCCTTCCATCCCTCATGGGTAATTTACCTATGCCTGAAAACAATCTACTCTTTCCCCCTTTCTGCTTATCCAAGCCTTTCATTTTGTACAACTCTTCGAAGATCCTCTCTTTCCTGCTAGGTGGGATGCCACCCAATTCATGAATTGTTCAATAAAGCTAATTAGATCTTTAAAATTTACTTGACTGAAGTTTTGTGAGCTTCAGTTTTTCTTTTGTAATACAGTGATAATGATATTTGTTCTACCTT
This sequence comes from Oryx dammah, assembly GCF_014754425.2. NCBI lineage: Eukaryota > Metazoa > Chordata > Mammalia > Artiodactyla > Bovidae > Oryx > Oryx dammah. The sequence continues at coordinate 19,964,314 of NW_024070196.1, forward strand.
CCTCAGGGATTTTTTGAGAATCTGATAAACTAATGTGGGTAGAATCACTTTGTAATATGTAAAGTGTCATAAAAATATAATCTGTTATTATAAGTATTTATAGATAATTCTATAATATTTGATTTCTAGATAGTGTGTTCATTTCTTACAGTCTCATTTGAAAAGAGTTTATTTTTAAAAAATACAATTGTTGTGTCAAACAGAAGAAAGCAAACTGATATCAAGTAATGAGCAGAACTGGGAAAATAATATAGTCTCCTAGCCTCCTAAAGAAACTTATCTTGTGTGTTAAATTTACTTTAAAAATTAATGAGAGAGTTGGAGTTTATAGTTGTCCTTCACTAGAACTCCAACTCGATACACTAGAAAAAGGACCAACTGCTATCTGTAAGCCTGTTTTTCAGATTTTTGTTTCACAAAACAGATCTGAATCCTTAGGTCTTAAAGGGGGAAAAAAGAAATCTTCTAACCACCAGCCCCAGAGAGCTGTGTAAAATGAAATGGAGGTGGGAGGACAAAACCTCTCAGGATCGAGCAGAGGCCATGTCAACAGATGTGGCCGCAGTGAATAGAAAAGGTTGAATAGTTGCTTTGTTGCTTGCTTTCTGTTTGTACCACAGAGGGTCCTCTCTATACAACTCTTTCTGGCAGATGATGTACCACATAACTCTTACTGCCTGTAGAAACATACAAAACCTGATCTTTGCTAAACACAGGCACCCTCAGCTCTTGGCTCTGTTTATTTTAATGAATGTTTATGTTAACGAATGCTTGCATAAGACCAAACATTTATGGTAATTGTGAAAGAGAATGTATGAATAACATAACTGAAAAGCCCATATAATTTTGCTTTTGAATCTACCGACAGAAAGCGATCAGTTTCAGACTACACTGAACAAAGAAAAACAATACATGTGAGTTTTTCAAAGTTGCACTTATAATTGGCAGGTATGAATTGACTTCATAGCTAAAGAGAGAAGGAAGGTGTGTTCAAATTAAAACTATTTCTTAAAAGAAACCCTGTTATGAGAGTGTGTTATGAACAATGTGTTGAAATAAGCCATACAACCTTCACTCTATTATTAAAGATTTTGATGGAAAAGCACATGGCATTGTTGAAGTACTCTACACATGTCCATTGATTTATTTCATGAGGAACTGTTATTGTTGCCTACTTGTAAAAGGTCAGATACAGAATTTGGAGGCCTGCCCAGACTCCTTTAAATAATCCCAGGGACCTGGCATTCTGTGATCCAGGATGCCTCAGCAAGTGGGTAGATGGACAGTGGTTGAGAGGTGTTCTTCCATTTATTAAACTCTCATTTTTGTCAAATAAAATCAACACCAGCCTTGAAGGCCAGCAGTAGCCAACAGCAATAAAGCATAAAATGTTCATTCATAAAGGTATATGGTCATATTCAACTCTTCCCCTGTAGTAGATTTTTATTCCACACAGAACAGAATAAATGAGTCTCCTGAAAGCTGGTGGATTTACAGCTTGAATTTACTATTCTTCTAGCATGCCATTAACTTCACTAATATAAATGTTGTGTCTGCTTTGCAGAAATTCTCCACTGAAGCAAATGATGCATATCTAGGCATAGGAGAAGGATGCGAGTTCAGGAAGAACAAGAAAGAGGGAAGAAGGGAAACACAGAATGTGCCCTTTTTCTCAAATGACATACTAAACAGCAATATACAATAAAATCTTAGAAACTGCAGTTCTTATAATCAGTATTCCTTCCTTCATGCCTATATTCCTGTGTATTAACCTGATATTGTTTTTCATGAGCTGCCTAATTTATGTAAGTGTGTGGAATGATTCTTTAGGGGAAAGGAAAAAAGGGTATGGTCTTGGAATGTATCTGATTCCCTTTCAATGTTTAGACAGATGTATGTTTCTTCATCCTCTCTAGAAATATTTCAAAGCAGGTAAATAAGATGACTTGCTTTAATTCCTTAATTTCCTATTGTGCCACACATTCTGACTTTGTCATTAGTAAACAAACATGATTTGGGCACAGAATTAAAAAACAAACAACAAAAAAAATGCAGGGAAGAAGAGGGGAAAAGGACACACTGAGAGAAAGAATTTAAACCTGAGGCCTGGGGAGCTCCCTCTTTCTCTGTCTACACAGAGTCAGAATGTCAGCAAGCCTTTGGTCCTCATCGACAAGGGCTGGAGGCCCCGAGATACAGGACTGTGTCCCATGCATTCATGGGCCGCTCTGACAAGGCAGCCCCTTTTGTTCAGAGCCAGATCATTGCTCTCCCTCCTCTCAGCTGCCATATGGTGCAGGGGAGACCCAAGTACAAAGACAGACAGGGAGAGCACAAGGCTGAAAGAGTAAGGGAAGAAAGAAAATCAAGAGCTGCAGATGAAGCTAATTTACGTCCAGTGTGGAAGGGGCGAGAAGGCAAGGCGGGGCTGAGAACGGAGAGGAGAGAGGGAGCACATGGAGAGAGCGTGTGGAGCGGATGTTCTTGGAATATGAAACTGCTCACAGATAAGCAACAGAGCTGTTTCCTGTGAGAGCGGGCTCTGCTTATTCTCCAAATATGGTGTTAAAACAGAAAATGACCACTATGATTGTTTATCTTTTGTTATCAGTCTTAAAATCACTTCTATTATTCCTCAAGGTCAGGAGTTACATCATTTTTTTTATCATAATGATATAGTTAACAAGACAAATATGCTGTTTTCATGCTTATTCCCACAGTCTTGCTCCGTGATAATTTTCAATATTGTGTAAAGCCTCTCTCTTCATATGAAAATTACAATGTACATGTATTTTTTCCCTCTTAGTCAGTAAATGTCCTCCCAATCAAGACATATGGGGAGCCTACCTTTTCAGGAGTCTGTGGCCAACCTGTTGGGACACAATTCATACTTTATTAAATCACATGAATGTTCCCAATGTATAGGTTTTTGCATCAAGATTGTTAGATTTTTAAAGTCAAAGTGATGAGAATACATAACACTAATGTAATCTGGCACTTTGAAAAAAGTTTATGCTAATTAGGGTGTAACATTTGATTTTCCCACCATTTATTTTCTGTGTAATACAATGTACAGCCGTATTTACCATGTTTCATGATGGAAAGAGGCAGAAATATAGCTCTCTGCCATAAGAAGGCCTTGATCATTTTGATCATTCCTTCAATGAGTAAGTATTACAACAAATAGTACAGCTGCCCAATATTTCATATTTAATTCTGACCTCATAATGTTTGATAAGATAATGTATGAAAATATTATTATTTTACATGTCAAGGTGTATTGAAGAATCCACAAATTTCATGGTTATACAAGTTAACAAGTGCTTATCTCAGATATAATTATGCCACCTTTTATAAAGAATAAAGGCTCCTTGAAACTGTCTATAGCTTGAAGTCCAATACACTACATTCTGCTAGTTTTACTCCTGCACTTTGACAATTACCTCTCAGTATGAATGGCACCCCACTCTAGTGTTCTTGCCTGGAGAATCCCAGGGACGGGGGAGCCTGGTGGGCTGCCATCTATGGGATCGCACAGAGTCAGACATGACTGAAGTGACTTAGCATAGCATAGCATACATGGTTGATGTTTCCAAATCTATCTCTTAAAGTCAGAGTTAACCAGTTGCTCAGATTTTGTATTTGTTTTCACCTCTGTCTATACTTACCCACTTGGGCGTCTTATCTAATCTCATGCTTTTAGACACCATCCATATGATGACAGGAGCCATATTCACCTCTCCTAAACTCTACATGCATATTTCAAGCTGCCATCTCAGCATATTCCTGTGTCTGTGTGATGTGGTATGTGGTAGTCTCTCAGTCATGTCTGACTCTTTGTGACCCCATGGACTGCAGCCCGCCAGGCTCCTCTGTCCATGGGATTCTCCAGGCAAGAATACTGGAGTGGGCTGCCATTTCCTTCTCCAGGGTATCTTCCCAACCCAGGAATCAAACCCAGGTCTCCCGTATTGTGGGCAGACTCTTCAACATTTGAGCCACAAGGGAAGTGGAAGTCTGTGTGGTAGACATCTTAAACTTCATGTGTCCAAATCTAAATTCCCGATCTGCACCCACTAAACTTGCTTCTCCCATGGGTCTCCCAATCTCAATTATTAATAACTACCACCCTTTCCTGCTAGCCCCTCAGGCCAAAATTCTTGAAGTCATCACTGATTCTTCTCTTTCTTCAAACCACACATCCAGTACAGCAGTAATCCTTGTTGATTTTTATCTTCAAAATATATCCAGAATCCAACCACTTCTTACCTGTTCTATAGCTACCATTCTGATCCAAGGTCCCAGGGTTTCCCTACTGCCTTTCTGTAATAATCTTATTCGTCTTTCTAAATTCATTCTTGTCCTTACACTATATTCTCAATACAGCAGCCAGGATAAACCTTATACTACTTTTTATGTTATATCTTTTCCTTTTATATCCAAAAGCCTGCAAATCATCCGCCTACCCACTACCTCTTAACCCTTGCCTCAGTCACACTGGCTACCTTCCTTTCTGCACATGTGTTAATCACACTCAGTCTAGCTTCTCTGTCTAGAACACTTTTTCCTCAGATTTCCCCACTTCATTCAAGTTTTTCTTACATGTTATCTTTTCAGGGAAACCTTCCCTAACACTCCATTTAACATTGTAACCCTCCTCCCAACACACATCATCCCAGTTCTTGTTATGTCTTTCCCATAGAATGTTTTACTTTCTAACTTACAAAGTAAAATTTCTTCCTGGGAGAGTAGCACCACGAGGAGCTGAAATCATTGAAAATATATGAGGTATGTCTTCTTGTGAAGTCTAAATAATAGTTACCATGTCTAGTTACTATCAGAAATAGAAATAATGGTTTTATTTTTTCTACCTAGAAGTGTATGATTCACCAAAATATATTTTACAATTGCTTATCTGTTTTCTTAGCCTTTTCCTAAAAAGGAAGAACTGATATATGTTAGATGTCAGAATCTGCTCTTCAGTTCCCCAAACTGAACTGATTTTAAGATAAAAGAGAAACCACCAGTAAAAGAGAAATTAAAATTAATATTCTATAAAAAGAAAAGTAATTGATAGAAAAATGAAAGTACATCCTAAATTAGCCTAAATATTATCCCTCAAAACATATAAATGAAAAACTTAGGGAAAAATATGCATTGCTTTTATAACCAAAACACTTGGTATATTCTGTACATTTGGTAAATGGTGAAGAGAAAATATTCTGTAAGTAAAGGTTCTAACTAGACTCTTACTTGTGCTCACTTTTCTTCTACTGCTGCTACTGTGTATTGTTAAGAATTTGCTGAGGCTAGGTTCTCCAGTGAAAAAGTACTCAAAACATGGAAAGAAGGTCATTTAAATTTATATAACCAAACAAAGACATCAGAAGTTATATTTTCACATGGAAAAGCCTGGGACTTGGAGTTGGTAGCATTGGTTAATATCCCAGCTCAAATGTTTAGCTGTCTCGGTAGCTTCATCAAGATAATTATTCTGAGTCTATTCCCTCATCTGTTATGGATTGAGCCTACCTCAATCTACTGTGGTGATGATGATAATAAATGCCTCTAAGACACATTCTGGTACATACAAAGTACTGACAAAAACTGCACACAAAAATCAGTGCTAATTAATAAAGTATAGAATGACATATGAAAGTCAGAGGTATGGACATCACTTTCAATCATGTTCCTCCTTTTAAAATTTATAAGTTCATGATTTCAATTTAATTTTATATAACTTTCTTTATGGTTTAAACCAGAGCAAAAAAGAAAGAAAGAAAGAAACCTTGATTAGTTAATAATGGGGACCCATGGCACCTTGATCATCACTATCTGATTCTTCTCAAATGAATCTCAAAATATACAGAATTCCTACTTGTTAGCATATAAAGAGCATTTCCTGAATAAGTGAACAAATCACTGAATGAATGAATCAATGAACCTCAAAAGGTCAGTTTTCACCCCAAATCGAAAGACAGGCAGTGCTAAACAATGTTCAAACTACCGGACAGTTGCGCTCACTTTTCAAGCTAGTAAAGTTATGCTCAAAATTCTTCAAGCTAGACTTCAGTAGTACTTGAATTGAGAACTTCCAGATGTACAAGTTGGGTTTAGAGAGGCAGAGGAGCCAGAGATCAAATTGCCAACATTCGTATCATACGGAAAGCAAGAGAATTCCAGGGAAACAGCTACTTCTGTTTTATTGACTATGCTAAAGACTTTGACAGTTCAACAGTTCAACAAACTGTGGAAAAGTCTTAAAGAGATAGAAATACTAGACCACCTTACCTGTCTCCTGAGAAACCTGTATGCTGATCAGGAAGCAACAGTTAGAAATTTACATGGAACAACGGACTGGTTCAAATGGGAAAGGAGTAAGACAAGGCTGTATATTGTCACCCTGTTTATTTAACTTAAATGGAGAGTACATCATGCAAAGTGCCAGGCTGGATGAATCACAAGCTGGAATCAAGATTGCTGGGAGAAATATCAACAATCTCAGATATGCAGACAATAGTACTCTATGGGCAGAAACGTGAAGAGGAACTAAAGAGCCTCTTGATGAAGGTGAAAGAGCAGAGTGAAAAAACTGGCTTAAAACTCAACATTCAAAAAACTAATATCATGGCATTCAGTCCCGTCACTTTATGGCAAATAGAAGGGGGAAAAGTAGAAGCAGTGACAGATTTTCTCTTCTTGGGCTCCAAAATCACGGCAGATGGTGACTGTAGCCAAGAAATTTAAGACATTTGCTCCTTGGAAGGAAGAATATGACAAGCCTAAACAGAGTATTAAAAAGGAGAGATGCTCACTTTTCTGACAAAAGTCCATATACACAAAGATATGGTCTTTCCAATAGTCATGTATGGATATGGGAGTTGGACCGTAAAGAAGGCTGAGCGCCAAAGAATTTATGCTTTCAATCTGTGGTGCTGGAGAAGACTCTTGAGAGTCCCTTGGATAGCAAGGAGATCAAACCAATCTATCCTAAAGGAAATCAGTCCTGAATATTCTTTGGAAGGACTGCTGCTGAAGCTGAAGTGCCAATACTTTGGCCACCTGAGGTGTACAGCTGACTCACTGGAAAAGACTCTGATGCTGGGAAAGATTGAAGACAAAAGGAGAAGGGGGTAGCAGAGAAGGAGATAGTTGGATAACATCACCAACTCAGTGATCATGAACCTGGGCAACTCCAGGAGATAGTAAGGGACAGCAAGGCCTGGTGTGCTGCAGTCCATGGCATTACAAAGAGTTGGACACAACTTAACAACTGTACAACAGCAACATCTGGCACCCTAGTCATCATTATCTTATTCTTCTCAATTGAATCTCACAGAATCCCTGCTGCTGCTGCTGCTAAGTTGCTTCAGTTGTGTCCAGGTCTGCGCGATGGCAGCCCACCAGGCTCCCCCATCCCTGAGATTCTCCAGGCAAGAACACTGGAGTGGGTTGCCATTTCCTTCTCCAATGCTTGAAAGTGAAAAGTGAAAGTGAAGTTGCTCAGTCGTGTCCGACTCAGTGACCCCATGGTCTTCAGCCTACCAGGCTCCTCCATCCATGGGATTTTCCAGGCAAGAGTACTGGAGTGGGGTGCCACTGCCTTCGCTGCACAGAATCCCTACCGGGTAGCAAATAAAGAGTGTTTCCTGAGTTCAACCTAAGGCATGTGTAATATCCTCAACTTGATTTAATTTTTCAAAAAAATGAGGATAACTTATTTCAAGGAAATCAGCAGGAACTTGAACTCATGAGCACAGGAACTTGCTGAACTCACGAGCTTCAGTACCTGAGATGTTGAGGAAGGGTGTGGTTGTAAATGAGTGCTTATATTATGCTTTTGTCAGCTCAGGCTGCCTTAACAAAACACCACAGACTGAATGGCTTCAGTAACAGACACCTATTTCTCATAATTCTGCAGGATAGGAAGACCAAGATTGAGGTACCTGCATATTCAGTTCTTTGTGAAGGCCCTTTTCCTGACTTGCAGGCAGTGATAGTCTTTTCCCTGTGTCCTCACAGGGAGAAAGTGAGAAAGTGAGAGGACTCTGGTGTTTTCCCTCTTCTTATAAGGGTATTAACCTCATCATGAGAACCCTACCCTCATGACCTCATTCTAATCTGAATACCTTCAAAGCTCCACCTCCAAATGCAATCACACTGTGGGTTAGAGCTTCAACATATCAATTTGGGGGACACATACATTAAATGCACAGCATATTGCCAAGCAACAGAAAATGTGCAATGAAGCTATGAACTGAAATTATTAAAAGCAGAAAGTATTACTTATAAAAATGGTGATGCTGATTTCAGATTGCAGACTCCATTCTATAGTTCCTTGTTTTGCCTGTCTGCTCTTTATGCTTTTAGTTATCATCTAGACTCTTCTTGATACATCTACTCTTGTTATCTGCTGTGGAAGTATTCTGAGCTCTGCTTTTTGGCACCATAAAACTTTACTACATTATTTGAAGCAGTACAGTGGCGACTTGTACACTGTCCTCCCCTCTTTCTTCCTGAGATGCTTTCTGTTTAGTTCACTGTACATAAACTGTCTAAGCATCCAAGATCTAACCTGGGCAAATGCTCCATAATATACATCAAAATGTCGGATGGGCTAAGTCCCAAGTTCTTCTGATTGAACAAATTATTCCCAGTCTCATATGATATCTACTACACTTCATTACCAGATATTAAACTGGGCATTTTTATTGACCTTCACTCATTTAATATTTGTATTACCTTATATGATACACACTGCCTATACTTGTTTTTCAGCCACTGAAATTGAGATCAACAGTGATTAAAATACCTTGTCTCAATAGACTGGTTCAAGATGGTGGAGTCGAAAGACATGCGCTCATCTCCTCCTGCAAGAGCACCAAAATTGCAACTAGCTATTGAACAACCATCAACTGGAAAACACTGGAACCCACCAAAAAAAGATACCCCGTATTCAAAGACAAAGAAGCAGCCACAGTGAAACAGCAAGAGGGGCACAATCACAATACAATGAAATCCCATACCTGCCAGGTAGGAGACCCACAAACTGGAGAACAAAAGTACCAAAGAAGTTCTCCCACTGTTATGAAGGTTCTGAACCCCACATCAGGCTTCCCAACCTGAGGATCCAGCAAAGGGACTAGGAATCCCCAGGGAATCTGACTTTGAAAGCCATCAGTATTTGATTACGGGATTTCCACAGAACTAGGGGAAGCAGAGACTCCACTCTTGGAGGGCATAAACAAAATCCTGTATGCACCAGGACCCAGGGAAAAGAAGCAGTGACCCCACAGAAAACTAAACCAGCCCACCCGCTAGTGATGGAGGTTCTCCAATGGAGGCATGGGTCAGCAGAGCCTCCCCACAGGGACAAGGGCACCAGCAGCAGCAGTCCTGGGAGGTGCCCTTTTGCAGAAGCCCTCTTGGGGGTTGCCATTAACCTTACCATAGAACCTGTAGATTTCAGGGCTGGATCACCTCAGGCCAAACAACTAAAACACTTTGTCTCAAATTACACACTTTGTATAAAAACAAATCCAGAATTGAACATATATTTTGTGACTTCAAGTCCAGGTAATACTATTTCAATAAGCTTAATATTAAACAGGACCAATAGGTGATACAAATCCAATTTAATACTGACAAAACCAGATCTCTCTGTCCTCTGGGGAGTTGGGTGGCATCAGTACATTACAGAACTTAAATTTGGAATTCTTGTTTTCTTTCTGCGAATTGTCCTCACACAGTACATTCTGGACTTCTTGGCATAACTAACTATTCATTTCCATCAGTATATCCTCATGTAATATGCTGTTTAAAAACAATGCCACAATAAACTGATATATCAATATAACATTAAAAGTTTGAGCATTGACCATATTTAATTTCACCTATCACTGATTGTAATCCAAAGCAAGGCCACTTGAGTTAAGTCTAAAGAGATAAGAAAGGCTTCTCAAAAAGCCTTTTTCTAGGAAGTGATGTTAGGATACAATCTATTTGAAGGAAATGCCCGTCAACTTCATCTTGACCAACAAGAACTCTATCTATTTTGTGTTTGTATAAAATATCTGCCTCTCTTACTTCTCAGCTGTTACTGGGATCATCATCAAGACCCCTTCTGCAATTCTTGAGTACATCCTCATTAAGGAATGATTGAATAGAAAGTGAGAAATATAGCAGAGAAGTTATATGGAGAAAAGCATCCCAGAGGAGAGGGACTTGGGTAGACAACAAAGATCCATGGCTTGCAGATAGAATCTTCTCTGGCTCAAATCCTAGGTCTGGCATTCATTAGCAGTAGGACTTTGGGACTCTTTGAAATTAACTGCCCTTATGTTCAACACTTGTAACTTAATAGCATCAACCTCAAAGAACTTTTACAAAGCACAAGTTATATAGTTTGTGTGAGTATGTGATTAAAATATAACATGGGCTCAATAATTTTTAATTTCTTTTCTTCATGTGTATTTATTTTCCCAATTAAGGAATAAATTCTATTAGATCAAAGTCTGCATTTTAGTTCTTTTTCAAACAAGGCTTAGCATGGTTTTTGTCATATACTAGTCACTTTATTTGGGGGGGGGCTCCAAAATCACTGCAGATGGTGATTGCAGCCATGAAATTAAAAGACACTTACTCCTTGGAAGGAAAGTTATGACCAACCTAGATAGCATATTCAAAAGCAGAGACATTACTTTGCCAATAAATGTCCGTCTAGTCAAGGCTATGTTTTTTCCAGTAGTCATGTATGGATGTGAGAGTTGGACTGCAAAGAAAGCTGAGCACTGAAGAATTGATGCTTTTGAACTGTGGTGTTGGAGAAGACTCTTGAGAGTCCCTTGGACTGCAAGGATATCCAACCAGTCCATTCTAAAGGAGATCAGTCCTGGGTGTTCATTGGAAGGAATGATGCTAAAGCTGAAACTCCAATCCTTTGGCCACCTCATGCGAAGAGTTGACTCATTGGAAAAGACTCTGATGCTGGGAGGGATTGGGGACAGGAGGAGAAGGGGACGGCAGAAGATGAGATGGCTGGATGGCATCACCGACTTGATGGACGTGAGTCTGAGTGAACTCCGGGAGTTGGTAATGGACAGGGAGGCCTGCCTTGCTGCAATTCCTAGGGTTGCAAAGAGTCGGAAACGACTGAGCAACTGAACTGACTGAACCACTCAGCAAGTGAAACTATAGAAAGAAAAAGACAGTTCAGTTCAGTTCAGTTGCTCAGTCCTGTCTGGCTCTTTGTGATCCCATGGACTGCAGCATGCCAGGCTTCTCTGTATATCACCAACTCTCAGAGCTTGCTCAAATTCATGTCCATGGAGTCGGTTATGCCATCCGACCATCTCATCCTCTGTCGTCCCCTTCTCTTGTCTTCGATCTTTCCTCAGGGTCTTTTCAAATGAGTCAGTTATATGCATTAGGCGGCCAAAGCATTGGAGCTTCAGCTTCAGCATCAGTCCTTTCAATGAATATTGAGAACTGATTTCCTTTAGGATGGACTGGTTGGATCTCCTTGCAGTCCAAGGGACTCTCAAGAGTCTTCTCCAACACCACAGTTCAAGCATCAATTCTTCAGTGCTCAGCTTTCTTTGTTTCAACTCTCACATCCATACATGACTGCTGAAAAACCATAGCTTTGACTAGACTGAACTTTGTTGGCAAAGTAATGGCTCTGTTTTTTAATATACTGTCTAGGTTGGTCATAGCTTCTCTTGCAAGGAGCAAGTGTCTTTTAATTTCATGGCTGCAGTCACCATCTGCAGTGATTTTGGAGCCCAAGAATATAAATTCTGTCACTCTTCCCATTGTTTCCTGATTTATTTGCCTTGAAGTGATAGGACCAGATGCCATGATTTCAGTTTTTTGAATGTTGAGTTTTAAGCCAGCTTTTTCACTCTGCTCTTTTACTTTCATCAAGAGGCTTTTCAGTTCCTCTTTGCTTTCTGCCATAATGGTGGTGTCATCTGCATATCTGAGGTTATTGATAGTTCTCCTGGCAATCTTGACTCCATCTTGTGCTTCACCCAGCCTGGCATTTCACATGATGTACTCTATATAGGTTAAACAGGCAAGGTGACAGTATACAGCCTTGACGTACTCCTTTCCCAATTTGGAACCAGTCTGTTGTTCCATGTTTGGTTCTAACTGTTGCTTTTTCACCGACATACTGATTTCTCAAGAGGCAAATAAATTGGTCTGGTATTGCCATCTCTTGAAGAATTTTCCACAGTTTGTTGTGATCACAGAAAAAGATGGTTAGAAGAAACAAAAATCAGCAGAGTTGGGTATCTGCAGTAGATGGCTCTGGGACTTCTCACATTCTGAGTAGTACTTTGCTTAGCTGAGGTACAAGATATTTTAAGTATAAACACCTCAATAAATATAATTTTTTTTTTCACAATTTGCCCAATAGGACCACTGGTTCCAGTACCAAAGAGCAGCCATTTTTTTTTTCAAACCATATATTTTTTAATTTAGCTAAAGCCAAAAATGAGCCCATTTTTGCTATTCATTGAGAGATAAGGATTCCCATACTACATCATAAATCATTTTCTCTCTTTTTCTCTCTGTCTCTCTTTCTCCCTCTCTCTCTCACACACACACATGGCTCAAACTTTCAAAGAGCTGAAAAATTCATTCTTCACAAAAATATAATTTGAAACTGAACGCTTACTGGGGAAAGTCAGAAATTAACTGAGGTGAAATAATTGCATTCATTTTCTTCTGTTTTTCTAAGAGGACCGACACAGGCTGTAATGAGGAAATATGACCTCCTACACATGTTTTCTGTGAGGAATATGCTTGTTGTACAGCCACTGAGTTAAAAGCAAGCTTCACTCCCTGGTGCACAAAAGTATTTTGGAAAATGAGCCAGAGGAGTCAGGACTGCTATTTCTCAGTCTGCTTTAACCACTGACAGATTATTTTTATACCAACTCTGGAGATATTCAGATGAGACAGACACCCAAGAGAATATTGGGGAAGCACCTATTTTCACATGGGTATTTCATTGTGCTCACTGATATATTCTAATAACATAGTTCCTGTTTCAAATGTAAACAACTTGTACACTACTTAGTATACTATCTGAGTTTAATACTTCTTTAACTCTGTAGATTTCTCATATAAGGACACCCACTGAAAGTTGTCCTTCACTGTTGCTTGAATCCAATTAAGGTAACACTATGTCTGTCTTGCATTCTGACGAAAGCACTGAGATATTACATCCTCTGTTAAATACTCAGATATCTTAATGAGGTCAATGTCACTACTTGTCTAATTAACTTTTATTTTCTATAATTCAGACTCTGAAAGTCTCCACCGTGATATTGATGAGATTCAGGTCACAATACCCCCAAATCTGGCACTTTGGCATGTTGACTCTTATAAGCTGAAGGAAACTGAGAAATGAACAGTGACAGAAAGACTCGCTGAGCTTCTCTAATGAAGCTGGTCACTAGAGCCTTATGTGAGAAGTGCCCTCCCTATACCCAGAGAAGAGAAGCATCCTTAACTTTGAAGACAGAGGGATACTGAAAGGAATCTAACCCAACAACCTTCTAAGTTTCCCCCAGTTTAAGACAAAGCTCATACCCTCTGTCCTACCCCATTCTCCTACAACTTCCCACTCTTCATCAAACCTAGCATAAAAATGTTTAGGTTTAATCATTTCTACAGATCTGCATTTCCTCACGAGGGCCCCTGTGTAGGGTAAAATTTAGATTAAATAGGTTTGTATGCTTTCTGTTGTTAATCTGTACTTTGGTACAGAAAACTAGCTACGAATCTAGAAAACTGGAAGTAAAAATATAGTTTCCCTCTCATACAATGTCTTATTGAAAGAAAGTGCTGTTATTAAATAGAGTATAGTAAATATTATTTCTGTATAACTTCATAGTTGAGGAAATTGGAGACAATATAGTTATTTTAATATATATTGAAATGATAAATTCAGTTCAGTTCAGTTCAGTCACTCAGTCGTGTCCGACTCTTTGTGGCCCCATAAATCGCAGCACGCCAGGCCTCCCTGTCCATCACCAACTCCTGGAGTTCACTCAGACTCACGTCCATCGAGTCAGTGATGCCATCCAGCCATTTCATGCTCTGTCGTCCTCTTCTCCTCCTGCACCCAATCCCTCCCAGCATCAGAGTCTTTTCCAATGAGTCAACTCTTCGCATGAGATGGCCAAAGTACTGGAGCTTCAGTTTTAGCATCATTCCTTCCAAAGAAATCCCAGGGCTGATTTTCAGAATGGACTGGTTGGATCTCCTTGCAGTCCAGGGGACTCTCAAGAGTCTTCTCCAATACCACAGTTCAAAAGCATCAATTCTTTGGCGCTCAGCTTTCTTCACAGTCCAACTCTCACATCCATACATGACCACTGGAAAAACCATAGCCTTGACTAGACAGACCTTTGTTTGCAAAGTAATGTCTCTGCTTTTCAATATGCTATCTAGGTTGGTCAAAACTTTTCTTTGAAGGAGTAAGCGTCTTTAATTTCATGGCTGCAGTCATGATCTGCAGTGATTTTGGAGCCCCCCAAGATAAAGTCTGACACTGTTTCCACTCTTTCCACATCTATTTCCCATGAAGTGATGGGAACAGATGCCATGATCTTCGTTTTCTGAATGTTGAGCTTTAAGCCAACTTTTTCACTCTCCTCTTTCACTTTCATCAAGAGGCTTTTTAGCTCCTCTTCACTTTCTGACATAAGGGTGGTGTCACCTGCATATCTGAGGTTATTGATATTTCTCCCGGTAATCTTTGCTCCAGCTTGTGCTTCTTCCAGCCCAGCGTTTCTCATGATGTACTCTGCATATGAGTTAAATAAGCAGGGTGACAATATACAGCCTTGACATACTCCTTTTCCTATTTGGAACCAGTCTGTTTTCCCATGTTCCATTCTAACTGTTGCTTCCAGACCTGCATATAGGTTTCTCAAGAGGCAGGTAAGGTGGTCTGGTATTCCCATCTCTCTCAGAATTTTCCACAGTTTATTGTTATCCACACAGTCAAAGGCTTTGGCATAGTCAATAAAGCAGAAAGAGATTTTTTTTGGAACTCTCTTGCTTTTTCGATGATCCAGAGGATGTTGACAATTTGATCTCTGGTTCCTTTGCCTCTTCTAAAACAGCTTGAACATCTGGATGTTCATGGTTCATGTATTGCTGAAGCCTGGCTTGGAGAATTTTGAGCATTACTTTACTAGCATTTAAGATGAGTACAATTGTGCGGTAGTATGAGCATTTTTTGGCATTGCCTTTCTTTGGGATTGGAATGAAAACTGACCTTTTCCAGTCCTGTGGCCACTGCTGAGTTTTCCAAATTTGCTGGCATATTGAGTGCAGCACTTTCACAGCATCATCTTTCAGGATTTGAAATAGCTCAACTGGAATTCCATCACCCCCACTAGCTTTTCTCGTAGTGATGCTTTCTAAGGCCCACTTGACTTCACATTCCAGGATGTCAGGCTCTAGGTGAGTAATCAGACCATCATGATTATCTTGGTCGTGAAGATCTTTTTTGTACAGTTCTTCTGTGTATTCTTGCCACCTCTTCTTAATATCTTCTGCTTCTGTTAGGTCCATACCATTTCGGTCCTTTATCGAGCCCAATTTTGCATGAAATGTTCTCTTGGTATCTCTAATTCTCTTGAAGAGATCTCTAGTCTTTCCCATTCTGTTGTTTACCTCTGTTGTTTACCTCAGCACTGATCGCTGAGGAAGGCTTTCTTATCTCTTCTTGCTATTCTTTGGAACTCTGCATTCAGATGCTTATATCTTTCCTTTTCTCCTTTGCTTTTTGCTTCTCTTCTTTTCACAGCTATTTGTAAGCCCTCCTCAGACAGCCATTTAGGTTTTTTGCATTTCTTTTCCATGGGGATGGTCTTGATCCCTGTCTCCTGTACAATGTCACGAACCTCCGTCCATATTTCATCAGACACTCTGTCTATCAGGTCTATTCCCTTAAATCTATTTCTCACTTCCACTGTATAATCATAAGGGATTTGATTTAGGTCATACCTAAATGGTCTAGTGGTTTTCCCTACTTTCTTCAATTTAAGTCTTAATTTGGCAATAAGGTGTTCATGATCTGAGCCACAGTCCGCTCCTGGTCTTGTTTTTGTTCACTGTATAGAGTTTCTCCATCTTTGGCTACAAAGAATTTAATCAATCTGATTTCAGTGTTGACCATCTGGTGATGTCCATGTAGAGTCTTCTCTTGTGTTGTTGGAAGAGGGTGTTTGCTATGACCAGTGCATTTTCTTGGCAAAACTCTATTAGTCTTTGCCCTGCTTCATTCTGTATTCCAAGACCAAACTTGCCTGTTACTTCAGGTGTTTCTTGACTTCCTATTTTGCATTCCAGTCCCCTATAATGAAAAGGACATCTTTTTGGGGTGTTAGTCCCTAAAGGTCTTGTAGGTCTTCATAGAACCGTTCAGCTTCAGTTTCTTCAGTGTTACTGGTTGGGGCATAGACTTGGATTACTGTGATATTGAATGGTTTGCCTTGGAAATGAGCAGAGATCATTCTGTCATTTTTGAGATTGCATCCATGTGCTGCATTTCAGACTTTTTTGTTGACCATGATTATTACTCCATTTCTTCTAAGGTATTCCTGCCCTCAGTAGTAGATATAATGGTCATCTGAGTTAAATTCACCCATTCCAGTCCATTTTAGTTCACTGATTCCTAGAATGTCAATGTTCACTCTTGCCATCTCCTGTTTCACCACTTCCAATTTGCCTTGATTCATGGACCTAACATTCCAGATTCCTTTGCAATATTGCCTTTTACAGCATCAGACCTTGCTTCTGTCACCAGTCACATCCACAACTGGGTATTGTTTTTGCTTTGGCTCCATCCCTTCATTCTTTCTGGAGTTATTTCCCCACTGATTTCCAGTAGCTTATTGGACACCTACTGACCTGGGGAGTTCCTCTTTCATTTTCCTATCATTTTGCCTTTGCATACTGTTCAAGGGCTTCTCAAGTCAAGAATACTGAAGTGGTTTGTGATTCCCTTCTCCAGTGGACCACATTCTGTCAGAGAAATGATAATTAATGTTCAATAATTCTAAGAGTTTGAATAAAGTTATGTTTTGGTAAAAAAAATTTTATTGTATCTTACCTTTACTTTCTCTGTATAATGTCAGTTCTAGAAGCTCTCTGAGTATTCTGACTCAAAGCCCAGGTGGGATGCAATTTATTAATCATAAGAGCTCTTTGAGCATTGGATTACTAAAAATTGTTCCTGAGATTCTTGAGCAATTTAGTACTTGGAAAAGAGACCTCCAGCTTTAAATATACTACCACTGAATATGAAAATCTAGACTCCGTTGCTAACCATGCAAAGAAGAAAATGCCCTCTGGGTGTTTGAATAATTTTATTTATCTAGCATTTGTTCCCTCTGATTATGTATTTTTAGAGCAGACTTTTAAAAAAGCTTAAATTTAAAGAAAGGAACAAACATTTTCTTTTAAAAGGATGTTAATAATCCCTTGAGCAGGTACTTACTTTTCTTCTTGAAAGCACAGATAGGCATTTTTACATTATACATTTGACATAGTGGTTGTCAAATGCCTGAAATTTAAACTTATTTTATCTAAAGGGTAAAATCAGTCACACTAAGGGAATTTAAAAGTGAAGGTACTTTTGCATGATAAAAGTCACATTAAGTTTGTGCAACTTTTGCAAGCATACATTTTCATGCTTAACTAAGGTTCATATAATGAGATTTAAAATAAGATTAATACAAAAGGAGCATTTCTCATTCTCCCTCTCCTTTTTTTCTAAAAGACTACAGTTTTAGACATTTCTAACATCATTCTGCTCAAGCTGTTCCTTAATAGTGGTTCTGCTTTGGTTTACATGATAATGATTCACTGGTTTATGGCAACTGTAAAAATACTGTTAGAAATCAAACACTTATTTCATTAATTGATTCTTAACACCAAGGCAATCACAGCTATATGTCTGACACATGATTTTCATCACTGAAATTGATAGGATATGTTTGAGTTTACATACTATGGTAAGAACACATACTTTTGCATTTCATCTTTAAAGCACTGAAGTAAATAACCTGAACTCTGGATTAGCATGTTTGAGGTTTTAATGATTGAGAGACTTTTTTATGTCTACAGGCCAAAAATTATTTTTATACTAGACACTTGGATAAGAAACAGACCAACTTCTTTAGATAACTGCAACTATTAAGTCACTTGGATTCCTCCTAATTCAACTGAAGCAGCAGCCATTCCTGAGTAACAACTTCCTCTCTGCCCTTGAGCCCCCTCCTAACTCCTCCCAGCAACTCTAAACTAAAGACAGATTTTTAAAACAAAAACCAATGCTTTAGGATAAAATTTGTTTCTCATATAATATAAATCTGCCAGAAATGTTGGAAATGGTGGTTCATGAGAAGGCAAATTGTTTTTCATTGGCCTATAGCTTTTAATGTTAAAACTGAAGCAGAGCAATTATATTCTTCATAAAACTACAATTTTGTGACTTCTGACCTCTTTCCCATCCGGTCCCCAAGTAGTCCTCATTCCAATAGTAATAGCATAAGGAAATAAAAAAAAAGACCCACATTTACAAGAATTTAGCTTCTGGCAAGCATCATTTTAAAGAATTCACTTCCTGGCTCATGGTTTACATGACCTGTCTTCTCTCGCTTTTTTCTTTCCCTCCACCCTTCCCCCCTCCTCCTTAGGGCAAGCTGAGTTTTAACTATTGCATTCACTGCTGCTTCCTGTCGCTTTGGCTTTCTATTTTCACAACCATGGGAATGGAATCTACTCAGAACCATCAGACCAATATCCCCACACACCACTACTTTCATGCTACACCACTGCCTAGAAAAGTATCAGCATACTTAATTCAAAAATATCTCATAAACTACTAGCTGAGTTAACATTGATAATGTCTTCAGTTATTTCTTGTTTTTCTAAGTTGTTATTTTAAAGAAAAACTTGATTTATGTTAGGATCTAATTTTCCTTGGGGGCACAAAATATATAATTCTACTCTTAATTTTATCTTATTATTTTTAATGCCGGTTTGTGTTTCTTTTATTTCACTATTTTTATAAACTACTCCCTCCAAATTCTCACTCAGAAGTCAGATGGGTGAAGAACCAAGTTTCTATTATCTATTCTATCAGGAAATGGGAGAACCAACTCTGAGGCAAAAATTAAGGGAAAAAATTAAGCTATCACAGTTAAACCGCAGTTTATAAAGTCAGTATATCCTTGAAACATAAAACACGTAAAAGAAAAACACATTATGCTCATAAATGTGGAAAAGGTTTTTATTTGCCTTATTTTTAGGTAAGTAGGATTGTTAAGTAATTTTTCTAGCTTGTGAAAGCTTCCAATTAAAAATAAAATACATACTTTCTTAAAAAAAAAAAAAAACAGTTCAAAACGCAAACAGCAACAATTTAGCCTTACAATTATATTAATTATATTTTTATGTTATCTACACTTTTTTTAAAGTTAGAGTTCAGAAACATCTGTTTCCAATAGGGTGGGAGAGGTTTTTTTTTTTTTTTTTTCCCCCAAGTGAAAGGAAGTTAACTCTTTCCTGATTCTAACTCTTTCCTGATTCTTTTCATAGGATTCTCTTCTCTTGATCTCTTTATTACTACCGACATTATTTTGTTTCTAGATCTGCTACTGTGGAGCTATCTTAAAATTTTTCTGCTCAAATTCTGGAGAAAGAATATATAACTAACTCAGCAAATTGAATTTCCCTGGTGGCTCAGACAATAAAGAATCTGCCTGCAATGTGGGAGACCTGGGTTTGATCCCTGGGTCGGGAAGATTCCTTGGAAAAGGGAAAGGCTACCCACTCCAATATTCTTGCCTGGAAAACTCCAAGTACAGAGAACATATGATTGTACTATAGTATGACTGTAATATAGTATGTAATACCAGTTCAGTTCAGTCCCTCAGTCGTGTCCGACTCTTTGAGACCCCTTGAATCGCAGCACGCCAGGCCTCCCTGTCCATCACCAACTCCTAGAGTTCACTCAGACTCATGTCCATCGAGTCGGTGATGCCATCCAGCCATCTCATCCTCGGTCGTCCCCTTCTCCTCCTGCCCCCAATCCCTCCCAGCATCAGAGTCTTTTCCAATGAGCATGCCCCCAATCCCTCCCAGCATCAGGGTCCTTTCCAATGAGTCAACTCTTCACATGAGGTAGCCAAAGTACTGGAGTTTCAGCTTTAGCATCATTCCTTCCAAAGAAATCCCAGGGCTAATCTCCTTTAGAATGGACTGGTTGGATCTCCTTGCAGTCCAAGGGACTCTCAAGAGTCTTCTCCAACACCACAGTTCAAACACATCAACTCTTCGGCACTCAGCCTTCTTCTGGAGACGGCAATGGCACCCCACTCTAGTACTCTTGCCTGGAAAATCCCATGGATAGAGGAGCCTGGTAGGCTGCAGTCCATGGGGTCGCCAAAAGTTGGACACGACTGAGCGACTTCACTTACACTTTTCACTTTCATACACTGGAGAAGGAAATGGCAACCCACTCCAGTGTTCTTGCTTGGAGAATCCCAGGGATGGGGGAGCCGGGTGGGCTGCTGTATATGGGGTCACACAGAGTCGGACACGACTGAAGTAACTTAGCAGCCGCCTTCTTCACAGTCCAACTCTCACATCCATACCTGACCCCAAGGTAAGAGAAACCCAAGAAAGATGGTAGGTGTTGCAAGAGGGCATCAGAGGCAGACACACTGAAACCATACTCACAGAAAACTAGTCAATCTAATCACACTAGGACCACAGCCTTGTCTAACTCAATGAAACTAAGCCATGCCTGTGGGGCAACCCAAGACAGGCGGGTCATGGTGGAGAGGTCTGACAGAATGTGGTCCACTGGAGAAGGGAATGGCAAACCACTTCAGTATTCTTGCCTTGAGAACTCCATGAACAGTATTTTACCTCTTAGGCATAGCGTTTTGTATCAGACAGGATCAGCTTTGCTGATCTATATATCTCTTTCTGGTAAAACCAGTGGTCACTTCTTCAAGGGATGCCCTATGCTTTGCTCTTCCATGACTGTTTCCAGCAGAGTAGTTTCCTTTAGAGGAGTCAGGTAGGTAGACAAAGTGCTAAAATTCACATCTTGAACAATGGAGAGACTGTGAAGTAAATATATAGTAATTCATTTATAATATGGCATCACTTATTTACCCTAAGCTGTAACTACTGCCAAAAGTATGGCAATTGAATTAGGATTCTTAGATCATAAGGTAAGTTTTAGTTTCTATAGATATTACATACTTTCTTTCAAAAGTAGTTTTAAAAATATAACATGAGATATTTTCCAAATGCTTGCTATGTTTTAAAAGTCGTTTCTTATATGACTTATATTAACCATTCATATTCTAGTCTTCTGTGAATTACCTAATCATATTCTTTAAAACATTTTCTGTTGGATTGTTGGCTCTTTTGTGCTGAATTTTACATTTTTAAAGATATTTGTGTTATAATACATTTTCTCAATATATGTCTTACCCTGTTAATACTGTCACTTGTCATAGTAAATTTTTAATACTATTAATAACAGTCCTACTATATTACAGTCATATGTTCATAATAAAATGAGTCTTTTTGTTTTTTTTGTTGTTGTTGTTATCACATGTTAACATTGTTGTTCTTTATCTTGATAGCATAACAATATTTATATCTTTTTAAGAAAGATTTATTTTTAATTCATCGTGAATTTACATTTTAAAAACAGATTTTGTTACTCTTCCTGAATAACTTTTGGCTTCACTATTTTGTTTTATACTATTTCTGGAAAATTTTCAACTATTACCTCTCCAAGTGTTGCTTTGTCTTTATTTTCTATTCTCTACTCTCAATCTCCCATTAAAAATAAAGTAACCTTCCATTCCACTCCCTAGATCTATTTTGTTTCATGTTTCTTATCAGTTTACCTCTTTATTCAGCTTCTATATGGTTTCCTCAGACCTTAAAGTTCATCAACATTTATTCCTGTGTTTCTAATCAGCTGTTCAGCCTGTCTCAAGAGTGTGTACTTTATATTCATATGTTTTCATTTCTAAACTATTTGGTCCTTGTTTCTCTTGCTAATCTGCCTCTTTTTCAATCAAAGAATTTTGCAGTACTGTTTAACTTCCTTCCTGTAGCACCTTAGCAATTATAAATTATAAAGTATGGTTTATATTGTTCTATTAGCTCTAATTCTTAGAATTCATTCTGTTGAATCTATTTCATGGTATTTCTGTGGTTCAAAAGCTTTTGTAGAGATACCACCTCAAATAATTTCCCCTTTGCTCCTGGATATTATTATATTATTATATATTATATTATATTATTATTATATTATTGCTCTGGATCATGGAAATGTTCTTTTAGAGCCACTATGCATCCTCTCTTTGATAATTTTTTTTGGGGGGGAGGTATTGTTTGAGTTTTGATATGCAGTACTGAGAAATCACTTTACTGACAAAGGTCCACAGAGTCAAAGCTATGGTTTTTCCTGTAGTCATGTATGGATGTGAGAGTTGGACCATAAAGAAGGCTGAGTGCCAAAGAATTGATGCTTTTGAACTGTGGTGCTGGACTGCAAGGAGATGAAACCAGTCAATCCTAAAGGAAATTGACCCTGAATATTCATCAGAAGTACTGATGCTGAAGCTGAAAGTGAAGCCCCCAGTACTCTGGCCACCTGATGGAAAGAGCTGACTCATTAGAAAAGACCCTGATGCTGGGAAAGATTGAATACAAAAGGAGAAGGAGGTGGCAGAGGATGAGATGGTTAGACAGCATCACCAACTCAATCGACATAATATGAGCAACCTCTGGGAGGTAGTGAAAGACATGGAAGCTTAGAATACTGCAGTCTATGGGACTGCAAACAATCAGACATGACTTA
Organism: Oryx dammah; assembly: GCF_014754425.2. NCBI lineage: Eukaryota > Metazoa > Chordata > Mammalia > Artiodactyla > Bovidae > Oryx > Oryx dammah. The sequence goes on from NW_024070196.1 coordinate 19,987,244, forward strand.
GAGACTGAAAAACAACAACAACAATACTGAGACAAGAGAGAAGAAGGCAGAGCACAACCTTTAATTTAAAAAAAAAAAAAGGCAAAGCCATTGAGGATACAACAAAAACTGTTAGAACCTAATAGGCCCCAAATGGTGGAAGATTCCACTTCCCCTAGACCTTGAGCCTCACTATGTGCTTATTTTAGTATATTTACATATGCTAAGTGGCACACCCACAGGCACCATGGCAGTGCCCGTCAAAGTCCAAAATGTGGGCAGTGGCTCAATTCCTGGAAACGCCCTCTCTTTATTCAAGATAGTTAAAATGTTCCTCCCACTTGTTAGCTTATGAAATTACCCAGCACATAAAAACTAACCACTCGCAAAAGCCAGGGCCAGTGTTACCTTGTGAGATGGTCCACATTCTGCCTATGAAATGTATATTTCTAAATAAACCTGTTTCGCTCCCCTATGGGGGCTTCCCTGGTGGCTCAGAGGTTAAAGCGTCTGCCTGCAATGCAGGAAACTTAGGTTTGATCCCTGGGTCGGGAAGATCCCCTGGAGAAGGAAATGGCAACCCACTCCAGTATTCTTGCCTGGAGAATCCCATGGAGGGAGGAGCCTGGTGGGCTACAGTCCACAGGGTCGCAGAGCCGGACACAACTGAGCGACTTCACTTTCTTTCACTTTTCTATGGCTACTCCTGACTTCTTTCCTGAGTGAAGCCAGGGACCCTCATTCGGTGGCCATCCCTGAAACTCACCTAAGACCTGAGACATGACCATTCTTGTGCACCCCATTTTACAACAGCACTGTCATTTTTAGACCTATTTCCATACAAAGTTTTGGGTTTCATTTTTACAGGAGAATTTTCTCTACACGAAGCCATGAGTAGAAACAGTCTGCTGTTTGGGGGTCAGTGGGCATTTTTTTTCTTGTCCTTTGTTCAAGGAGATTACATTCATTCCAGAGTATTGGCTTTGTGTGGGTCTCATTTCCAGGTCCATGCCTTGTACTGCTTTGGACCTAAAAGCTGTATCCCTTGTGATTAGAGTCCTTATCAGATCAGATAATCCTTGGGTTATTGTGGACTTTATCACTTGTTTAGTAGTAGTTCCTTCTTTGTCACCTCTGGCAATTTTTTCTTTCTTTAGATTTTACCTCTTTCCTCTTCTCTTCTGTATCTTCTTTTCCCTTTCTCCCCTGACACCTATCCATCCCCTCATTTTGTTCAAATTTTCTCTTACTGAAGGAAGGTTTTAGGACACAGAACAATAAGGTACCAGGCATCTCTTGACTCATTTTGATTAGACCATTTCAATACAATCCCAATACTTATTCTTGTCTCTAGTCTGCCTTCTCCAACCCATAACAAACTGATTCAAGTTTTCTCTTCCTGGACAATCCTCCTACCAGGCCAAACACCCTAAACTTATATTTGTTATTTTCTCTGATCTAATTTGTGAAAGCAAACCTACTATGGGAAGCTACATACAAAAAGTGTTTTTAAATACAGAGAAGGCTGCATTCCTTAACTGTGAAAATAATTACTGAGGGCAATGCACTAAATAACCATAAGAAGAAGAAAAATACTTTATTACCATAGTTGAGATTCTATATCAAAGTAATGATTAGCAATTACTGCCTATTTGAAGACTGTGAAGTGAAGTGAAGTCTCTCAGTCGGGTCCGACTTCTAGTGATCCCATGGACTGCAGCCTACCAGGCTCCACCGTCCATGGGATTTTCCAGGCAAGAGTACTGGAGTGGGTTGCCATTTCCTTCTCCAGAGGATCTTCCTGACCCAGGATCGAACCCAGGTCTCCCACATTGTAGGTGGACGCTTTACCGTCTGAGCCACCAGGGAAGCCTGTATCCCTTGAAGACTGTACTTAAATTTTATGGCCTCTCAGGCAACTATTTGGAAATATCTGATTGATGATATAACAGGTCTTGTTTTTAAATCTTTAGAAAGTGATAGGCTTAATTTTTTGTTACCTGTTCTAAAAGAAAGCAATGATGGTCTGCCTTATCTAAAATACTTTGGCTTGTTACGTATGAGGTTGGTTGATCTTTTGTTAACATACAACTCATGTTTTCTGATGTGTTTTCCTTTCATTCAAGTTTAAGTTGCATTTTCTGAAAGTACACACAGCCCAGTTACAAGAAACAAACCTTGGCTGTACTGTCAACTGAGACAATCAGCTGTATGTGGGAAAACACTCACCAATAATGTAGTCAGTCAGACATTTACATTCCTTACAAAGAAAATGAGTTTGATTCTCCTGCTTGACATAGGCTGTTTCTCTTAGCTTATGCTTCTCCAGAGCTGTAGATCTCTTTCAAGGACATTTTATCATTCTACAAAGTAGATTATATTCTTAGGATTCATTCATGATTCATCTGAAGGGTTGTACAGTTTTATTCAAGAAATTTTTAAACGGTGGGGTGGTACATGTATGGAAGTAAAGTCTTCCTGATTAGTGAATTTAATATTTAACATTTAAAGTAATCTTAAGAGTCTGGTATAAGTTTTATAGCTATACAGATAAAGAAACTTGCCCCAAATCACACAATTGTTAAGTGATACAGCCAGGATTTGACCCAGACACTCTGCCTATTTATACCTTACATTTAACAACTGTGTTATACTGTTTGCTGGTCCCAACTAGTAATTCCACCATGAGAGCAAATTACAACTGTTCTATAGAACTGAATATTATTTTTTTTTCCAATTTGGAAATGGTCTAGTCTTTTTGAAATATTTCTAATGAGCAACTTATTGGTATGACTAATTGTATCTTTATTTTGCTATTATTTATTACTTCTAGAAGCATTGAAGAAAATCTACTACCTAAGTAATCTCTTTATTCCCAAAAATAAGTTTGGCATTGGCCTTAACTTCTGACACCGAAGAAAAACTGATTATAATACTTAGAAATGAATCCACGAGCACAATTAAAAGCAAAAAGAGATGGTTAATTGTGCTAATGTACATTCCTCTTTATAACCTGCAGATGGTCACAAGTAATTGAGAAAATAAATTCTATCTCCCCAACAAATGAAATGTCTCACCACTATATTTTTGTTCCTCTTGCTGCAACTCTTAAGGGCTTTTTATTTACCTGACTATAGATCTTGGGAACTGATCAACTAGTAAGAGAAATACTTCCAGCTAAATGGAAGGAAACATGTTTTCATAAACTCCATATTCTAATAATGAGTTTCATCACATATTCTATGATGAAAAACAAATAATACTCACTATGCCAAATCTATATATTCAAAATTACCATCTCTAATGTTTGAAGACAGGCTTGTCATTATCATCTAACTCAAGTTACATGAAATATGATTTACATCCCCTAAGGAAACATCTCAAAATGTGGTGTGCATTAGGTTCTTTCATTTCCTAAAAGGTGATTCATAGAACAAGGGCTAGAAAAATGGTGTTCTTGGCAATTCTTTAAGTTTCACACCCCTACCACCCATTTTTGCATTTAAACTGATCATTTACTGGCAGCAGATGGGTAATAGGATAAAAGTTTTCAATGTGGTGTGGTGAGCATATATATTTCCAGACACAACACGAGAGAGTACAAAGCAGAGTACTTTAAAGTGATTAACAAAGAGCCATGGAATCTGCTATCAATCTTCCTTGTTACTGTCATAGCCCTTCCCAAGACTGTTAGAGAAACTTTACAATAGCTGAATACACGTTACACATACAGATGGGGAAGTGCCTCAGGCAGCTTGGCAAATTTTACTACGAGTCAATTTTTGAATTTCTGCTTTCTGAGTCATTGTCTCATCTGAGTCTGACATTTTCATTTTAAAAATTCTCTTACCTTAATGTTGACATGTCTGTGTCACTTCATAAAATTTGTTGCATTTGAAAATATTATCAACAAATATGCTTCACTGAGATTAACATTAAATGACAAGATACAAGTTTAATTTATCTGGGGGCACATTCTCCTCCCCACCCCTGTCCGTTGTGGTATAAGGAAATCCCTATATCAATTTCAATTTTTCTAACTGTAGGGGGAAAATTATGGATATTTCTAGCATGAGAGTTTTTTTTTTTAATAATGTTCTAAAAATGTATTTATGTAAAATTTCATATGAGCTACCAGTTTCAGACTCTTGTTAATTATAAAAGACAAAAGATAAAGGAACACAGCTCAAAGTAGTGCTAATGAGAGGTTTGTTTGCTTATTTATTTTAACTCAACCTATACTAAAAAAAAGTGCTTGGTCTTAGATAACTATTAATCTCTCGTTCTTATCAGAACCATGATATTAACAGGACTATTTTAAATGGCTAATATTTCCCAGAGAAAGTCTTAGAATGATGTTGAATGTATTATCTACACACATCAACTACAGAGGATTTTCCTTAGGCTTGCATTACTGCTAGATTAGGGTCCTATTTAATCCATCATGATTCCTAGTTGCAATTTAGAATACAAAGAAGATGCAATTAAGAGCCTGGGTGGAGGGTGTGCTGTTGATTCACAGAGATGGAAAATGAAAAAAAAGAAAGTGAGTGAAAATGAAGGTACATTTTTAGGTAAAACGGGAACCTGAAGGACCATTTCATTTAACATTAATCATAAACACAGAGTGGGCTTCCCAGGTGGCTCAGTGGTAAAGCATCCCCTGCCAGTGAAGGAGAACAAGTTTGATCCTTGGCTTGGGAAGATCTCTAGAGAAAGCAATGTCAACCCACTCCAGTATTCTTGCCTGGGAAATCCCATGAACAGAGAAGCCTGGCAAGCCATAGTCCATGGGTCACAAAAGAGTCAGACACTACTGAACAACTAAACAACAACAACATAAATACAGAGGAGAAGAACAGAATAATTCCAGAATGTGTATAAAGGATAGAAACAGTATGGACCTAACAGAAGCAGAAGATATTAAGAAGAGGTGGCAAGAATACACAGAAGAACTATACAAAAAAGATCTTCACGACCTGGATAACCACAATGGTGTGATCACTCACGTAGAGCCAGACATCTTGGAGTGCGAAGTCAAGTGGGCCTTAGAAACCATCACTATGAGCAAAGCTAGTGGAGGTGATGGAATTCCAGTTGAGCTAATTCACATCCTGAAAGATGATGCTGTTAAAGTCCTGAAGTCACCATGCCAGCAAATTTGGAAAACTCAGCAGCAGCCACAGGACTGGAAAAGGTCAGTTTTCATTCCAATCAAAAGAAAGGTAATGCCAAAAAATGTTCAAACTACCACACAATTGCACTCTTTTCACATGCTGGAAAAGTAATGCTTAAAATTCTCCAAGCTAGGCTTCAACAGTACGTGAACAGAGAAATTCCAGATCTACAAGCTGGATTTAGAAAAAGCAGAGGAGCCAAAGATCAAATTGACAACATCCGTTGAATCATAGAAAAAAGCAAGGGAATTCCAGAAAAGCATCTACTTCTGCTTCATTGACTACGTTAAAGCTTTTGACGGTGTAGATCACAAAAAAACTGTGGAACATTCTTAAATAGATAGGAATACCAGGCCACCTTACCTGTCTCCTGCAAAAGCTGTATGCAGATCAAGAAGCAACAGTTAGAACCAGATGTGGAACAACAACAACAGACTGGTTGCAAATTGGGAAAGGAGTACATCAAGGCTGTATATTGTTACCCTGCTTACTTAACTTATATGCAGAGTACATTATGTGAAATCCTGGACTAGATGAATCACAAGCTGGAATCATTATAGTCAGGAGAAATATCAATAACCTCAGATATGCAGATGACACCACTCTTATGAAGAGGAACTAAAGAGCCTCTTGATGAAGGTGGAAGAGGAGTGTGAAAAAGTTGGCAAAAAATGAAGATCATGGCATCCAGTCTCTCATCACTTCATGGTAAATAGATGGGGAAACAATGGAAATAGTGACTTTATTTTTCTTGGGGTCCAAGATCACTGCAGATGGTGACTGTAGCCAAGAAATTAAAAGACACTTGCTCCTTGGAAGATTAGCTATGACCAACTTAGACAGCATACTAAAAAGCAGAGACATTACTTTGCTGACAAAGGTCCATCTAGTCCAAGCTATGGTTTTTCCAGTAGTCATGTATAGATTTGAGAGTTGGACCATAAGGAAGGCTAAGTGTCAAAGAATTGATGCTTTTGAACTGTGATGTTGCAGAAGATTCTTGAGAGTCCTTTGGACTCCAAGGAGATCAAACCAGTCAATCCTAAAGGAAATCAGTCCTGAATAGTCATTGGAAAGTCTAATGCTGAAGCTGAAGCTTCAATACTTCGGCAAACCGATGCAAAGAGCTGACTCATTGGAAAAGCCCCTGATGCTGGGAAAGATTGAAGGCAAAAGAAGAAGGTGGCAGAGGATGAGATGGTTAGATAGCATCACCAACTCAATGAACATAAATTTGAGCAAACTTTGGAAGATAGTTAAAGACATGGAGGCCTGGCATGCTGCAGTCCATGCGTTCGCAAATAATCAGACAAAACTGAGTGACTGAACAACAACAATGGGACTTCAGGCTAAAATTAAGGAGACTTGAAGAAATTTGCAAACGAAAATAGTGAAATTGGGAAATTTTAGTTTTCTCAGCAGTGATACAGACCTACATGATCTTCAGGAGCTTAGATTGTAGTGCATCCAATCAACCATTTTATTTTAGTTTTCTCCAACAATGCTCAAAGATCAGGAAGAAGGTTGGGGAAAGAAATGGCAGTTATGACAAAAAGTCAAGACCATGGAGACTCTGGAGGCAAGCAGAAGTATGTATCGAAGGAGGTCAAGTCTCTGGGATGGTGACTGAGGACAAAATTCAGCTTATGATAAAAAGACAGACATGAGAATAATATGTGGAGACTAAGGAAGTAAATTCTAGAAATCTTGATCATGAAAGAGGGAGATTTGGAAAAATGATGACATCAAAATATGTGGCCTGTATACCATAAATTTTGTATCATCAAAATCTATCAGTTCGGTTCAGTTCAGTTCAGTTGCTCAGTCATGTCCCACTCTTTGCAACTCCATGGACTGCAGCACTCCAGGCTTCCCTGTATAATACCAACTCCTGGAGCTTGCTCAAACTCATGTCCATCAAGTCAGTGATGCCATCCAACCATCTCATCCTTTGTGGCCCCATTCTTCCCTGGTGGCTCAGAGGTGAAAGCATCTGCCTCCAGTGCGGGAGACCTGGGTTCGATCCCTGAGTCAGGAAGATCCCCTGGAGAAGGAAATGGCAACCCACTCCAGTATTCTTGCCTGGAGAATCCCATTGTGGGAGGAGCCTGGTAGGCTACACTCCATGGGGTCTCAAAGAATCAGACTCGACTGAGCAACTTCACTTTCACTTCTTTCTCCTGCATTAGGGTCTTTCCCAGCATCAGGGTCTTTTCCAATGACAGTTTTTCACACCAGGTAGCCAAAACATTGATGCTTCAGCTTCAGCATCAGTCCTTCCAATGAATACTCAAGACTGATTTCCTTTAGGATTGACTGGCTTGATCACCTTGCAGTCCAAGGGATTCTCGAGAGTCTTCTCTAACACCACAGTTCAAAAGCATCAGTTCTTTGGCCTTCAGCTTTATTTATAATCCAACTTTCCTATGCACACATGACTACTAGAAAATCCATAGCTTTGACTAGACAGACCTTTGTCGGTAAAGCAATGTCTCTGCTTTTAAATATGCTGTCTAGGTTTGTCATAGCTTTTCTTCCAAGGAGCAAGAGTCTTATAATTTCACGGCTGCAGTCACCATCTGTAGTGATTTTGAAGCCCCAAAATATAAGGTCTCTCACTGTCTCCATTGTTTCCTCATCTATTTGCCATGATGGGATCAGATGCCACGATCTTTGTTTTCTGAATGTTGAGGTCAAGGAATTATAAGGACAGGTTCTGAAGTCACAGTATTTAAATAATGTTGGATCTTTAATTTTAAATATTATACAAATTTACAAAGTTCTAGACCTAATAACCAAGTACATGTTTCAATATGCATTTTACTCAAAGGATATTTTAAGGACACAAAATTATGCTCAGATTTTTTTTTTTTTTCAACCAAGGCAGAAACCAGCCTGATCCATTTTCTAATAGAGAAGAGAGTCTTCTCAAATTAGAAGACATTAGGTGTATGGAGATTCCTTTTCTCTTTACAAAGAAAAGGGAAAGTTAGGACACTGTGCATGCTTTTTGAAAATAATGAGGCCACCCTTCCCTTTAGTACGTCTTTTTCATATCTTGTTGCCTTTCAAAAAATGCTGGCTGTTATGTTTGCTTTTTATACTCATTAATAACCATTTTCAAAGTAACTCACTTTCTCTTCATCTGTTTTTTTCTTCTTCTTCTTTTTTTTTTTTTTTTCTCTGACACTTTAATGCTTCTGACCTCTTTCAACACATAATGAAAACCAGCTCTGCCTTTTCCTGGTTTCCTCATTTCTGAGTACTATGGCAACGGATGCTAGTTGACTTAGTAAAACTTGAAAATGTCACATTGCTCTTCATTCTTTGATGAATGCACATTCATGAATACAGCTCAATGCAAAAGCAATTACAGGCAGTCTTAAAAAGGACCAAAACCAAAGTCACCCTTAAATGATTTTCTCCAGGTGTTGTATTCAGAGTAAAACATGGCAACCCTATCCTGGCGTTTAAAAAGACAAGCTTTTTTGTCTCTGAGAATAATTAGCAATCACTTTAAAATATTTTTATGAAAAACTATGATTTCTGTAAATAAATATTAATTCCAAATCACTGAATTCACTTAGCATACTATCTCCTCCAAAAAGGAATGAAATCCATTAAAAACATATAATGAGGAAGAAACATAGACAAATTATTTAACACACACACAAATCACAACTTAAACCTAATTTCAGTGACACATATAAAACATACACATTTTTACTTACTTAATTTTAACAAGAACCGGCAAAACAAAAACATATTTAAGAATGGTTTGCTCTATGATGGCAAACGTTCACTCATCAGAGACTGACTCAATCTTAATTTAATAACCTACATCAAAATGGCTATGTAGAATTTAATAATAAGTATAATAACAAGAGTAATATTTCTGTTTATTTGTTAAATTATGTCTGACTCTTTGTGACCACATGGATTATAGCCCATTGGGCTCCCCTCTCCTCTTTCCCAGACAAGAATACTGGAGTGGGTTGCCATTTCTTTCTTCAAGGGATCTTCCCAACCCAGGCATAGCACCCATGTTTCCTGCACTGCAGGAGAAATCTTTACCACTGAGTCACCAGGGAAGCCTCAAGAGTAATACTGGATGGCTGTTATTTTAAAATTTAAACAAAAAATAATTTATTACACTTATAGTATATGCTTTTTCATTGCCCATGTACATTGTCTGGTATTGCTAGATTTCATTGATGATTCTGTATTAAATGACATGTAGAAGCTCATATTTTTATAGGGTACTATTAACAAATTATATCCACATACGATATTACTACATTTTTTAATTTCCATCCCAATTATCTCAATATGTGTCCCATATTTAAATGGCATATCTTATTATTTACATTTTACAGTTGAGGAAACTAAGATCTGGAAGCTTAACATTTGAAATCACAAAGTTATAAAGTGAGAAAACTAAAATGTTACCTCAGTCTCTGACTTCATATTTGGGGTTCTTTTCTTGCCATCTCATATCCTTTATGTACTGCCTTAATTAAACACATCTTCCAAATAGTCTATATTCCTTAGGAATATTGAAGTGGTTAAAAAATAATTTTCTAAAGCAGCCAGTGACAAAGACAATCAGTGAATCCCAGCCATAATGTTTTATGACGTGTTCCTGTATTATCAACACAGAGACGTCTTTGAAGTCTAAAACTGCCATATCTGAAAGTAGCAGAGGCAAAGTAGTGATAAATATGCCCAAGGCTTGCTCACAATTATAATTAATTAGTCCTATCTCACTGAAAGGTACAATACAATGTACAATAAAGTTAAAGTCTGGGGGGAAAGCAACAATTCTATATAAGCAATTTGAATGTATCAAAAAACACTATTCTATTTAAAGCCCACATTTAGGGTACCTACTCTAGGGAGCTCCAAAAAATTTCCTTTTGGCAATTCCTAGTGGTCCAGGAATAGGCAAAAAGCTTAAAGAGAGTCCATCACAGAAGCTAGAAACATAGAAATTAGGGCAGCTTTAAAATGCAATCATTCTCTGTAGGAGAAGGTCACAAATGAGGTCCATGTAAGGGAAGCTTAAAATAAACAGTTCAGCTTCCAGAAAGGATGCACCCTGGCCACTCAGCCACACTGGGGACCTACCAGGAAGCTCATTAAAAAGTGTGCCAACACTTAAAAGTGTTTCATTCAAGAGCAGGAATGGTGAAGGGGTTAAGTGTGTGAACTCTGAAATAAGACAGATTGGGTTCTAAGCTCAGCTCTACCAATTTCTACCATGCAAATTTAGTAAAATGTCTTCAGTTCTCATGTCCTAGTTCTTCCATTTGTTAAGACAGGAATGATAATAGTAACCAATACTGGCGATGTTGTGAGAAATGCATATGCTTAAACAGTTGGGCCCCCTCGATAAAAATATTTCCAGGCTGTGTAACACTCTGGGGTTAGTCAAATTATTAGAGCAGCTGTCAACAGTTGATATTCCTGATATTTCCTTAGTAACTTTCCACCAAACGGCAAAATAGCAGAGAAAATACCATCTATTAAATTGCACTGAACGATTTCAAAAGGTTTACCAATATTAGAAAACATAAATATAAAAAGGGGTTTGAGCACACAGAACTAAATATGAATGGCTAAAACACCATAGTCAAGGTAGATAAATAATATTGAAAAAGAGAATTTGAAAAAATTGAGACCTTTAGGTTTGAACATCCATTGTATATAAAATACTTGGTAAGTCAGGTAAATAAAAATACATTCAATATATGCACAAATGTTTCATAAAATCTGACATACAAATAAGCAAAAAGAAAAATTTTTGAACCTAATTATGAACCAAAGATAAATAGTAAAATCACTGTGAGAAAGCATTATTTATTATTATAAATGGCAGAATTTTAAGACTAAAAACAGGTTAAAGGGGGATTATAAGGTGCTCTCCTAGCTTGTTGACAGGATTGTAGAACTGACATAAACATTGTAAATGTCAATGTGATAAAATAGATCGAAATCCCTAAAACATACATATCATTTTACAAAGTATTCTGCTGTTAAAATTTACACTTAGAGAATTACCAGCTTTACAACGTTCTTTATTCTGTTTATAGTTTGAACAAAAATAGAGACAAAGTAAGAGCCCTTCAAGATAGTGCTGAGCAATTAAATACACCGAAAAAATGAATAACCATGCAATGAAATATGCTACTTTTAAAATAATGATGTAAACCTGTTTTTATTGGTATGAAATGCACAATTCAGCATTAACTATACAAAGAATGTTACAAAACTGTGTAATATCTCCTTTTTCTTTAAAACACACAGAAAGAGAAATGAGACAGAGATATAGGAAGGAAAGAGAGGGAATGTGAGCGAGAAAAAGGAAAATAGACAAAGAGGTAAACAGATATCAATACTAAAAGGATTAGACACACATGATTTATGTTTTCTTCATTACACTTTCCTTTGTTTTCAACACTTAACAGGAACAAATTCCTGGTTGAGAATAAAAATATTTCCATTAAATAAGGATAAAAAATATTTTGGCAATAGCCTTTCTGGATAGAATAATCTAGGCTGGAACACAGCATCTCTGCTCAAAACCAAGGAATCTCACTCTAAAGGTAACAAAATAGTTTATCTGTCTTTCAGCTATGAGGCAGTGATCCTTTAAACCACAATATGAAATGGCTCATTTTCTGGGAATATCACTCAGCTCAAGGATTTTTGAGGAAAAATGAACTTTTGTGCTGTTAAAATGCTTTTGTAATACAGGAGCATCTTGTGTGAAAAAATATGCATGATTTTGGATTTTTCCAATGTGTTCATTAGCATGACTTCAAAAAACAATCAATGGATGGGTATCCTTTTTTTGAAAAACTTATATTTTTAGACACACTGATCATGACAATGAAGTTAATTTTTAAATGTCCACTTTTTCACACACATGCAGGCTTGCACAGGTAAACATATTGTTTAGTGGTAATTTAGTCACTAAGTCATGTCCCACTCTTGCAACCCCATGGACTATAGCCTGTCAGACTTCTCAGTCCACGGGATTCTCCAGACAAGAATACTGGAGTGGGTTGCTATTTCCTTCTTCAGGGGATCTTTCCCACCCAGGAACTGAGCCCCAGTCTGCAACAGATTTAAAGGATCGATTTTTATAAACAAAACCACAAATATGTTTTTTTAAACACTGATTTTACATAAATGAAATCATTTTAATGGATGAAATGCTCAAAAATTATTAAATTTAGTAGATTTTATTTTCAGAACTAAACTACTCTTGTAAGTAGCAACTAACAACAGAAAATTCAGTTAGACATAAAGAAAATTGATTCTAGGCAGAAGAAATATTTGAGAGGCCTCGTTCATTTACATATTTAGAAAATATACACTTATTAGTCATCCTTATTCACAGAGAAAGTGTTTTGACAAATATTTCCCTGAAATAAAATAGATGGGAGTGACTAGTGAATTGGAAAATATTTCCTTGTGCTATGTAACCAATCAATTTCAGCATTCTAGCTTCTCTGAATAACTCTTTCACTTCAAAACCAGTTTCATTAGTTTTTAGCCACTTTAAAAACTATGCTATAAATATATTAATATACAAATGACACACTCATGTTGATGGATCTAATTTGGTGGGAGGTGGCATGCTGTGCCACTTGTACAATCTTAGTTTCTTGACTAGGGATTGAATCCAGGCCCTCGGCATTGAGAGTGGGGAGTGTTAGCCATTGGACCACCAGGGAAGTCCTGGGATCTAACATATCAAGATCCTGCCAGGATCATATTTTTGTCATAAAAATAGGCTGTGTATATGCTCTATGACTCACAAATTCTCTCACCAAGGTGACACTCATGAAGTACTTGGATGATTTAGTAATCACAGATTAAACAAACTACTCTTACTATGCCCTACCTACTGCAAACTCATCCTGTTCATCAACCAGTCTCCCCCTCAACTTCAGCTTTCAGTAGAAGTTAGAAGACCTGATTTGCCCAGATTTTTTATTGCCCAAATACAGAATTTTAATAAACCAGCCTCTTTCACTTTGCAGAATGTCACATAATTAACTTATAATCAAGAATAATATTAGGGACTTCCCTGGAAGTCCAGATTTTGCCTTCCAATGCAGGGGTGTGAATTCAATCCCAGGTTGAGGAGTTAAGATCTCACATGCCTCTTGGTTAAAAAGTCAAAAACACAAAACAGAAGCAATACTGTAACAAATTCAATAAAGACTTTAAAAATGGTCCACATCAAAAAAATCTTTTTAAGAAAAGAATAATATTAAACTGCTTTTGTCAACCTGAGTATTAGTATGAAGTTCTTTCAATAAAGTATCTCTTTTTTGGTTCTCTGACACTTTGTTTCATCCCATCTCACAGTAAACAGAGCAAGTGAAGTCACTTAATAAGCGTAAGCTCTAAATATTGGATACTACCCATTCCAAACAATTTTTTTTGCTTTTTCTTAGATTTACCGTTTCTCTAACATTTGACATTAAAATCAAAAGATTTATTAATAAAAATATATGAGATTTTAGGTAAGTCATTTAATGATGTTAGGTATCTATACCAGTAAAAAGATTAACTATCACCAGATTAGAGAGTCCTTAGGAGAACTAAATTGAATAATGTACAATTTAGAAAATATCTCCTAAATTGTAAAGATCACACAAGTTTCCTTCATTTTCACTTTCATTTTCATTCCATAATACAACCATTATTTTTTTAGAGTTTTATGCTGTTGTTGTGTAACACCTGTATATTAAAAACTATTCAACATTTCACTCGTGTATGAGACTGCAAACAGGATATGACATTTCATTCAGAAGAACTGAATGAAACAATGCCATCATGTCCACTTCTGACTTTTCACATTAGCAAGTTGCTTACTGAGAATAATGATTTCACATGAAAGATGGCTGGACTTTTATCACTTATGCTTCTACAAAGAATATTTAAAAAGCAGTCCTTTAAAAAGTTGTGAGTTATTTATAACTTCCTGTAGTCCTTTTGTCTTAATGGCAACACGCTCTATGATATTTTATAACCTCTGTAATTTCCATTATCAGTCTGCAAGTCTGCATTTCTTCCTTTGTTGACTCATGTATTTGCAAATTATTTATTCATCCCAAGATATATCTATGCAGCTGAAAGAAGAGAATAATGTCAAGGCTAAGCATGGGTAAAAGTGACTCAGTAAAAGGTACATACATCTCTCCTTTTTCTCTGTATGTCTCAAATTAGAGTAGTACCAACATTTTATAAACATTTTTAAGAATACTGAAAGGTGATATCTATGAATAAAGTTTCCACTTTCTTTTCAACCTTGCTAATGTGAATTTCACTTCATCCTGTGCTCTAGGGAATGTTTTGTTGTTCAGTTGCTAAGTCGTGTCTGACTCTTTGTGACCCCATGAACTGCAGCATACCAGGATTACCTGTCCTTCACTATTTCCCAGAGTTTGCTCAAACTCATGTCCACTGAGTAGATGATGCCTTCCAACCATCTCATCTTCTGTTGCTCCTTCTCCTCCTGCCCTCATCTTTCCCAGCATCAGGGTCTTTCCCAATGTGCCCGCTTTTCACATCAGGTGGCCAAAACATTGGAGCGTCAACATCAGTACTTTCAATGGATATTCAGGGTTGATTTCCTTTAGGATTGACTGGTTTGATCTCCTTGCAGTCCAAGGGACTCTCAAGAGTGTTCTCCAGCACCACAATTCAAAAGCATCAATTCTTCAGCATTCAGCCTTCTTTATGGTCCAACTCTTATATCTGTACATGACTAGTGGAAAAACCATAGCTTTGACTAGACAAATGTTTGTAGGCAAAGTGATGCCTCTGATTTTTAATACATTGTCTAGGTTTGTCATACCTTTTTTTTCAAGGAGCAAGCATCTTTTAATTTCATAGCTGCAGTCACTGTCCACAGTGATTTTGGAGCCATGAAAATAAAATCCATCACTGTTTCCATTTTTTCCCCATCTATTTGCCATGAATTGAGGCCACCTTATGCCAAGGTCTTAGTTTTTTGAATGTTGAATTTTAAGCCAGGTTTTTCAATCTCCTTTTTCAACTTCATCAAGAATCTCTTTAGTCTCTTTTTTGCTTTCTGCCATTAGAGTAGTATCATCTGCATATTTGAGGTTGTTGCTATTTCTCCTAGCAATCTTGATTCCAGCTTGTGATTCATCCAGCATTTTGCATGATGTACTCTGCATCTAAGTTAAAAAAGCAGGGTGGCAACATATAGTCTTGATGTACTCCTTTCCCAATTTTGAACCAGTCTGTTGTTCCATGTCCAGTTCTAACTGTTGCTTCTTGATCTTCATACAGATTTCTCAGGAGACAGGTAAGGTGGTCTGGTATTTCCACCTCTTTAAGAATTTTCCACAGTTTGTTGTTATCCACAGAACCAAAGGCTTTAGCGTAGTCAATGAAGCAGATCTTTTTTCTTGAATTCCCTTGCTTTTTCTGTGGTGTAACAGATGTTGGCAATTCGATCTCTTGTTCCTCTGCTTTTTCTAAACCCACTTCATACATCTGGAATTTCAGTTTATGTACTGCTGAAACCTAGCTTGAAGGATTTTGAGCATTGCATTGCTAACATGTGAAATGAGTGCAATTGTATGGTACTTTGAACATTTTTTGCATGTTTTTGACACTGCCTTTCTTTGGAATTGGAATGAAAACTGACCATTTCCAGTCCCATGGCCCCTGCTGAGTTTTCCAAATTTGTTGACATATCGAGTTCAGCCCTTTAACAGCATTGTCTTTTAGGATCTGAAATAGCTCAGCTGGAATACTATCACCTCCATTAGCTTTGTTGTAGCAATAATTCCTAAGGCCCACTTGACTTCACACTGCAGGATATCTGGCTCTGGGTGAGTGATCACACCATTGTGTTTATCTGGGTCATTAAGACCTTTTGTGTATAGCATATTCTTGCTACCTCTTGTTAATCTCTTCTGCTTCTGTTAGGTCCTTGCCGTTTCTGTCCTTTATGGTACTCATCTTTGAATGAAATGTTTCTTTGGTATGTTTAATTTTCTTGAAGAGATCTCTAGTCTTTCCCATTCTATAGTGTTGCTCTGTTTCTTTGCATTATTCTCTTAAAAAGGCCTTCTTATCCCTCCTTGCTATTCTCTAGAACTCTGCATTCATTGGATATATCTTTCCTTTTCCCCCTTGCTTTTCATGTCTCTTCTCTTCACAGCTATTTGTAAAGCCTCCTCAGACAACCACTTTACCTTCTTGCACTTGTTTTTCTTTGGGATGATTTTGGTCACTACCTTCTGTACAATATTATGAACCTCAGTCCATAGTTCTTCAGGTACTCTGTCTACCAGATCTAATCCCTTGAATCCATTTGTCACTTCTACTGTATAATCATAGGAAATTTGATTTAGGTAATACTTGGGAGGGGGATGATTAGTTGTGTTGTAAATAAATGTATTTTAACATTTTTTGAGATTTCCCATGGAAGATGGGATTTTTCTCATTTGGTTTTTCATTTGTTTTTATAAATTTTGTATTTCACATGGATCTCTTTATTTTCAAGAATTTTTCTTATATAAACTTCCTTAGCTTTTATCTTGTTTGTTTCTTCATAGATTGACTGGTTTTGTTTGATTATTTTAGCTTACTATCTATACTATTGAAGGTCACCATCCCCAGATTTACTTCCTTGAGAATGTTCCAGCTCCACATTTTGTGTTTATAAAGTTATAATTGACTTTCTAAAAGTATCTAATATTACTACTAAAGCAGTCAGTTACAGAATGTTCCAATAATTCCAGGTCCAAGAAAAGTTTCTGGGTATCAGGCATTCTTCGGCAGTAAGAATCTGTCAGCACACTGACATTGAACTGACTCTGAAACACAAATGAATTAGTCTAACTCTCTATTCATTGTCTTCATAAAAAGGAGCTATATATTTCCTATCAAATATGCTAACCTTCATTTGACTCTTCTTAGCATTGAGATGACCTCCCTGCAAGAAGCTAACATAATTTTCCTGTCACATATGTAGTCTGTTAATATATGCATTCCAAGATCAAGTCCATTTTCTAATTTATAACAAACTGCAAAAATATAGGTGAACAGAGGAAAATAAAAACACACAATTTTAGTAAACTAGCTAACTTAAACATTAAAGGTCACAGGGTACACCAAAAGCTTTCTTTGTGGGAATCACAAAAATAAAGGCCTGAATGATGGTATATTTCACATAAATTTGAAAAGTAGTCAAGTTTGTAGGACAGCGCAAAGAAGAAGAAGCTCAACATATTCAGTTTAACAGTTAGTAAGCAACAACCATGTATAAGATATTGAACAAGATAATAAAATGAAGATAAAGAAGATACTACCCTTGGTCCTAAGAAAATTATGGGGAGATACACTGGTGCATCAGTATGTCAGACTGAATGTGGTATCATAAAAAAATCTACTGTGGAGAAACAAAACAAGTGCAATTAAATCAAGGAAGGAGAAAAAATTAACTGTGACCTAAAGAATCAGGAAAGACTGGAGACGGGTGCTTAGATAAGTTTCCACAGGCAGAAATAGAAGACACAGTCTGTTCAGAGATGACGATGCGAACAAAGGAACAAAACGGACAATGTGCAGTGTACATTAAAGAATGAGAAATCATGAGTGACTTAGAAAATAGTATCTGAATGACAGGAGGTTCACATCAGATTACAAGGAAAAACTTAAATAATATTTAATAATAATGCATGAATTTCTATGCATTTGGAACAGAAAAATTAATATCAGAATTTTGCTTCAAAAATGCCATTCTGGGGTCCTATGTGTGAGCTGAGTGAAACACCATGGGGAAAAAAAATTATTTAAGGGGCAAGCATCACTATGAACAAAGCTATTGGAGGTGATGAAATTCCAGTTCTTCTCCATCAGGTGGCCAAAGTATTGGAGTTTCAATACTATTTCAAATCCTGAAAGATGATGCTGTGAAAGTGCTACACTCAATATGCCAGCACATTTGGAAAACTCAGCAGTGGCCACAGGACTGGAAAATGTCAGTTTCCATTCCAATCCCAAAGAAAGTCAATGCTAAAGAATGCTCAAACTACCGCACAATTGCACTCATGTCACATGCTAGTAAAGTAATGCTCAAAATTCTCCAAGCCAGGCTTCAACAATATGTGACCAATGAACTTCAAGCTGGTTTTAGAAAAGTCAGAGGAACCAGAGATCAAGTTGTCTACATCTGCTGGATCATCAAAAAAGCAAGAGAGTTCCAGAAAAACATCTATTTCTGCTTTATTGACTATGCCAAAGCCTTTGACTGTGTGGATCACAATACACTGTGGAAAATTCTGAAAGATATGGGAATATCAGACCACCTGACCTGCCTCTTAAAATACCTATATGCACGTCAGGAAGCAACAGTTAGAACTGGACATGGAACAACAGACTGGTTCCAAATTGGGAAAGGAGTATGTCAAGGCTATATATTGTCACCATGCTTATTTAATTTATATGCAGAGTATATCATGAGAAACACTGAGCTGGATGAAGCACAAACTGGAATCAAGATTGCTAGGAGAAATATCAATAACTTTAGATATGCAGATGACACCACCCTTAAGGAAGGAAGTGAAGAAGATCTAAAGAGCCTCTTGATGAAGGTGAAAGAGGAGAGTGAAAAAGTTGGCTTAAAGCTCAATTCAGAAAAATAAGATCATGGCATCTGGTCCCATCACTTCATGGCAAATAGATGGGGAAACAGTGTCAGACTTTATTTTTGGGGGCTCCAAGCCATGAAATTAAAAGATGCTTACTCCTTGGAAGGAAAGTTATGACCAACCTAGACACATATTAAAATACAGAGACATTACTTTGCCAACAAAGGTCTGTCTAGTCAAGGCTATGGTTTTTCCAGTAGTCATGTATGGATGTGAAAGTTGGACGGTAAAGACAGCTGAACACCAAAGAATTGATGCTGTTGAACTATGGTGTTGGAGAAGACTCTTGAGAGTCCCTTGGACTATAAGGAGATCCAACCAGTCCATCCTAAAGGAAATCAGTCCTGAATATT
Organism: Oryx dammah; assembly: GCF_014754425.2. NCBI lineage: Eukaryota > Metazoa > Chordata > Mammalia > Artiodactyla > Bovidae > Oryx > Oryx dammah. Next base: position 20,006,465 of record NW_024070196.1, read on the forward strand.
CATTGTAAGGACTGATGCTGAAGCTGAAACTCCAATACTTTGGCCACCTGATGGAGAAGAACTTACTCATTGGAAAAGACCCTGATGCTGGGAAAGATTGCAGGAGGGAGAAGGGGATGACAGAGGATGAGATGGTTGGATGGCATCACCGACTCAGTGGACATGAGTTTGGGTAAACTCCAGGAGTTGGTCATGGACATGGAGGCCTGGCATGCTGCAGTCTATGGGGTCGCAAAGAATCGAACATAACTGAGCAACTGAACTGAACTGAAAGGATGACTGGAAGAATCTGTCTGAAAATAATGACAGCTTAAATTTTTTAAAAAGCAAGGTATATTGTAGTCAAAGAACTGATTTATCATTTGATCTTAAGTTGGGAAAGAAGAGGAGGCAATATTTAAAAGTGACTCGAATTTCAAGGTAAGGACATATTTGGCAACTAAGAGTGCTGCTACCTTCTTTTTTCTACAAAAGGCTGAAACTATTAATGCCCTTTACTCTCACTCAATATGGTCATACTGCACTATTCCTGGATCAGTCCTTATTGTAATATATTTGCAAATAGCCAGGGCATCCCATGTGGTACTACTGGTAAAGAAACTGCCTGCCATTGCAGGAGACACAAGAGATGGGAGTTTGATCCCTGGTCGGGAAGATCCTCTGGAGAAGGAGATGGCAAACCACTCCAGTATTCTTGCCTGGAGAATCCCATGGATAGAGGAGCCATGGGTTGCAAAGAGTCGGACATGACTGAAGTGATATAGCACGCACAGGCACACGGTGTCTTGAATCATAGCTTCATGTCACCCTCAAAGAATCAGGAAATACAGTCTCTGGAATAAAGGGTACTCTCCCATTCTGCTCCTTGAGTTTCAACTTGATGCCATTTACCCCAAGTATAATGTTCTGCTAGAAAATCATACCCAAATGCCCATTTTAAAAAATCATCAGTCATCACTACACTTGTCTAGGCTTCTTCTGTCTTTTCCCCATTATACTATTCTGTCTAGAATTTGTATTTAAATGTCTTGAACTCAAATTCAGCCCCTTGGTGCCAATAATATTGTCTTATTCTTACCTCTTACTCTTCTAAAAAGTGACTTTTTATCCTATGTTGAATACTTTTGACTTTTTCTCAACATAGTCTGAGTTTTGCTTACTTTTTTCTAAGTGCTAAATCTAACCTCTTTTATTATAGATATCTTTAACAACTGAAGAAAATAAAGAGAGATAGATTATAAATTTTGAATGAGTGCAGCTAGTTTACTTTTCTGGAGTTAGTCTAATTATCTGTATCTGTCCAGGTCTCTCTGTGTGGCTACTATTCCAGGTGCTACGTAGAATCTTTTTCCTCCCTGATACCAGAGTATGTCTTGAGATTTTACAGATATTATAGGAAGGATGCTGACTTGATTAAGGAGTATACTGGTCCCAAGTAGAGACAGAACATTTATATGTCAATGCCCAAGAGAAAGCTGGATTGATGGCAAGAGAGCAATAATATGAGCACCATAAGCAACTCCAATGTTAATGGGCTTTTCAGAATGTTAAACTTGTCCTATTCATTTAACTCCTTAGACACCATTGAAATGACTGTACAGTAATTTTTTAAAAGTCTTAAAATATTGGGAGAGAAGACAACAGAATACAGGATATTCTGAAAGATAAACAGCATGGGGAAAAATACTGTTTTTACAGTTTGTAGAAGGAAGAGAAGATTTCTCTCCTGAACGGCACACAGAATTCACATCACAAAATTTCTAGTGTAATACCAGAAGATTGAAGTTTAATTTTTGACAACACAAAATAGATAGAATTTAGGCTTGTGAGGGAGCAATGCTGAGGAGCAGATCTATAAAAAAGGGATTATGAAAGTCCATGTATGCAATCTAAGTTAATGGGAATTGCTAGAGAGATTACATAATTCAGGAAGTCTAACATCCAAGTAATTGAAATTTCTAGAAAGAGAGAGCAGAGTAAGTAGAGGAAGGGAAATTATTAAAGACATAGTACACAAAATCTTCCCAGAATTAAAGAATATGAGTCTCCATTATAAAAGAGTCCAAAGGTGCTCAGACAAGCATGAAATTATCAGTGTTCAGTTCAGTTCAGTTCAGTTCAGTCGCTCAGTTGTGTCCGACTCTTTGCGACCCCATGAATCACAGCATGCCAGGCCTCCCTGTCCATCACCAACTCCCGGAGTTCACTCAGACTCACGTCCATTGAGTCAGTGATGCCATCCAGCCATCTCATCCTCTATTGTCCCCTTTTCCTCCTGCCCCCAATCCCTCCCAGCATCAAAGTCTTTTCCAATGAGTCAACTCTTCGCATTAGGTGGCCAAAGTATACCATTCAAATTTCTTTAGATAAAAGGGGAAGGGGATAAGCAATAAATAGCTGGTCTAAAATCTTCTAAAGAATATTAAAATATGGTAAAAATTTTTAAAATTTAAGAAAAAACAAAATTGAGCTTCTCAGTAACAATCTTGGACGCCAATTTTGATGGACAACAAAATTGAAATGACAATTTACATTAATGACTAAAATACAATTTCTAACCTAGAATTCTATAAGATAGTAAAATTTTTTAACTAGGTAAGGATAGAATAGATTTTTCATATACATGATCACAAAGAAAATGTAATAGCTTAGATGAGGTATAGGGTTGAGATACACTTCTCATATTCTAAAAGAGGAAGCCAGCTTCATTTCATCTGTGGACCTTTTTAATGGCTTCCCTGCATTCATTTATCTTTGTAATATCCTCTCAAGAAAACTTTGCACTTTGTCATGTGATTTGCTTTGAAGGGTGTGATAACAGTAAATCTGATGCAAGCAGGGATTTGAAAACATGCTTGAATTCCTCTTTCCCTTTTGGGTCTATAAATTACCATGAGACCATGTCAAGAGAACAGGGCTGATCTGCTTGAGAACTATGAGAGATCTGTGGATAGGAGAAACCTGTGAAGGGTAACTGAGTAACCATATTAGCTGAGACTCTACTAGAATAGCATGCCCTAAGCTGACCAAGACAACTAAACATAAATACAGGAGTAAGCTCAGCCAAGGCCCACCCAGTCAGCAGATCTCATCCCACTCCTCCCTGCTTTAAGAAACATTTCAATCCGAGTCACGGCACCAAAAAAAAAGAAAAAGAAAAAGAAACATTTCAGTAACTGTCTTTTGGCTTTTTATTTTAAACCACTAAATCACCACTAAATATGCATAACAAAGATATGGACAATTAACATAAATAAAATTTAAAATGGGTTAATCTGGGCAGAGTAGAATGAGAGATACAGTTTATATGCTTTCTTTCATTATAGCCTTTTTAGTAGTAAATAGGTTTTTTTAAATCATGAACATGGTTTAAATTTTTTTAATGATGACTGATAGGGCTCCTTGGAAGAAAAGCTATGACCAACCTAGACAGCATATTAAAAAGCAGAGACATTACTTTGCCAACAAAGGTCCATCTAGTCAAAGCTATGGTTTTTCCAGTAGTCATGTATGGATGTGAGAGTTGGACTAGAAAGAAAGTTGAAAACTGAAGAATTGATGCTTTGAACTGTGGTGTTGGAGAAGACTCTTGAGAGTCCCTTGGACTGAAAGGAGATCCAACCAGTCCATCCTAAAGGAAATCAGTCCTGAATATTCACTGGAAGGACTGATGCTGAAAGTGAAACTCTAATACTTTGGCACGTGATGTGCCTGATTCTGAGAAAGATTAAGGGCAGGAGGAGAAGGGGATAACAGAGGATGAGATGGTTGGATGGTATTACCAACTCAATGGACATGAGTTTGACTAAACTCCAGGAGTTGGTGATGGACAGGGAAGCCTGGTGTGCTACAGTCTATGGGGTCACAAAGAGTCAGACATGACTGAACAACTGAACTAAACTGAGGGCTCTAGAAAAATAGTTCTTTGCCAGAGGAGTTTTATTGTTTATACTGCTGCTGTTTTGTTTGATTTGAATGAGAGAGAAAAAGTAAAAATCTAGGAATACACTTAGGTCGGGGCAGGTGAATATGAATGCTCTCTTCTGGCCTGAAAACATGAAGGTCTAGAATAATAAGTAGCTGACAAGAACCTAGTATCCTTTAGGAACAGAGGTTGCTATTGGAGTAAGACTGAAATCAATTTAGTATGTTTTCTAAGGAACAGAGTTTCCTGGGGAACAGACCATTGTGTGTAGAGGAATTTTGGAGGTAGAAGTTGAGAGTAAGTAACTATATTTTTGCCTTTGACTGCTAATCTAGGTATGAAAGACATGGATCAACATAACTTTGAATACTTTGGCAACCTGATGTGACAAGCCAACTCATTGGAAAAGACCTTGACGCTGGGAAAGATTGAGGGCAGAAGGAGAATGGGATGACAGAGGATGAGATGGTTGGATGGCATCACTGACTCAACGGACATGAGTTTGAGCAAACTGTGGGAGACAGTGAAGGACAGGGAAGCCTGGAGTGCTACAGTTCATGGGGGTCACAGAGTCGGACCTGATTAGTGACTGAACAACTACAATTTTGAATACATCTCCATTTAAAATATTGTTTGATGTGAGAATTGCTTGAAAAATCCCAGATTTTTCTGGCCTGAACTTCTGAGGAAATTTTATAACAAAGGAGGTCACTATGTGAATGTAAAATTTAGCTCAGAATCTAATTCCAGGTTCACATAGACTGAAACACCTGATTCAAAATTAATGAGCTGGTGTTTGTACAACAATGCATGGATTACAGCTGTTATCCAAGGAAAATACTTCTTTTAAGATAGTAAAAGTAGAAGCTTTTCCTTTATCTGAGGAGTATATGGGATGAAAATACATGATTGGTAGTTCAAACGTACCATTTAAAAAGATATTTAGGTTTCAAAGTCTCATTAACTAGAGGATAAAACTTTTAGGTACAGTGTGATATAAATGTGCCCAAGCAATCACTGTGCTTTGATGGAGCAAAGATTATCATTCAAAGCAAACCCATTTCTCCTTCTGTGTGGAACAACACAGTCATTAAGGAAAAAATGCTCAGTGATTTTGTATTTAACAAGAACATATTAATAATAACTTCAAGTGTGTCAGCCCCACCCCCATAATCTCCTTCAGTCTCTCTGAAGCACATAAAGACACCTTTGGTCTCAGTAAGCACAGAAATATACAAATTCAAGACAAATCAACTGATCTCTATTCTCCACAATGCTACCCTCAGTACACATAGACAATGCTGTGATTTCTCTGCCAATCCCCACCTGCTGCCGCTCACACTGGGAGCTCTAGACCCTGTCTGTATTCATGTATCTATGTATTAAAACCCACTACTAATCTCTTTCATCTTTAATTTACCCAAATCATGCAAATAACTTAAATCGATCTTATATTCTTCAAAAAATAACCCTCTGACAACATGATATCATCTAGATAAACAAAGAAATTTAAACCAATGTGAGTGATTGCACTTCTTTGAAACATATATCTGCTAACCTGTGCTATCCTCTGAAAAAAATGTAAAGAACCATGAATATTTGTTTTTTTTTAGTAAGATGTTTAATGAGCTTCTTCTTGCAAGTTACAGTGGATGCTACAGACTGAATTCAACTAACATGTGTATTATTTAGTATTGAAAGAAAGTAAAACATGATCTCCAGTGCCACGGACATTAAAGGTGAAATTGAAAACATTCTTTTGTTCTAAGAATGTTGAAAACGGTGTTTTGAAGAACTTGGGCTGAAAGTCACCAAAAAGCAGGTCCAAATACATGAAAATGCAGAAGAAAAAATTTATATTAATTAGATTGAAAGATCTAAAAAGAGCAGGACTTATTTAGGTTGGCAATTATTCATGGATGTAGAATATATACAGAGAGAAGTTAGCTCATTATCTAATTACATGACCTGAGTAGAGAAGTAACTCATGAACTGGGGACACTTCTCAACCCATCAAAACTCAAGTAAGAAATATATATATCTTAACACAAAATATAAAACAGGGAAAAATTGTGATGCCTTATTTTTTGCTTCTGAGATTAGAATAATAAACAAATCTCAATTTTGCTTAACATATATTTAAACTTAACATGAATGAGAAGTTTCAATAATGACTATGCTGGGAATTTTTGTTTTTGTCTAATTACATGTAGGGTCGTAAAGAGTAAATAAATCCTTATCACATCATCATACAAAGAGCCTCCCTAAGATCCTCATTTTCTTATATATTTATTTTCCTGGATATAATCACAGATGTTGGATAGTTCAAGTTCTGGATTCCAACACTTTAAAATGCTCAATAACTGCTGATATACTGTGTGTGAAATTCACTCAGTCGTGTCTGGCTCTTTGTGACCCCATGGACTGTAGCCTGTCAGGCTCCTCTGTCCATGGAAGAATACTGGAGTTGCCATTTCCTTCTCCAGGGGATCATCCCAACCCAGTGATAGAACTTAGGTCTCTCACATTGCAGGTGGATTCTTTACCGTCTGAGCCACCAGGGAAGCCCATACTGTTGTTTAATCACATCCTATTTCTAAATGATCTCATAAAAGAGTTGACCAAAGGGAACCCTATTAAGACATGATTTAATAATTTCAGGTAAAATCTGGACTTGGTTGTCCTTCTTAATCATAATGACAAGATAATGCTCAGATTTTCTTTTCAAGGAATAATTAAAATTATTTCTTAAATTGGCAAGAATGGATGAAGGAACTGCCACTGTGTTTGGCTTTTGTGTGCATGTGTACGTGTAGGGAGAAGAGACAAAACAAATAAGCTCTTGTCTTATATACTCTTACTCTAAAAGAGGAGCATTTTTGCAACAAAACTATATATATACACATACACATATATGTTACCATATATATATATACTGTGTAATATATGAGAATGTATATTTATACACATACATATACTATATATGGGCTTCCCTGGTGGCTCAAACGGTAAAGAACCTGCCTGCATTGCAGGAGACCTGGGTTCAATCCCTGGGTAGGGAAGATTCCCTGGAGAAGGGAATGTCAACCTACTCCAGCATTACTGCTTGGAGGATTCCATGGACAACAGAGACTAGCAGGCTAGAACTCGCGGGGTCACAAAGAGTCAGACACGAAGGAGCGCCACATATACTATATATTAGTTTCAGAGAATATGTATAGTGTGAGTGTTAGTCACTCAGTCGTGTCCGACTCTTTACCGACTGAGCTACAAGGGAAGCCCGTGAATATGGGTAATGTAATTTAAATTTTCCATATTGTTATTTTTCTAATTTCCCCACAGACCAGTGAATACTTGGTCTGCACAGTGATGAAGAGGCAAGTGCAGGTAAGATCATGTTTGCAATGGTGGCTCAGATGGTAAAGTGTCTTGCTTACAATTAGGGAGACCTGGGTTTGATCCCTGGGTTGGGAAGATCCTCTGGAGAAGGAAATGGCAACTCACTGCAGTACTCTTACCTGGAAAATCCCATGGACAGAGGAGAATGGTGGGCTACAGTCCACGGGGTCGCAAAGAGTCGGACACGACTGAGCAACTTCACTTCACTTATCACCACTGACACAGAGCAATAACCCCAATGGCAAATGACGACAACTTGAGTAGAAATTACAATTTCCTCAAAGAGTGATGTTACACTACAAAGGTAGAACTCGTCACTAATCAGTCTGATACATGCATATATTACATACACAGTCTTATTTTTAAAAACAAGAAAAACCTTGTACAGTCTGATATGAAAATGAGAGTGAAGTAGTGAAGCTGATTCTTACGGGGGAAGTGGCAGAAATATCACACAAGGAATACTGAACAGCAGTGGTTTATATTTCTAAAGCACTAGTTTTTATCAGACTATTTAAAAATATATCCAAAGAGGCCCTTATCTCTGAGAACGCTATCCTAATTTCTGTTAGAAATTCCTGACTTTCTATCCTCTGTTTTTCATATATTCAGATCAAAAGCCTGTGAACTGTGTGAACTACCAAACATCTATGTTCACATAGAGTTCAATGACAGAAGAGGAATTCTGCCAATTCCTTTTATGCTTGAACAACTTAAGGTCAAAGGTAAAAGCTAAAGAACTAATTTATGTAAGATTATTTTATTAAAAAGAAAACAAACTAATGCAAACTATCACTGTTTATTCTTTCAGTTTTAATGACACCCACCTTCCTTCATTTCCTGACAATAATTTCTGGCTTTCTTTGGTTTTTATCTGCTCTAACTTTTTCAAAGTCAAACACTAACAATTTTTAAAATGATTAAATCCTGATTAAAATGTGAAGGTTTTCACATGTACATAAATATATCCCTCTCCTTCCTGATGTAGATTTATTTGATATTTTCAATCATGGGCTACAGATGGAGAGATTAAAAAATATTGTATCATTTCTTTTTATCAAAAGGAATTATTCACTAAAACATTTCTCTAAAGGGAAAAAAATAAAACAAGTCCATATGAGAGAGGAAAGAGCCTACTCTTTCCTACTCAGACCATAAAAGTACATTTTAATCATTCATCAGAAATCAGAAACTGTTCTTTCTCTTGCAGTCTTAGGATGTATCATTCTCCAGGTTTAACTAATTCAGTTTTCTGTGTGTGTATATATATATATATGAAAAAAAGATTAAATGGCAAACACAAGAATTTGTAGAAAACTAGTTAAATTTTTTCTTTAAATTGCTTTCTTTCTATCTTGCTCTCAAAATATATTTCTCCTGCCTTAGTTGACTCAAGTTTAGCAAATGAAAACTAAATGGAGAGCGTGGAGCACAATATGTCTTCACAATAGCAGTGCTTACAGAATAAATTGCTCCATTTCTGCAGCTGGGGAAAAAGAGTTCAGATGGATTCTAAATGCCAGGAAACTTATAAACTGAAGGCACTTTTTAAAATTTAGGGTATTTTCTTCTATATATTCAGTAATATCATATTTTTTTCTCATTTTCCCTACTAATCCCTTTCAATCCTACATATTTATAGATATTCCAATAGACCAATTAAAAATACATCCAGACAGGTACAGGTACATACAGTTAGACAAAGTACCTGACAATGTGTCCCATATTTAAATTATGAGATAGCTTTTTGTATTCTTTAAATTGCCTTCATAATCAGGATAATATCCAAATAATCTCAAAGGTAGTTTCAGCAATACAAGTATTTTATATTAATAACACCTCTTAGAAACCAGAAGCCAGCAGAGTCAAAATGATTAGTATTGTTACTACAAAATTGTCACTGTAAGCTATTTACCATGTATCAAGTATAGTAAATACATATAAGGTATTGAAATAACTAATGTGGTTGCCTAGAGTGCTGGGTTAAAATGGAATGTGAAGCTTTTTTTTTTTTTTTAACAAATGAGCAATAAGATTGATAAGGAATACTTGCTATGGGAGAGAAGTAATAAATAGCACTTCTGCTTCAGATTTGTCATTCCTAATATGAAGTTCAGTTTAGAATGATTTATTATATAGAACATAAGCTAACTATGATCAGTTTCTATTAAAAAGATTTCTATATTTGCCACAGTATTTATTTTCAATGCCTTCCTTTTACTGGTGCCTTTCTCTGTATCTTCAAATATTTGTTGATTCAACTCATGGGAAAACTTCATTCAATTATATTTATAGCCCCATCCTTGAACATTTTATCATCAGAAACTCCTCTGCCTTCAGAAAAATGAAACGTGTCCATATTAATAGTTTTCAATCAGGTATATCTAATGTAATTTTTCTTAAACTTCATGAAGACTCTCCATCTTCATTGCCTTGTTTTATCACATTCTGAACCCTTTATGAAATTCACGTTTTTTCCTACCTAGCATAGATGCTGTGATCTCTTATTTGGAACATGATTATGCCACAAGAACAGAGATTATCAGGAAAGTCAGCCACCTTCCCCATGATTCTATCCCTTCCCCCAATTTTGATTTTTTTTTCCCTTTATATACATCCCTGCTTACATCTCGCTCTTCTGATCCAGAAGAGAACACATCCACATCTGTCATTCTTTACAGCCTGTTTCCTGACTATGTTTCAGGTGCCATCTCCTCCTGCTTCTCCATGACCATGTCCTATAAATTTCCCCACTCTTATCTCCATTTCTACCGATATATTGCCCCCAATAGATAAACACTCTTAAACAGACTGCCTCTTAAAAATCTCAGCAACAACCACAGAAGCAGCTTCCTAGACCATAAATTTCACTCTAGTTATAGGCCTTTCTCCCTCCTTTTTCAGGCAAACATTTCCAAAGTGAAGTTCATATTCTCTGATTCACAAAAGAGGCAGTGCATCACAGGGCTTGACAATAACGAGCCTTGAAGTTGGTGTAGGCTGGAGTGCTATACAACTTATTCCTTGCCATGTAACACTGGGAAAGTTATTTAAACTGGTATTGAAATTTTCTGTATCTGTACAATATGTTCTTTATGGGTATATGGGGACCAATTTATTTAAATTATGTAAGGAATGTCATATACCAGAGTGATGGCTCTTGTATTGTCCATTGGATTCTTCTGTATCTTTTCCCATACCTTTTGTCCACTCCCAGTAGTACCTTAAGTCAGACCTTCATCATTTTTCACCAAGATTATTCAACAACTTCTCAGTTTGTATGACTCCCTACTATCAACCTGTTCTAACCCAGTTTTGTCACCCAACTACAAGAGTGCTTACTATTTTCATAAGAAATCTTCCCTTGTTACTGCCTGGTCAACACTTTTAAAGGATTCTCATTACCAAGCAATATTCCAAAAAGTTGTATCTAATTATTTGCTTTAGAATCACCTGGGATACTGGCTAAAAATGAGCATGTCAAAGTGCTACCAACTGAATCAGAATCTTTAGACAATTATATGGCACTGCCTTGTAGGCAGTACATCCCCATGTATTTTGCATTAAATATAAGGCCTATTATAATTGCATGTGCTATTGCATCCTACTGAATTTTATTGAATTTTCCCAAAACATGGAATGTTTTCTCATATCACATTCTTTGTATATGACTCTCCAGCAACCTGGAATATTTCCATATTAATTAATTTTTCAAAACTCCCCTGCTTCAAGAAGGTTCCATTGACTACCAGTTTCCATCAGAAGTTGGCTTTAATGCCCTTAATGCCACTTATGTTTAAGCTATCTATCATTATACATATCTCACTTTAATATCTTTCCCATCAAATTGTAATTTTCTTTAAGAAACAAGAGTCTTTTATCTTTGCGTTCTCAGCACTTAGCACATTGTATAATAAGGACTGTACAACGTTTTGTCTCCCTCTCATTAACCTGGTTACCTATCCTTCCACTTATTTAGTTATCTATGTTTTTAAATTTCTGGACACTAAGTCATGTCCAATTATTTCATGATCCCATGAAGTGTAACCCACCAGGCTCCTCTGTCAATGGGATTTTCCAGAAAAGAATACAGCAGTGCATTGCCATTTTCTTTTCCAAGGGATCTTCGTGATCCAGGGATCGAACCCACATCTCCTGCATTGCAAGCAGATTCTTTAGCACTGAACCACCAGGGAAGATTTCAGTTCAGTTCAGTTCAGTCGCTCAGTCATGTCTGACTCTTTGAGACCTCATGAATCGCAGCACGCCAGGCCTCCTTGTCCATCACCAACTCCCAGATTTCACTCAGACTCACATCCATCGAGTCTGTGATGTCATCCAGCCATCTCATCCTCTGTCGTCCCCTTCTCCTCCTGCCCCGAATCCCTCCCAGCATCAGAGTCTTTTCCAGTGAGTCAACTCTTCACATGAGGTGGCCAAAGTACTGGAGTTTCAGCTTTAGCATCATTCCTTCCAAAGAACATCCAGGGTTGATCTCTTTTAGAATGGACTGGTTGGATCTCCTTGCAGTTCAAGGGACTCTCAAGAGTCTTCTCCAACACCACAGTTCAAAAGCATCAGTTCTTTGGCACTCAGCTTTCTTCACAGTCCAACTCTCACATCCTTACATGACTACAGGAAAAATCATAGCCTTGACTAGATGGACCTTTGTTGGCAAAGTAATGTCTCTGCTTTTGAACATGCTATATCTAGGTTGGTCATAACTTTCCTTCCAAGGAGTAAGTGTCTTTTAATTTCATGGCTGCAGTCACCATCTGCAGTGATTTTGGAGCCCCCCAAAATAAAGTCTGCCACTGTTTCCACTGTTTCCCCATCTATTTCCCATGAAGTGATGGGACCAGATGCCATGATCTTAGTTTTCAGACTGTTGAGCTTTAACCCAACTTTTTCACTCTCTTCTTTCACTTTCATCAAGATCTATGCATTTATTTATATATACATTTATTTATTTTTAAATTTATCTGATCATGGATTTATTACAGTAAGCATCAATTGCTTCATACAATTACATAAAATACATAATGAATTTATCAGCTATATAAAGCAAATAAACAAAGCGAGACAACTATCACAGAGGAAAATGTATATCCACACCCACCATAAAGACTTACACACCTACTTACATTATGACAAATGAGATTTGTCTTTTACACAATAGCTATTGGCCATAAAGAGAAGTCAACAACATCAAACTGCTCAGTGAGAATTCTCCTGCAGCTCAGAGGTACCATCTTCAACAATATTGTTGCTAAGCTCATGCTGTAACAGAACCCCAGGTATTCTATATTACCCAGCAGTTAGATAGAGGCATCTTACTGAGTTCTGTTCAAAGTAATATGAAAAATATTAAGGTTTATCTAATCTAGGTATAGCCTGTAACATACTTTTCATGAGAGCTCCCATGCTCTCTCTCCGTCTTCTTTAGCACAGACGGGGAGCATCCAGTGGGGGAGCCTGAGGCTTTCACAATGAGAAAGCCATGGACAGAATGACCTTGTATCTCTCAGTTGTCAAACAGAAGCCTGCCCAACCAGACTGAGATGGAACACATAGCTTCTATTGCATTCAGTAACAAAAACTTGCTTTATTTCTAACAATTAGACAATTTTATCTCAAAAAAGCTGCCGTGGTCAATCTCTCAATGGGTTAGTTCTTTACAACTTTTGTTTTCATAATCACTTTTGCCATAAGATTCCCCTAAATGTATTTTTGTCTGAAGTACAAATACAACTACTAGGTACCTAGACTTCTGGTGGCCTGGTGTAATCTAAGAATATACTTGAAACGTCTGAATGATTTCATGGGCTGACTATGTATTTTTAAAGTAATCCTCACTATACTATATTATTTATCCTGGCCTCTAATAAATAGTCCAGAATTGTGAAGTAGTGGGTGTTACTTAAGTTTAAATGAAAGAGTGAATTAATTTAATGCATCTCAATTTTTCCCCCATGGCTCTAGTTAAGAGAATAAAGAAAAAATTATGGAGAAAAGAATAGAGGTCAAACATTCATATTTGAAGACAAAGCACCTGTTTTAAACAGATTTAAGAACAGAATTTCAGGAATAGTTTTTCTATACATTAAAGTTCTAGTATTAATCATTCTGCTAATTCTTATTTCAATTGTATCCATGGTGTAATATCTAAAATGTCCTGAGGATACAGAGTAACATTAAATAAAAATCTAGCTGATGATTGGTGAATATCAGGTTTCTCTTACACTATTAATCCTAACGCTATTATATACATTTCAGTTCAGTTCAGTGGCTCAGTTGTGTCCGACTCTTTGAGACCCCATGGATTGCAGCATGCTAGGCCTCCCTGTCCATCACCAACTCCCAGAGTTCACCCAAACTCATGTCGATCAAGTTGGTGATGCCATCCAGCCATCTCATTCTCTGTCATCCCCTTCTCCTCCTGCCCCCAACCTTCTGAGGATCAGAGTCTTTTCCAATGAGTCAACACTTCGCATGAGGTGGCCAAAGTATTGGAGTTTCAGCTTCAGCATCATTCCTTCCAATGAACAACCAGGGCTGATCTCCTTCAGAATGGACTGGTTGGATCTCCTTGCAGTCCAAAGGACTCTCAGGAGTCTTCTCCAACATCACAGTTCAAAAGCATCAATTCTTCAGCACTCAGTTTTCTTCACAGTCCAACTCTCACATCCTTACATGACCACAAGAAAAACCATAGCCTTGACTAGATGGACCTTTTCTGGCAAAGTAATGTCTCTGCTTTTCAATATGCTATCTAGGTTAGTCATAACTTTCCTTCCAAAGAATAAGTGTCTTTTAATTTCATGGCTGCAATTACCATCTACAGTGATTTTCGAGCCCCCCAAAATAAAGTCTGCCACTGTTTCCACTGGTTCCCCATCTATTTTCCATAAAGTGATGGGACCAGATGCCATGATCTTCGTTTTCTGAATGTTGAGATTTAAGCCAACTTTTTCACTCTCCACTTTCACTTTCATCAAGCCACTTTTGAGTTCCTCTTCACTTTCTGCCATAAGGGTGGTGTCATCTGCATATCTGAGGTTATTGATATTTCTCCTGGCAATCTTGATTCCAGCTTGTGCTTCTTCCAGCCCAGCGTTTCTCATGATGTACTCTGCATATAAGTTAAATAAGCAGGGTGACAAGATACACCCCTGATGTAGTCCTTTTCCTATTTGGAACCAGTCTGTTGTTCCATGTCCAGTTCTAACTGTTGCTTCCTGACCTGCATACAGGTTTTTCAAGAGGCAGGTCAGGTAGTCTGGTATTCCCATCTCTTTCAGAATTTTCCACAGTTTCTTGTGATCCACACAGTCAAAGCCTTTGGCATAGTCAATAAAACAGAAATAGATGTTTTTTTGGAACTCTCTTGCTTTTTCAATGATCCAGCAGATGTTGGCAATTTGATCTCTGGTTCCTCTGCCTTTTCTAAAACCAGCTTGAACATCTGGAAGCTCACGGTTCACATATTGCTGAAGCCTGGCTTGGAGAATTTTGAGCATTACTTGACTAGCATGTGAGATGAGTGCAATTGTGTGGTAGTTTGAGCATTTTTTGGCATTACTTTTGTTTGGGATTGAAATGAAAACTGACCTTTTCCAGTCCTGTGGCCACTGCTGAGTTTTCCAAATTTGCTGGCATATTGAGAGCAGCACTACACAACTATCTTTCAGGATTTGAATTAGCTCAACTGGAATTCCATCACCTCCACTAGCTTTGATGGTAGTGATGCTTTCTAAGGCCCACTTGACTTAAGATGTCCTTTTCATTATAGGGGAACAGAATGCAAAATAGGAGTCAAGAAACACGTGGGGTAACAGGCAAATTTGGCCTTGGAATATGGAATGAAGCAGGGCAAAGGCTAATAGAGTTTTTCCAAGAGAATACACTGGTCAAAACAAACACCCTCTTCCAACAACACAAGAGAAACCTCTACACATGGACATCACCAGATGGTGAACACTGAAATCATATTGATTATATTCTCTGCAGCCAAATATAGAGAAGCTCTATACAGTCAGCAAAAATAAGACAGGGAGCTGAGTATGGCTCAGATCATGAACTCCTTATTGCCAAATTCAGACTTATATTGTAGAAAGTAGGGAAAACCACTAGACCATTCAGGTATGACCTTATGATTATACAGTAGAAGTGAGAAATAGATTTAAGGGACCAGACCTGATAGACAGAGTGCCTGATGAACTTTGGACTGAGGTTTGTGACATTGTACAGGAGACAGGGATCAAGACCATCCCCATGGAAAAGAAATGCAAAAAAGCAAAGTGACTGTCTGAGGAGGGCTTATAAATAGCTGTGGAAAGAAGAGAAGCAAAAAGCAAAGGAAAAAAGGAAAGATATAAGCATCTGAATGCAGAATTCCAAAGAATAGCAAGAAGAGAGATAAGAAAGCCTTCCCCAGCGATCAATGCAAAGAAATGGAGGAAAACAACAGAATGGGAAAGACTAGAGATCTCTTCAAGAAAATTAGAGATACCATGGGAACATTTCATGCAAAGATAGGATCAATAAAGGACAGAAATGGTATGGACCTAACAGAAGCAGAAGATATTAAGAAGAGGTGGCAAGAATACACAGAACTGTACAAAATTATATACATTTAAATAATCCTTAGAAATGATACCTTTACATTACTTCTCTCTAATAATTTTACAAGATGACTTGTGTGTTTTGGAGGATACTAGTAACTTAAATACAGAGCCACACTTTTCAAATATTTAGTGTAAATGGGTACACATCAAGAATTTAATCTCTGATAGGTAATTTTTTCAAGGGTCAGTGATTGAGTTCAATATGGATGGGTACAGGCTAAGTATATTCTTAATTGAAACATTTTTACCACAACCATCAGCTCTTTACCAAAGTTAATGCCATAATTCTCTCACAATGCTGACTTTCTCAGGATATTTTGAGTACTTCCTGCTTACAGTTAATAATCTAGAGTATGGGATAAGAAATACTTCCCAATAATTTCCCCCCATTTTCCTTCTCCTACAAAAAACTAAGGAAGGGTGGAGGCATGTGAAAATACAAAAGTAATGGGGAAATGAATGCTTCCTGTGGTCATGTATGGATGTGAGAGTTGGACTGTGAAAAAGGCTGAGCGCCGAAGAATTGATACTTTTGAACTGTGGTGTTGGAGAAGACTCTTGAGAGTCCCTTGGACTGCAAGGAGATCCAACCAGTCCATTCTGAAGGAGATCAGCCCTGGGATTTCTTTGGAAGGAATGATGCTAAAGCTGAAACTCCAGTACTTTGGCCACCTCATGCAAACAGTGGACTCTTGGAAAAGACTCTGATGCTGGGAGGGATTGGTGGCAGGAGGAGAAGGGGATGACCAAGGATGAGATGGCTGGGTGGCATCACTGACTCGATGGACGTGAGTCTGAGTGAACTCCGGGAGTTGGTGATGGACAGGGAGGCCTGGCGTGCTACGATTCATGGGGTCGCAAAGAGTCGGACACGACTGACCAACTGAACTGAAGTGAACTGAAATATCTGCTATGTTTTGAGTTCAGTCCATCTTATGTGAATCTCTCATTATATTTAAAACATTCAACTGCAAGAAAGGGTATAGATTACAATACAGAATGCAAATTTACATGATGGGGCCTGCATTTCTATCATTGTCTTCATTTATCAAAGTGAAAAAAACAGCTTTCTTTTTTTTTTTTTTAAAGTTACAGTTTCAATTACTTAAGTAGGTCATATTTAAGTCATGTATATAAAGCTGTAAAATAGTTTCCATAAACTATCCATAGAAAGCAGACTTTTTACCTCAGTCTCACTGTCCTTGTCTAAGGGAATAAAAACATAGCTACAAGTCACCCTACCTCTTGTCCATTTTAAGCACCGTGTGTGGTCATTACCTTACCAGTCTTTCTCTCATTTGCATGCAACTCGGCCTCCATTTCATTAAGCTGTCAGCATCAGGCTGAAAGGAACTTTTCCTTATCTGAGCTGATAGATAGCAGTGAAGCTTGTTCCCTTGTGTCTGCATCTTTCAGTGAAAAAGCAAGATTGGGAAACAGATTTATAACAATACATGGATGCACTGAATTAGAAAAGACAGTTTCAGAGCAATGACATGCTTTTTTTCTCCTCTGGTGCACATTTCACTGAGATATGTCAAATACACTGTATTAAAGCTTTACAAGTTTTGAAAGCTTTTCCAACCTCTTTCTTTTGTTGTTGTTTTTTTTTTGTTGTTGTTGTTGTTGCTGTTGCTGTTGTTCTTTTTACTTTCTCTGTGTTGTTTTGTTAGTATTTTCTCAAAATTAGGAAAATGTTATCTAGAATTTCTGTATCAGGAAGAGGGTTATAAATGACAGTTTCCACTCTTACATTCTGTGCCTAATTGTTAAAAGAGGATCAGCAACTATATTGCTTAAAGAAAAATCTTAAAAATAAGTAAAACTCTCATACTGGCAGAGAGAGCAGCATACACCTATCAACAAAAGTTGCAGCTCTCGTTGTTTATCATAAAGAAACACTGATGGAATAAAGATCCTTTGAAAGTCATTTCAAAAGTAAATGTATTCCCTTAAAGGATATGAATATAAATTCAGTAGCTTTATAGCCAGCATAATGAAATAATGTGACTTATGACAAAATTGTATGTAATGTTACATGAGTCCACAAGTTCTGTCTACATATCACAGTTATTCAGTCCTTATAATTAGTGAGACAGTAAGTGCTATGTTTTCAGATTTCATTTACAGGTACTATATTTCAGGGTAAAGGCTAATAGTGTTTTGCCAAGAGAACACACTGGTCAGAGTAAACACCCTTTTCCAACAACACAAGAGAAGACTCTACACTTGGACATCACCAGATGGTCAACACCAAAATCACATTGGTTATAGTCTCTGCAGCCAAATATGGAGAAGCTCTATACAGTCAGAAAAAACAAGACCGGGAGTGGACTAAGGCTCAGATCATGAACTCCTTATTGCCAAATTCAGACTTAAATTGAAGAAAGCAGGGAAAACCACTAGACCATTCAGGTATGACCTAAATCAAATCTCTTATGATTATACAGTGGAAGTGAGAAATAGATTTAAGGGACTAGATCTGATAGACAGAGTGCCTGATGAATGGAGGTTCGTGACATTGTACAGGAGACAGGGATCAAGACCATTCCCATGGAAAAGAAATGCAAAAAAGCAAAGTGACTGTCTGAGGAGGCCTTATAAATAGCTGTGGAAAGAAGAGAAGCAAAAAGCAAAGGAGAAAAGGAAAGATATAAGCATCTGAATGCAGAATTCCAAAGAATAACAAGGAGAGATAAGAAAGCCTTCCCCAGCGATCAATGCAAAGAAATAGAGGAAAAGAACAGAATGGGAAAGACTAGAGATCTCCTCAAGAAAATTAGAGATACCAAGGGAACATTTCATGCAAAGATGGGATCGATCAAGGACAGAAATAGTATGGACCTAACAGAAGCAGAAGATATTAAGAAGAGGTGGCAAGAGTACACAGAACTGTACAAAAAAGATCTTCATGACCAAGATAATCATGATGGTGTGATCACTAATCTAAAGCGAGACATCCTGGATTGTGAAGTCAAGTGGGCCTTAGAAAGCATCGCTACCATCAAAGCTAGTGGAGGTGATGGAATTCCAGTTGAGCTCTTTCAAATCCTGAAAGATGATGCTGTGAAAATGCTGCACTCAATATGCCAGCACTTTTGGAAAACTCAGCAGTGGCCACAGGACTGGAAAAGGTCAGTTTCCATTCCAATTCCAAAGAAAGGCAATGCCAAAGAATGCTCAAACTACTGCACAGTTCCACTCATTTCACATGCTAGTAAAGTAATGCTCAAAATTCTCCAAGCCAGGCTCCAGCAATACGTGAACCGTGAACTTCCTGATGTTCAAGCTGGTTTTAGAAAAGGCAGAGGAACTAGAGATCAAATTGCCAACATCTGCTGGATCATTGAAAAAGCAAGAGAGTTCCAAAAAAACATCTATTTCTGTTTTATTGACTATGCCAAAGCCTTTGACTGTGTGGATCACGATAAACTGTGAAAACTCTGAAAGAGATGGGAATACCAGAATACCTGATCTGCCTCTTGAGAAACTTATATGCAGGTCAGGAAGCAACAGTTAGAACTGGACATGGAACAGCAGACTGGTTCTAAATAATGAAAAGGAGTACGTCAGAGCTGTATCTTGTCACCCTGCTTATTTAACTTACATACAGAGTACATCATGAGAAATGCTGGGCTGGAAGAAGCACAAGCTGGAATCAAGATTGCTGGGAGAAATACCAATAACCTCAGATATGCAGATGACACCACCCTTAGGGGAGAAAGTGAAGAGAAACTGATAAGTCTCTTGTTGAAAGTGAAAGTGGAGAGTGAAAAAGTTGGCTTAAAGCTCAACATTCAGAAAACTAAGATCATGGCATCTGGTCTCATCACTTCATGGGAAATAGATAGGTAAACAGTGGAAACAGTGGCTGACTTTATTTTTGAGGGCTCCAAAATCACTGCAGATGGTGACTGCAGCCATGAAATTAAAAGACGCTTACTCTTTGAGGGGAAAGTTATGACCAACCTAGATAGCATATTGAAAAGCAGAGACATTACTTTGCCAACAAAGATCCATCTAGTCAAGGCTATGGTTTTTCCTGTGGTCATGTAAGGATGTGAGAGTTGGACTGTGAAGAAAGCTGAGTGCCAAAGGATTGATGCTTTTGAACTGTGGTGTTGGAGAAGACTCTTGAGAGTCCTTTGGACTGCAAGGAGATCCAACCAGTCCATTTTAAAGGAGATCAGCCCTAGTTGTTCATTGGAAGGACTGATGCTGAAGCTGATACTCCAATCCTTTAGGCCACCTCATGTGAAGATTTGACTCATTGAAAAAAACCCTGATACTTGGAGGGATTGGGGGCAGGAGGAGAAGGGGACGTCAGAGGATGAGATGGCTAGATGGTATCACCGACTCGATGCACGTGAGTTTGGGTGAACTCCGGGAGTAGGTGATGGTCAGGGAGGCCTGGTGTGCTGCAATTCATAGGGTCTTAAAGAGTCAGACACGACTGAGCTACTGAACTCACTGAAATGAACTGATATTTCCCTAAGCAAGATCAAACTGGGTAATAACTTTCTATGTGCCGTCTGGGAATATTCTTGAGTCCAACATTCCCTCTAATACATAGACCTTTTCTGTAACATCCCAGAAACACAGTGCATGAAGCCTGGTTTTGCACTCCTGTTATGAAACACTATTAAACTAAAAGGCAGCACATTACACTATTTAGATAATGGCTTTCCTGTAATATTCATTGCAGACCCAATGCATGTTTAAATACTGAAACAACTGTCATGAAATTCACCTCTCCTCTCTGTTACTCCCCTGAAGTCAAGCACACTCTTTTTGAAACACTTATTAGAAATCCTTTGCATTCTAGGAATGTGGTAGGTGCTAGGAACAGACTGGTGAACAGCATAGAGCTTACCCTACCCTGATAATTCTCCTAGTAGTCTAATTTGGATGGAAAGTATATGTAGATTATTACAAAATAATTTGGTTTTTAATACAATAGCGATGTGCATAAGTAGATCTGAGAATATATATGAAAATGCATTTTGTACTGGAATTTCTCAAAAGTTTTCCTAGAGAAAACAATGTATAATCAAATTGCCAAGCTATAAGTAAAATTTAGGAAAGAGAAAAGATAACATAAGAACGAATCAATAACATGGCTGCAACTCAGATCTATATTAACTGTTGTATAACTGTGTTAAATAAAGTACAATACTTCGACATTTATTCTTTACAACAGTCTCACACAGTAAGAACTCTTAAATCCTGTATACCAATAAGAAAACTAAGGCTCAGAGATATAAACAGATCATTTATGGTCACCCAGCTAATAAGTAGAATATCCATTTGATAAACACATTTCTCCTCCATTGGATTGTAATTGCCAGGAATGACAGAACCACCATATACAGTGTGCACTCAATTTTTGATTGTTAAATTAATGAATGTATGAATTATTCCAATGTTATCCACTTCTTTTTATAGTATACTTTTATTTTACTAGGCAGAGAAAAATGTTTGTATAAATGCTTGGAGGGCAGGTAATGTATGATTGATGCTTTTAGAGATCTGAAAGTGCATTAGCTTAACCAAAACTTCTATTTCTTATTTAAAAATTCCCAAATGTAATACAACTGATTTTTTCTCTAAAATTTTATCTACATTGCATGGTAAGACATCAGCCTGTTACATATTATTAGGTGTCTCCCTGTAGATGTGATTTAAAAAGTAAAAAGTTAGATTTGAGTTTCAGGGGAGACATTGACTTGATGTGTGATCATGGAGAAATAAAAATATGAAACTTTTCCCATGTGTAAAAATGTCATAAAAATGATACCTTTCACGAGCTTATTGTGAGGTTTAAATTGAACTGCCTATATATGGCATCCAGCACAGTACCTGTGACACTGAGTATTCAATACATGTTAGTATCCTTCTCTTTTCCCAATTTTTTAATTGAAGTTATTACTTTTCATGTGTTGTTACTATTTTGTTATATCAATCTGAAAATCAGGGTTTTCTCACCTATACAACCATTAATATAAAGCCCATATTTTGGGTGGCAGAAAATATATGAAAAAGAATCATTTTTTATAGTATGTAAAATTTAACATTAACATCATTGATACCATGTAATTTATTCACGTGCAATTTATTTAAAGGGAAGCTCCAAATTTTAGTTTATGTTCTTTTGAAAAACAAAGGTCACAAATGACAAACTACCCAGCCTCTGTATGCCATCTACTCAACAACTGTATGTCTTGCCTAATTGGTGTAGGGTGTTTTACAAGCTGTCTCAAGGCATAAAACTATGAGGGAACATATAGTCTAGCAGGGGATGATGATAAGGCAGTATATGAAAGAAATGATATGGGAAGGAAGAGGAATTTGCAATGTATAATAACATTATTTAAATACTGACTCATTGTGGTTGATTTCAGAGAGGGCTTCCCTGTTAGCTCAGCTGCTAAAGAATTGGCCTGCAATGCAGGAGACCATGGTTTGATTCCTGGGTCAGGAAGATCCACTGGAGAAGGGATAAGTTACCCACTCCAGTATTCTTGGGCTTCCCTGATGACTCAGTTGATAAAAAAAAATCTGCCTACAATGCAGGAGACCTGGGTTTGATCCCTGTGTTGGGAAGATCCCCTGGAGAAGGGAACAGCTACCCACTCCGGTATTCTGGCCTAGAGAATTCGATGGACAGAGGAGCCTGGAAGGCTACAGTCTATGGGATCACAAAGAGCTGGATACAACTGAGAGACTTTGACTTCCACTTTGAGAGAGTAAGAAACTAAATATGACTGGGATTGTATACCTGAGACTATGATCATTAGGAGAGAGGGAGCTGAGAAGATGAAGGAGTTTAGGGAGGATGTTGAGCTTGGCTCTGTTCACCCTGGACTGTCCACATAGGATAAGTGATATAAACTGTACTAAAAACCCATCTGGAGTTTGATTTAGAAATGAGAATTTCAAAGCCACTTGAAAACTGGTTAAGTGGCAAATGAACTGCCATGGGAGAAGATAGATGATTAATAGCTAGCTACCTAGATGATAGGTAGGTAAATATATTTTTAAGATTCAAAGGTAAATCTAAACTGGAGGGATATTTGTACTTTGAAGGAAGAAGCTTAAAGAGAAGCCTAAAGGAAAAAGGGAATGGTTAATAAAGAAACAAAAATACAGAAAGAAAGAGAGACATGGGAGGGATACAGGGAGAGAGGGAAGAATGAAGGAAGAGAAAAGAAAAAAGAAGTGTCAAGGAGAAAGGATCATTGAAGCCCAGATTTAATTTAAGACTGTAGAGAATTCTAAGTTAAAAACTAAAAAGGGATCATTGAATTTGGCAAATATATTTTAATTTCCTATATGCATGTTCAGTCATTCAGTTGTGTTCATTATGTATTTAATTTTTCCTGTTTACCTAGAACTTGGTAGTATGAATTCATTGACATTTTTATATTAATTATTATGGATTGATCCTATTTTAATTACAATATTTTTCAATTTCATATTTTAAGATACAGCAGAAAGAGTAGTAAAATAGTGCAAAATTGGCAGAAACTATGTTAGTCATTGTTAAAACAACAACCACTTGAATTTTTAATACATCTCATAATTAGACCTAGTTACCAGTAAAGCTTTTTTCCTGTTGTTGTTGTAAAGAATCAAGCTTTATGTAAACTTGAACAATGATCATAAATTATCTCATTCTATTCTATTGCTTTGGTAGCAAGATTTCTCTTCTCATGAAACTGTGAAGTTTTTCAAACTTTCCAAAAATCTTTCAAATATTCTTTCAGTAAACTATTTGTAATTTGTTGCTCCTGTATTATTAAAGCTTGAGGAATAATTTAGACAAGCAGTTTAGAATAGATTTTTCAGCTAAGTATTTTTTAAAATAATCCCTTGGTTTACATGGAAATTTCCATTGTTAGGCATTAAGATAATTCAGATGTTCTCACTGCTAAATTATAAGAATTCTTTAAAAATTGTTCCAGCTAACACTGGCATGCTGGGAATTGATGTCTCATAAAATCCAGAATACATACATAAGTGATTGATACATTATAAATGAAGAAATATATCTTTACTACTACATGTATTTGTTTATACTATGCACACATCAGAAGAAATATGCAAGTATTCACATTGACATAGAAAATCAGTCTACATAAGTTAAAAATAACAATAGGTACAATGGTTTAATGAAGAACCGAATACATTGCTTTTCCAACCTTTATTTAGTATCATGGAGTAAACAGTGGAACATAGCTAGTTGCAATACTTTCTTGTCTCATGACTAAGTTCACCCCAGAGTTGAACAGATTTCCTAGAAGTTGAACCAGTTATGTCATCATCCAGGTCCAAAAGGAAGGCGCATAGACCTGGATCTCTCTTGTCAGGATTGGTGTAAACCCAAATCTGGTTATTCTAAAAGTCTTAGAATGGCTGGCAGGTTTCCCTCAGTAAGTCGCTGAAAAGAAGCTATGTGTCATATCATGGCCATTAAGTGCTCTTTCTTCTTTGGAGCTTCAATTGTGGGGAGGCATGCCTTTTCTCCCACTTTATGTGGTTCTTCTAGGATTAGAAAACAGGAAATATCTACTTCCTTTACTATTGAGGTGGGTTTATATCCTGGGGTCAGGCAAAAAAATAATTTGAGAAGACTTATATGTACACAGTGAGAGAAAAAAAGAACTCCTTTACCTTGAGATCAGTAAGTATAAGCTTGGAGTGGCTAGTGATCAAGAGTACTGGGCTGGGATGCCATTGCCTTCTCCAATACAGAGATACTGTTTGATAATGAAGCCAACCGAGAATATAAACCAGAAATTGACAGAGAAGGAACCCAATAGTGTTTTAAACTCATCTGTTGTTTTTTTCAGACACAAGAACTAAAAAGATTACATTTTAGTCTGCAGTAGTTGGAGTTGAATATATACCACTTGCAGTTGAAAAACTCCTGCCTTATTTCAAGCATATTAGATGTAGTTTGAATTTTTCTTAGAAACATTGTTTAAAAAGAAAAGGGAATATGATATGGAGCCATTATCTAAAAATGTTCTGAAAGTCCAGAATGAATATCATTTGGTATGTATTCATTTATTCATTAATTTTTTAATTGACTGTCAACTCTGTGCCAGGCATTGTTCTAGAAAATACAAATACAGTTATGCCCTAGAAAAGGTTCTTAAACCTGTAGTGTAGAATGGTACACATTAAACACAAATAATTTCAAGTAGTAATAAAAGCTACAAAAAAAAAAAAAAGCTGCTACAGTAAATGGGCTATTAAGGGAAGTAGAGTTATGGAAAGCTTCTTTAAACGTAATTTTGAATGATGAGGCGGCTTAACACACAATGATCAGGGATCACACAAAAACAAAATGAGTTTGTCTTGCTCAAAACATTTAAAGAAGGGCAGTACGTAGAGAAGTAGTGAATGAGGAAGAGAGCAATAGGCAACGATTTTAAGAGCTAGGGTCTTGTTGGCTAACATAACAAGTTTGTAAATTTTTTTTTTTTTTTTTAGTATTTTTAAAGTATTTATTGAATTTGTTACAATATTGCTTGTTTATTTTCTGTTGTTTCGGCCACAAGACACATGGGATCTTAGCTCCCCAACCAACGATTGAACCCACACTCCCTGCATTGGAAGGCAAAGTCTTAACCACTGGCCCACCAGGGAAGTCCCTATTCTCATTTTAAAGGAAACTAGTTGGAACATTTTAAAAAATACAGTTACTATATATATATTGGAGAAGGCAATAGCACCCCACTCCAGTACTCCTGCCTGGAATATATATATGTATTTTTTAATTCCTACTAACTGCTCTAAGGAGATTATATCAAGAGAGAAAGGGTGAAGCAAGACCAATGAGAAAACTGTGTTGCGAGCATGGGGATGAAAAACAGTACATGGACTAAGGAAGCAATAAATAAGCGATAAATACGATAGTAAGTGATTGGCTTAGTTATGTATTTTGAAAAGTGAAACTGACCAGTGGATTGGGTGCTAAGAGGGTATGGCTCATATCAAGAGAAAGATCAGGGATGAAATGTACATGCTAGAAGGGAGGAAAAGCTTGTGTCCCTTGACTGCCTTTATATTGTCAGGATTAGAGATTCTTCTGGATTACAAAAAGAAATTGCCATAGTGGTTAAAGCTTTGCTTTGAATTCAGAAACATCCAACTTTCAACTCCTAACTCTACCATTTCTTAGATTTGTGACTCTTCATTTGTTCAGTACTCACTAGGCATACATTTGTTTCCTTTGGCATGCTAAGTGTTGGAGAGGCAACAAAGACAGCTCTGCTTTTAAATCCCACTGGAGAGACAAATAAGCAAATAAACGAACATATAGATAAAATAATTAGAAATCATATATAACTGCTATACAGGAAATAAAGAAGGAATAGAGAAAACAGATTTTAGATAACATGGTAACCACAAAAGTCCTCTCAGATGAGGTAATATCTATGATGAGATCCCACTGTTGGAAGGAAACAAATCAAGTAGAGACTGAGGGAAGAATGGTCAAGGAGTAGGATACCCTACAAAAAAGCCTTTGGCTAGAGCTTCTTCCTCCTGTCGAGCATCCTCCTCCTGTTAGAGGAGGATGATAATCTTTGCACACATTTTTGAAAATCAAATAACTGAAAGCATAGGCAGAACTAAGCACAGTTTTAGAAGTGTAGTAAAGATTAAATAAAGGTTATAAAAATTCTCCTAATTCACAGAATTGTTAAAATAGGAAGTTAGCATGGCATTAGTGTTCTGAGCACTGGTTTGATTTTATGCAAATGGATTTTACAAAATCCACTGGTCTAAAATACATATACCAGCCTTATTATCTCAGACAAACTGTTTATTAAGATCACAGAGTATCAGAATGGGATCAGTCCTTGGAGAAAAGCCTCCCGCAGGGCAGGTAAGACAGGACAAAGACAATCTGGGAAAACCAAAAGAAAACAATCAGCAGAAGGTCATTAGGTCATCTCTACAGACAAAGTGACTGTGGAAAGAGAGTTTACATGATTCCTAAGTACTAGAGGAAGAGCCTGAGTCTAAAGACCATGATAGATGATGTACCTCTCATTGTGGGGATATCTAAACCTGTTAAATTCTCCTTGCAGTAAAATTGAAAGCTTTTTGCAGTAAAATTGAAAGCTGAGAATTACATAGAAGTTTTTCCTGTGCTTTGACAGAAGTTCACAACCTGGATAGGGGCCCTGAGGGATTTCCTGGAGGCCATTTGGCAACATTTTTGGGGGGCTCCAAAATCACTGCAGATGGTGACTGCAGCCATGAAATTAAAAGACACTTACTCCTTGGAAGAACAGTTATGATCAACCTAGATAGCATATTCAAAAGCAGAGACATTACTTTGCTGACTAAGGTCCATCTAGTCAAGGCTATGGTTTTTCCTGTGGTCATGTATGGATGTGAGAGTTGGACTGTGAAGAAGGCTGAGCGCCGAAGAATTGATGCTTTTGAACTATGGTGTTGGAGAAGACTCTTGAGAGTCCCTTGGACTGCAAGGAGATCCAACCAGTCCATTCTGAAGGAGATCAGCCCTGGATGTTCTTTGGAAGGAATGATGCTAAAGCTGAAACTCCAGTACTTTGGCCACCTCATGCAAAGAGTGGACTCATTGGAAAAGACTCTGATGCTGGGACGGATTGGGGGCAGGAGGAGAAGGGGACAACAGAGGATGAGATGGCTGGATGGCATCACTGACTCGATGGACGTGAGTCTGAGTGAACTCCGGGAGTTGGTGATGGACAGGGAGGCCTGGCATGCTGCGATTCATGGGGTCGCAAAGAGTCGGACACGACTGAGCAACTGAACTGAACTGAACTGAAAGACATATTTAGGCTTCCCTCATAGCTCAGTTGGTAAATCATCTGCCTGCAATGCAAGAGGCTTGGGTTCGATTCCTGGGTCAGGAAGATCCCCTGGAGAAGGAAATGGCAACCCACTCCAGTATGCTTTCTTGTAGAATCCCATGGACAGAGGATCCTGGCAGGCTACAGTCTACGGATTGCAAGAGTCAGACACGACTTAGTGACTAAACCACCACCACCAAAGACATATTTATTTGTTACAGTGAAGGTGAAGAGGGGAAATTTTGCCATACACATCTAGAGGCCAAGTATACTGCTAAACATCCTACAATATTCAGGACAGCCCCCAGTAACAAAAGAATTATCCTGCTCAATATGTCATAGTGCTGAGCTTATGACCCCCAGGGTTAATTAAGAGGTACGTATTTTATTAATTACAGAGAAGGTGGTATATAGAATAGCAACAATAAAAGTATAAGCATATTTAAAGGAGTGAGATAAAAAGATTTGGGAAGGACCTACAACACAGGGAGTTGCATTCAATATCTTATAAGAACCTATAATGGAAAACAGTCTGAAAAAGAATATATATGTGTATATACATATAACTGAATCACTTCGCTGTACACTTGAAATTAACACAACACTGTAAATTAACTATACTTCAATTGGAAAAAAAATCAGAAATATATAGAAAGTAGTTTCCTAAACCACAACAGATTAAGTTTTTACTTTCTCTGAAAACTGTAATCTATAAGAATAGCATGAGGGATGGCCTCTATAAATAACTGCCTTTTGATATAACTCACTCTTGGAAATATGATATTGCTTTTTAGAAATTGCAATATAGAAGAAGGAAATACATTTGAAAACCTAGATATTTTGCAAACTCACAGTTCATGTATAATATTTGAAGTTTATGATGACAAATAAATGAAAGATCAATGAGTTGTCTGTCAAGAATGAGGGATAAAGATTCAGAAGGCCTTTATGAAATCTTACTAATAAACATGCTTTTGATGAAGAATTTGAAAATTTTAGTAACTCAAAATCTTCTTTCCATCCTACAACATCTCTTTGTCAGTTTTTTTGCCATCCAGTAATTAAAAATTCTCTACCTTTACATTTTGGCAGGACATCTTTTGGTGTGTTCCATCTATTTCAAACATCATGGGCCTATAAAAGGACAAGAGATGGGGTAACAAGAGTTGATTAACTCCACTAAATCATAACAATCTACTCAGGTGTCTGACAGAAAGTAGGAAGAGCCTGGGTTAAAATGGACCTCTTTAAAGTTGAACTGAAGGCATGGTTAAGAGCATGAGCTCAGGAGCCAGAATTTCTGGATGCAAATCCAAGCATAGCCTTTTACTATCTGCTTGTCCTTGAGCAAGTTACTTAATAACAATTCTACCACATTCTCTTTAACATTAAAATAGGCATTAATAATAGTACTTGCTTCATAAATTTTTGGAAAGGAGCAAATTATATAATATGTGTAAAGAAACTAGCAGAAGGTCTAATACATTGCCCTAAGTGTTATCTTTATGTGGAAGCAGGTGACCAGCCAATGAAAAGCTAGAATATTTCAATTTATTCCACTGTAAGATTATACACCCAACATAACTTCTCATATGGATGGATCCAAATTATAGCTATTGAGTATATTAAGAGTAGCTAAACAGAATATGTTGAGATTTAACAACATATTTGCCAACAATGCAAACAAATATTTTCTAACACATGGAACAAAAAAGAATACCATTAAATGACATTTGTTCTGGGGTTTATACAAAAGTTACCTCTAGGACCTATGATAATATGGATTCAAAGTACAGGGCCCTTAAAAAGAATGACACAACAGATTACTTAAAAAAAAAAAAAAAAAAAGAACAATGGCAAATTCTAACACAGGCTCCTCTTCCAGGGGACTTAACTTATAAGGGGTTCTTCTTCCTTTGAATAGATGACATGAATTTGCTAACTAACAACAGTGTTCCAAGAGATGATTTTTGGAAAAGGATAGGACCCTTTTCAATTACAGATGGGATGAGTTATGCTTTGCACTGGGGATAAAAAAAAAAGATGTAGGGGTGTGTGGATGGGGTGGATTAACTCCTGGGACTAAAGGCAAGAATCATCCAGGATGAAGAGGGTCAGGCTCTCTTGTCTGTTGTGAGTTGGGGAGCAGTCTCATGCTATTCCTAGATGAGTTGGTGGAACTGAATACTTAGTGTTTCAAATGCTAGTAATTAGCTCTCTCTTACTCTCTCTGCCTTTGGAGAGGAAAATACAAAGTCTGTGAACATCTCACACCAGATCAGGTATCTCCTATTTATGACAAAGTTGGAAAATGGGAGAGAACTCATTAACTTCCTTTTGAAAGGAGTAAAACTTCTTTGTCCCATTCTAAAGCATTAGCCCTTTGGTCTTCATTTTACCATAATGGGAGAATAAAGTCTTGTCTAAAAGACAAGAAAAGACAGTAGAAAAAAAGGCAGAGAATTGAATTCTGAGAGGAAAGACAGGGTCAGTAAGTACAAGAACTACAAGGAGCTGGTTTGCTAAAGTAAGAGCATAGAATCACACAGACTACAGGATACAGTACAATATGACAGTGTGTTTTATTTTAGTGGTTACCCGGCGCTCAGACTCATATCTAGAATTAGTGTAAAGGATTCTGACAACAGCACAGTTATAAAACAAGTGCCAATATAATGAAAGTTATTTTTCTTTTGGTTTTCTCTGAAATAGAAGGAAAATAGGAATGAGCAGTGACTCTGCGATGAATACAGAACATCACAAAATCACTTCCCATCTGCTAGCTAAATAGACAACCATAAATCTCTTAAATGATAAAAACAAGAAAATGTGGTATATATACATCAAGAAAAATCTTTGACATCTCCTACTAGAAACACAAGAAAAGGCATTTGTTTAATTTTTAGTGTGGTGGGGTTGTTTTTTTTGATAGTGAAGTTAATGCTGTTAACATTTAAAAAAATATTATTGATCAATGGAGAATTTCAAGTTTTATTCTAATTATATAGGAAAGATGCTTTTTTGATTGACAAAAGTGAGTTTAATTCATGGTTATACTGACAATGGCAAATAACATTACTATTTTTTAAACCAAAATACATTAAAAATTTTACCTTATCTCTTTCCTTATGCACTGTATTTTTGTCAGATTTATTGAGGTTTACTTTACATAACTTTCACACTTTTAAGTACATAGTTTCATTAGTTTTAACAAACATACAGTTGTGTTTCATTAATGTTTTGATACTGATTTCTAGAGTCTTTGGTGAGACAATTGTCAATAAAAGAAGAAAGTTAAGTCGCTCAGTCATGTCTGACTCTTTGCGACCCCAGGGACTGTAGCCTACCAGGTTTCTCAGTCCATGGGATTTTCCAGGCAAGAGTACTGGAGTGGGTTGCCATTTCCTTCTCCAGGGGATCTTCCCAACCGAGGGATTGAACCTGGGTCTCCAGCATTGTAGGCAGATGCTTTACCCTCTGAGCCACTGGGGAAGCCCCAATAAAAGACAAGATCCTAAATTCCCAACTTTTCAAACTGACTTGATGTTAGCTTGAAAATACTTAAGAGAAATTCAAATTGAACTTTTGAAAGACTATATACATATACAGCTCTGTTACAGAACTGAGGTGAAGAAAAATACATGTGTACAAACTAACACTTAAAAATGTGTTAGTGGCACTACAAGCATAAAGCTTAGAAAGTGATCACTAATTATTATATTTCATTTTAAGGCTACACGGATTTTAACCTTTGCTACCATGATGTATGGTCTTCCCTGGTAGCTTGCTGCTGCTGCTAAGTCACTTCAGTCGTGTCCAACTCTGTGTGACCCTGTAGATGGCAACCAACCAGGCTCCCCTGTCCCTGGGATTCTCCAGGCAAGAACACTGAAGTGGGTTGCCGTCTCCCTTGCCAATGCATGAAAGTGAAAAGTAAAAGTGAAGTCACTCAGTCATGTCCAACCCTTCGCAACCCCATGGACTGTAGCCCACCAGGCTCCTCCGTCCATGGGATTTTCCAGGCAAGAGTACAGGAGTGGGGTGCCATTTCCTTCCCCTGGTAGCTTAGCTGGTAAAGAATCCACCTGCAATGAGGGAGACCTGGGTTCCATCCCTGGGTTGGGAAGAGCCCCTGGAGGAGGACATGGCAACCCTCTTCAGTATTCTTGTCTGGAGAATCGCCATGGACAGAGGAGCCTGGTGGGCTACAGTCCACGGGGTCACAAAGAGTCGGACTCGACTGAGCGATTAAGCACAGCACCACAGTGTCTATTATTAAATACTTTTATAATGTCAAGAATTCAGTGTCTTCATTGAATATGCATTTCCCTAAGAAAACTGTATCTTGTTTTAGCTCAATATTGGTTATTTTCCCAATATACTGTAAGCCAACATTTTAAATATTCAGTGCATGTATGTATAACTTAAAAATGTCTTTCATAGCTTAATGGTTTTAAGAAAGGGACACATATTCTTTATGAAGATCCATAAATGATAAAATTGATAAATTTTTCAAATGTTTTAGGTTGGTTGCACAAGAAAATAATAATAATGACATGATGTCAGAATAATGTTATATATTATGGCAAACTCAAACTAATAACCTCCAGGGTGTTCAACTTCCATGAAATCCATTTCATATCTCATCTATTATGGAGGATCTGTGAAAAATAGTTTACTATTCCCTTTCTGAGATATTTGGCAATGCAGGGCTGGCTCATGAAAGCAAAGAGATTAGATACTGTCATTTTCAAAGGGTAAAATCTGTGAAAGCTGTTTTCTAATTCAAGAAATGTCTGCGTGATAAAAATCCCTCCATGCAAATAACATGGGTGGAACAAAACCCAGTCATTTTTCTCAGTTTTCAAAATACTTTTTTATCATTTAAAAAAGTACACTTCTCAGAGGGCTATATCTACATACACAAAACCAGGTATATACGCTCACACAGGTGAAGTTTACTTCTTGAAAACATTCACCCTTGGAGTTGTGTAGCCTTCAGAGAAAGGTTTTGATCCTTCCACATTCAGGAAGTATCATCAGAATTTTAAGACTATGTTGCATCCAAAGTTCTAGTTGGGTAATGATGAAACCCACACTGAACAAAGAAATTGTTTAAACTTGATCATCTTGGGCTTCCCAGGTGGTTCTAGTGGTAAAGAATCCACCTGCCAATGCAGGAGACATAAGAGACACACATTTTAGACATGACACGACTGAAGCGACAGCACGCAGCACGCACAAAGCCCTCCGTGAAACCCTGAGTCAATGTGGTAAATATTACCTGAAGGGCACATGTGCATGAGAAGCAAAAGCTTTCACTGGATCAGCAATGGAAAGGACTCTGTAACCAATATAATGCAAATGCCTTTTCCTAGGGCCTTTAGAAGTATTTAAGACCTTCCATATTTTCTTTTTGGCTTGTATTGCCAGTTTTATCCCCCACAAAGGAACCTCCCCTGGAACATGCTCTCTATTTTAATATTCTTGGGTTCCTGCTGATTTTCTTTTGCACCACGTCCATTTCACAGAATGCTTGGGCTCTAGCTTATATACATCTCATCTATTAGTTTGTGACATTCCTAAGAATTAAGCCTCTATGCTCCTACAGCTGCATTTCCAGCAATGGCCTGAGTCAACACTGTGTTTGTATTACTCTCTTTTATACATCTCGCCTCCCTTGCTACAGTACATACCTATAAAGCCTTGTTTATTTTCTGTCTCCAAAAATCTAGTCCAAGCCTTGCAGAGTGAGCAGAAATCAAACTGAATTCCTAGTTTATTTCAAACCATCCACTATCCAGACATTCCATGAAAAAACAAGCAGAGGACAAGGACTATTTAATCTGAACAATCCTTGTTTATGAAGCTTTCTAATTTTTCTTTTCTGTCTTCATCCAGAAATTTCTTTTTAATTTTTTTCCTTCTGTCACTTTCTTCTTTAGGCAACAGTACAGGAAAGTATATTTTCTTGAATTCTATTATTTTTTCCTATCTTCTAGTATCATTTATGGAACAGCACAATAACAACTCATGGAAATGTAATATTTGACAACATTTTTTTCACTCCCTGAATTCAAAATGTAACTACAAGATTGAACACGCCACAAATTGGTTTTGAAGATTTTCTTTCAGAATCTCAGCAGATGTGAAAATACAAAGAAAACAGTTCAGAAGCTCTCACCCATCTGTTACTTTCCTGTCATTTTCATAGTCATAGTAACACAAAAGGTCTTTCCAACTATGTCTTTCTTCATGTGTTATCTCTATATTTCTGGGCTTTTCTCTCTCTCCATATTTGAAGACTACCTGCCAAAGCTGCAGAATCCTATAAAGTCAAGAATTATCTTCTTTTCCCCACAGTGATCTTGCAGACTAGTTCTTTCCCCATTGCATGAGTTTATGCTGTGGACATCCTCTTCTTCCACATGCTTTTCTACTTCTTGTGTCCTTTCCAACCTCTGGATTTTTTTTTTCCCCTCCCACTCTCTTCAATGTACTCCCCTCCCATCTCCCAGGGAAATTCAGAGTGTTCTCTGAATTTGCTGGACATAATTATCACTGGCTTCCCCCTTGATGTTGTTGACTCTTTTATAGATTCCTGGAGTTTACAACCCTAATTTTCCTGTGACTCATGAACATCTGATTAAGAGATAATCTTGATATTCTCTTTGAATCACTAAATACCTTCTTTGAGGCTTACTTCATTTGATTATATGGTAAATTGTCATATTATGATCTCTTTTTATTGTTTCTATCTACAAATACTCTAATCCTTCCCTATCATTCACTGAAACCTTTGGTAAATTGAATTTTTGATTCTTTTTTAACCAAACTCCTTTCATTGTTATACACAATTTTTTGTGTCTATGTAAGTACTCTCAATACTAAATTCAAAGTGCCCTGAGTGTCATTTATATTTACTTAATAACTAGTCCCTTCTAACTTAAAGACAATAAGATTCTTAGAACCAGAAACAGACCATAAAATATCAATAAGATTTTGATCATTTCACTGCCCCTTAATATTTATTAAATGAGATATAGATTCTTGCTCTGCCCAACTTCTCATACCTATGAAAGAATCAAAATATTTTACATATGTGAAAATGCCATGAACACCATAAAAACTTCACAAATATGAACTAATATGACCTTGAAAACCATCCTTCTGTCTAGTATTCATGATTATGGAAGTGCATGTTATGATTTTAGATGGTCCATGGAGGAGCTTTCATTTTTATTTCAATGATTATGTGAATTATTAGCTCAATTTACAACCTAACACACACATTTAAGCAAAAATAGAGATCTAATCTGAAAACAGTGGTGTGCCAGTATTGTAATGGCACTGTCTGGAAATACTTCACAGATTCACGAATTTTAAAATCAAAAATTTGAACAACAAAATCACCTTGACAATCTTTCTCTTATCAGAGAAAGCAAACACAGTCTTTCTATGGAAAAATACAGCAATATCTCAAAACCCATGTTTAACGGTCATTTGGGTAGTTATCAAACCCAAATCAACATAGTGAAGAGTGAGAAAAAATGCAGAGTAAAGGGAGTAAAAGAGGTAGTTATTCTAAAACATACATAAACATTTGCATTTAAAGACTAGATATATGTATCGGAGAAGGCAATGGCAACCCCTCCAGTACCCTTGCCTGGAAAATCCCATGGACGGAGGAGCCTGGTAGGCTGCAGTCCATGGGGTCTCGAAGAGTTGGACACGACTGAGCAACTTCACTTTAACTTTTCACTTTCACACATTGGAGAAGGAAATGGCAACCCACTCCAATGTTCTTGCCTGGAGAATCCCAGGGAAGGTGGAGCCTGGTAGGCTGCCTTTTATGGGGTCACACAGAGTCAGACATGACTGAAGCAACTTAGCAGCAGCAGCAGCAGCAGCAGCAGCAGCAGCAGCAGCAGCAGATATATGTATATGTGTAACTCAATCATTTTGCTATACACCTGAAAATATCACAACATTGTTAATCAACTATATTTCAATATAAAAATTTTTTTTAATTTGCCTTAGTGTTCAAAAATATGATGAAAATGTGTTTATTCTTTCATTCATTTACCTGAAATATTTTCAGCATTTATCATGAGCTTGGCATGAAACTAGTTGCTGGAGACAAAATGATATGTGTTACCATTCCTAACCACTGCCCTCTTGAAAGTGAGACACTAATGGAAGAGAAAGTAGGTAGTCTCAAAAATGAATGAAACTCACTAATTTGACAAGAGCTAACTAGGAAGACCTATAATAAGGCAATTTGATCAGAGAGGTCAGAAAAGACCTCTTTGAAAAAGTAATGCTCCAACTAAGATGTAAAGAATAATCATTAACTAGTCAGAGAGAGGAGGAAAGAATGTCCATGTAGGAGTCATGAAAAATGCAAAGGCCCTATGATGAGAACTCATGAAGAGTACATAGAACTGAAGGATATTTTCCTTCAAGAGAGTGAGGGGCAGCATAATGAGGGAACAAGCTAGAACTAAGGACTATGTAAGGTCTTGTAAAAGTCCATGATAGAAAGTATGAAAAGTGAAAGTGTTAGTCTCCCAATTGTGTCTGGCTCTTTGTGACCCTATGAGTCCATTGCCCACCAGGCTCCTCTGTCCACAGGATTCTCCAGGCAAGAATACTAGAGTGGGTTACCATTCCCTTCTCCAGGGGATTTTTCTGACCCAGGGATTGAACCTGGATTTCTTGCATTGTAGGTACACTCTTTACCATATGAGGTGCAGTTGATAAAATCAGCATCTTAATTTTTAAATTTTAGAATAATGTATTGTTTTCATTAGGGAGACATATTTTTAATACATGTTAAGTAATTTTGTTTTCCATTCAGTTTCTTCTATTCTACCACTGTTTGTAGTAATAATATACATTTTCCTTTTTAAGATTTTTAAATGAAAATATTGAGTCAACTTGAGGAAAACATAATTTTATAAATAATAATATAAGTGGTGTGAAGATATTTTAAAAACCATATAGGTGTTATATGAATGACTAAAAAATTTGTGAAACACTACTTTAATCTAAATATAAATCTTTTAAGGAAAGAATTGAGCTTTACAGAGTACTTAAAATGAGCTTTGGAATTTTTATTATAAGCAATCAATTTTGTCATGGGAAAACAAAGCAAATAATAACAATAATATGAAAGAAAGTGAAAGTGAAAGTCACTTAGTCGTGTCCGACTCTTTGTGACCCCATGGACTATACAGTCCATGGAATTCTCTAGGCCAGAATACTGGAATGGGTAGTCTTTCCCTTCTCCATGGGATCTTCCCAACCCAGGGACTGAACCCAGGTCTCCCACACTGCAAGTGGATTCTTTACCAGGTGAGCCAGAGGGGAAGCCAATAACAGAAATGCTGACACCATTTTAAAATATTTAAAAATCATTTATAGATAGAACTTTCATAGTTCTAGACACTTCATTTATCTTGTGACATATGAATATGGGACCATATATTGATCCCTTTGTGTTCTTAGAGATACTTTGTTGCATTAATAAGTACTTTCTTATGAAAATATTTGAATGAGTTCTAATCCAAGGGTCCTGACTTATGAAAAACCTAAAAAGCAAGTTTGATCTTTAGGCATGCTGCTTCTAGTTAGGGTTGGGCAGAGTGCTCACAAACTTATACACTCTCTTTATAGGATTAGTGGTTTGGGATAGAATTTTCCAGGCTCATTAAGGATAATCCAAGTAAAGGAAGGAACAGTATTAAGAAGAGTCTCCTCAAAATTAAACCCTCTCTACTCTTGGAAGCTTGTACTTCTAATCCAGATGATAAGTTATCTATCCTTGTTCATGTCATTTCAGAATTAGAAATACTTCTAAACCAACCTATTGGGCCTTGCTCACTGCCTTCTGCTAACATGGTGGCCCAGCTTGGAGTCCAAGTGTGTTAAATCTGAGAAGTTGGAACATCTCTAAGAATATGTGGTATAAATGTTTAAAATATCTTCTGACTCTGACATATTTTATTTAAATTAAAACTTAATTTTGAATAGCTATTAGAACATGAGGTACAAAATTCAAAAAGTATGCATAAAAGTTCATACCAGTAAGACTCTAAGTCTCTTTTGCATCTTTGTCTACCAATAGGTTTCCTCTGAAAGATGCAAGCTCTGTTACGTTACCTATTGATGTTAACAGAGATATTAAATACATAAATATATGTATTTAATTGTGGCTTCCTTCATAGCTCAGTTGGTAAACAATCTGCTTGCCGTGCAGGAGACCAGGGTTTGATTCCTGGGTCAGCAAGATCGTCTAGAGAAGGAAATGGCAACCCACTCCAGTCTCCTCGCCTGGAGAATCCAGTGGACAGAGGAGCCTGGAGGGCTACAGTCCATGGGATCACAAGAGTCGGACATGACTTAGCAACTAAACCACCACACATGTAATGAAGAATTATGAAGCAAATGACAGCACACCAGAAAAAAACTAAACCATCTCTTCCACTGCATTCTGAGTCTCCTTCTATATTGTACTCTCTAATAATTTATTTCAAACACTTCAACATAAACAATTCTTCCTGTTTTACCTGTGGTATCAGTTACTAAGGGCTGATTGGTGCCAGGAACTATGCTAATGTCTACAGATTCATCATCTCACTTAATACTCAGAGCAAGACTATCAGGTTGGCATTTTCTTATCCCTATTTTAAGATGAGGAAATTGAGAATCAGTGAGTATCAATAATTTGGCCAAATCTGCAAGACTGGTAAGTGCCAGAGCCAGAACTGGGATGAAACCCAGGAAAATCTAATCCCTTAGTGTGTGTGCTCTTCACCACTGTGAGATGCCTGTCTCACACACACACACACACACACACTTCCACAAACACATGTACACACACACACATGTATATATATACAAATGTATAAATATATTCATTTAGGTGTTTATAAAATGCAAATGTCTGGAAATAATATAAACTCATGACCTTGGTGATTAAATGAAAAACATAAAGAAGGAGCTTAATTGATAAAAAATATGTTTCAGGTCTCATTTGCCATTTCACTCTTTTGTATTCCAGCTACTTGGGGACTTACTTCCCACATTCTAATTACACAGTATTAAATGTCTGTATTTCTACCGACCAAAACACAAACATGGGTACCAACAGCCTACAGATTACCTGCTGGTATATAAATCAATAAGAGATTATAAATTCCTAGTACTTTTAGATTGCATGTCAGATTCAGGAAGGACAGTTGCCAGAAAGCCACATTGCTTGGAACTATTTCTGAATTACTGGCACTGGATATTGTCATATCGATTTATTGATTAAAACAACAACAATGATCTACAGGCTTACATGGCACCTGAAATAAGTCAGTGATTTTTTGTGCTATGCATTGTGCAAGTAGATTTTTTCATATAAAGTTATTACCATGCATCCATTTAATTATTTTTGTAGAAATCATCTTTGGGGGAACTTCTTGGAAAAACTCTAAGGGTTGAAGTGAAACTTTTTACCTAATTTTCTTGTCATGAGGCTCTTTAATCAAAAACAGCCAAAACATCATTATTACCGCTGAAAAATAATTCCTTAAGATTATAAAAGTTTCCCAATTGTTTCATTTTTTTTAAGTAACTTGGTCCTTGAAATGTAAATAAAAGAAGTGTCATGTTTCATGATTAATTAAAATGTCTTTCAGTGTAGAGTTTACCACTTCATCTCTAATTTATCTGAATTTTTGTTGGAAGGCCTAGGTTATTTTTTTCTGTAGAGTTGGGGTTTGATGATTGCATTCCAGTAGTGTCTTCAGCATGATTTTCTTTCTCTGGATCTCCTGTAATTTGTTACTCTAGAGAACTGATCAGATTTATAAAGTGTTTTGATGGTTTTCCTAAGTGGTGGTGCGTATTTCCATCAGTTCAGTTCAGTTCAGTCGCTCAGTCGTGTCCGACTCTTTGCAACCCCATGAATCGCAGCACGCCAGGCCTCCCTGTCCATCACCAACTCCTGGAGTTCACTCAGACTCATGTCCATCGAGTCAGTGATGCCATCCAGCCATCTCATCCTCTGTCGTCCCCTTCTCCTCCTGCCCCCAATCCCTCCCAGCATCAGAGTCTTTTCCAATGAGTCAACTCTTCGCATGAGGTGGCCAAAGTACTGGAGTTTCAGCTTTAGCATCATTCCTTCCAAAGAAATCCCAGGGCTGATCTCCTTCAGAATGGACTGGTTGGATCTCCTTGCAGTCCAAGGGACTCTCAAGAGTCTTCTTCAACACCACAGTTCAAAAGCATCAATTCTTCGGTGCTCAGCCTTCTTCACAGTCCAACTCTCACATCCATACATGACCACAGGAAAAACCATAGCCTTGACTAGACGGACCTTAGTCGGCAAAGTAGTGTCTCTGCTTTGGAATATGCTGTCTCGGTTGGCACACAATGTCTCCAGTTGTCCTTTTGTGATATTATCAGTCACTGATAATCAATGCCTATGTACTTTATTTCATTACAGATTGAAAAATGATGATATTCTAATTTTAATATTCCTCTTATTTTATCTGATAGAATTGTTCCTAAAAGGAGGAACATCCCCATATCAACTCTGCTGTAAGTATAGGTTATTTAGAAAAGGCAGAATAAATCCCAATCCCCCACATCTATTTACAAGATATTTGGTTCTTTAGCATCTTTAAAAAGCAAGAAATTTTTTTTTATCACTACTGAATTCATGGATTTAAATATTTTTTATGTATTTTAATACATTGCTGCTATTATTCTTAATGATACTAAAATGATTCCATATTTAGCTAGGCAGAGTCTATTCAGGTTTCCTCCTGAGTCTTAAAGACATTCTCCTTCTAGGTTTTGCCAACATTTTTCTGTTATGACAAGATGATCCCAGCTCATATTACACATTTCCTGTCTCAGACTGAGAAGCAACCATTTCTCCAAAGAACCCTAGATCCTTTCAGTGAAAAATGGTATTGAGAGATCCCAGGGCACTAAAGGAACTTGTTCTTACTTGTCATTGATTTTATGTCTTTTCATTCGCAAGATACCAGGAACATACATATGAATGAGTGTGTGTTTTTTAAAAATAAAATACACATGTATGTGTCTCTCATGTTATTTTTGATTTTTTAAAATTTGCACCTATTTTATATTATAGAGCATATTACATTATTCCAAAGTTCAATATATATGTAGGATATATACAAAGAAATTCAGCTTCTCAGCTGTAACCTATTCTCTCCCTCCTCCACTGATAAGTGTTTTAAAATTTTGTGGATAATACCTCTTATGTTTCACAAAGTACACTCATACACATTTGGGTATTCAAACTTTCTTAGATAACCTGCAAATAGTCAACATAATTTTCTTCATATCCTGATGATCACTCCATAGGATGACTATTCATTCCAGCTGTATGGTCTTACACAATAGAGGTTTTTTTTTCCTTTTGGTAGCTTACTCAAGCAGTACACTATTGATAGGAGCTTGAGTTATTTCCAGTTTAAATTTTTTTAATGATTATAAACAGTGCTGCAATGAAGAGCTTTGTCCAAATAATTTATTTTGTAGTA
The DNA here is from genome assembly GCF_014754425.2 of Oryx dammah. Taxonomy (NCBI): domain Eukaryota; kingdom Metazoa; phylum Chordata; class Mammalia; order Artiodactyla; family Bovidae; genus Oryx; species Oryx dammah. The sequence continues at coordinate 20,047,842 of NW_024070196.1, forward strand.
TTGCCATGCGATGACTTGATTTTATAATAATCATTTTAAGGTAGGTAATTACTCTAGTTAATAAATAAAGATAACTATTAATCAGAAAATGAAGTGCTAAGAAAGTAATTTTAATCAGTTGGTCAATTGATTGATCTAGTCAGATAATTATAATCCATGCTGCTGCTGCTGCTGCTGCTAAGTTGCTTCAGTCATGTCCGGCTCTGTACAACCCCATAGGCAGCAGCCCACCAGGCTCCCCTGTCCCTGGGATTCTCCAGACAAGAACACTGAGTGGGTACTGGTGAACAAAAGTAGGACAGAGAGAGGGCAATGTCTCTTCATATTTAATTTGCCTGAAGGTCAAATCTCAAATCAGTTGCAAAGCCTATGATAAATCAGACCACCCTGGGCATGGTGTCCTCCAGAAATTTGCCCAGCCAGATTCTGACCTCTAATTCTCTGATACTAGGCCTCTGCTTTCACTGTGTTCATCTGTTTTTTTGTTTTCAATTCTTGCCCTCTTGCCCTTTTCAGTCAATTGTCCTTCACAATAAACCATTTAAGAGAAAAATTAATGTTTAATAGTTTCAGTACTTGTGCTATAAGAGTGAGGTATCAATTTCACATTACTCAAGTAACTTGGCACATGTTTAAGGTATTAAATAGTTTTCCAGGCATTCCCTCATAGTGATGGAAAAAAAGAAATCTCTTAACTCTTTAAAACTCTGCCTTCTGGATCCCTGTTCACCTGGCCTGGCCTGGCTATCTCATCTCCTTCAGGACTTCCCTGGTGGTCCAGTGGCTAAGATTCCTCACTCCCAGCACAAGGAACCGAGTTTGATCCCTCGTCAGGGAACTGGATCCCACATGCTGCACTAAAGAAGAAGAAGAAAAAGAAAGATATCCCATCTCTCTTATAAGGATGGCCTGATTCAGTTTATTCAGTACACTACTGCACTTAAATTCATGTTTGATAGAATCACCTGGCTTACCAATTTGCTTCAGAGCATTCCTATTGGTTCCCCTGCACAACATTTTAAATTATTTAAAGTGTAACATTTGTGTTGTAACATATCTATCACTATTTCTCTTCTGGATTGCCTCTGAATTGACAGTTCATTTTTCAGGGAGAGTGAAGGTGACCTTTAAGCCAGAATCTAGGATCTGATTTTCATACTGTTAGAATGGCTGCCTGGAGGTATGCAACATCATATATGAATGTCTGCATCCTGGCTTCTCTTTGGTCAAGAAGCAACTCATTATTTCTAGAGAATCACCAAATGCAGGATTTGTTTCCCATTTAATGTCTTTCTCTAAGATGGAGGAACAAAATACTATTGTTTATCGGTGGTGTTTTGCTCCTCTAAAGATTTAATCATTTATACATAATTTGTACTCTTATGTGAGCCATTAGACGATAAAGGGTTGTAAGACAGAAAAAGTTTGACACAAGAGCTTCTACTCTTATTGCTTGGTCATGACCAGTGTCCATCCACTGCTATATTCAAAGCTGAAAAAATATAAATCACATCAATTTTTCTATCAAATCAGAAGTCAGTTTGTTTCAATATTTCATGCATAATCTGGACAAAATCTTCATAGTCAAATTGCTCATTTTTAGAAAGAGTTGACAGAAATGAGGGCTTCCCTGGTAGTTCAGATGGCAAAGAATCTGCCTACCATGCAGGAGATGTGGGTTTGATTCCTAGATCAGGAAGCTCCCCTGGAGAAGGGAATGGAAGACACTCCAGTATTCTTGCCTGGAAAATTCCATGGACAGAGGAGACTGGCGGGCTACAGTCCCGGGGGTTGCAAAGAGTCAGACACAACTAAGAGAATAACACACACTGACTGAAATGATTCTAAACCTTGATTGCATGGTGTAATCACTTGGGGAATTTTTCAAACTCCCCAGGAAGCAAGTCAGATCAGTTAAGTCATAATCTCTAGGAGTGAGATCCAGCCAACTGTAGTTTGTAAAGCTCTTCAAGTGATTCCAAGGTTCAACCAACAGGAAACAATTTAAAAAATGCTTTTCTCTAAGGCTCATATATTTGCAATTGAGAATCACTACTTGGTAAGCTTGCCATGGCTAATAAGGAAGTTTGTTACCACACAGAGCAGAAAAGATTTTGTGAATCAATGTTATCAGTCTGTAAAACAGTCATTCATCATAAACCTCATTAACTAATCTACTGTTTATAATTTAGAAATAGCTACACTAAAATAATATTTTGAAGAATAAAATATAACCTGTCTCTATATTGTGACATTTTGGAAAAGAATTAAGTACTAATATTTAAACCACTTATTCAAGATCAAATAAAACCCTAGAAATAATATTCAGTTTGCCCAAGGAATTTGATTAGTGTAGCATTCATAATAGTTACCCTCCAAATCTATTTGGATGCTGATATTCCACTTTATAGAGTTTTACTTTTATCTACATACAAACTTCTTTAATGGAAATTGCCCATATGCCGTACAATTCATGGTTGACTTATTTTACATTTGCTTAACAGCCTTATTCCATGATTTAAGGGGACATTTGTAAGGGCAAAACAGTCAAAAATATCTTAATAACACAATGGTTTTCAAAGGGCACTCAAAGGCAAAATGTGAATATGACATTTCAACATTGATTAGTAACATGAGTATAATGCAGATACTACATCTAAGACTAAATTCAGCTCATCAATTCTGTTCATGACATACACAGATTATTCCTAAAGTGAATGGTTAGATTTTATTTTTTATAAGGAAAGTGATTTTTTTTGACATATGAAGAATAAGGTAACATTTGTTTATATTTGTATGTGTGTTAAGAGCTTGAAAATTCAGGTTGCTTTCAATTCCCATCATGAAAATATTAAAATTAGTATATTTTTAATTTGTCAGAGGTAATACCAGCTGCTTCATTATGCAGCATTGTATTTGCTTGGGGATTTAACTCATATGCCTGGGAGCATATGCTTTTTAGAAAATATTTTTAGTAAACATTTGGATGTTGTCAGACATAACTAACACTGGAGAGACTGTGTACTCTATTATTTTAATTTTATTTTAGCATGTGGCTGTATGTCATTATATTTCCTTTAAGAGTTATATTGATATATGACTACTATATATAAGTAAATAATGAAAGTATATATGTATATACATATATCCACATAGATACATATCATATATATATATCAGAATCCCTAGAGAAAATATGGCAAACCGCTAATGCGATTCACAAAGATAAGACATCATTTGTTACTTATGAAGATCTAATTGTGTTAATAACATATACGCTGCTGTTCTGTTATTTTTAGCAATATTCCATACTATAGACTTGGACAATACTTGAAAGAAAATTTAAGTACTAGTTGGCATGTGTTCAGTTTCTATGAAGTTCACATTTTCTGCAATACATTAACAAGCAGAAATATTGCTAAAATTTCTTTTATCAGGGACATAGGCAAGTGTGACAAGTGAGGTTGAGTTAAATATATGACAGCACAAGGCTGTAAGAGGAGAGAATCTGTAAACAAAACCTCTTACTGGAGTTGAACAAATGCTGGGAGTCTCATCCAGAGCATTGAATGAAGATTCAAAGTAGTGGGCAGAACATCAGAGTGTCTGGCAGCAAACTGCAAACTGTCGCTCCCTGAGCACTCGCCAGCACAGCATGAGATCACTGGTACTCTCACAGGTAGGTACTGCAAACAATGAGGATTTCAGGTGAGATTCCCAAAGGAATGTCAGCATCACAAAAGTTCACCAGCTGATAAAAGGCAACAGCCAAAAATGTTTGGAGCAGGATTGAGTAATGGGGATTTGGAATGGCAGGAGAATAAAACTAACAAAACCAAAAAAGATCTGAAGGTTAACTATTATAACTGGAGCAGTAGGTGAGAATGACACATCAGGTATAAGGAAGAAGTTTAATTAGAGCCAGGGACCAGGCTTGGGGTCAGACTCAATGAAGCATCAATTACTAGTTAGCACCAATGTTTATACATCCTTCCTGACTCAAGACAAGATTGGTTCCTGATACTCTGGGATAGAACTCTGCAGGGTACAAAGGGTGGGATTCAAGTGGTCTGGGATGAAAAAGACTAGTGACACAAAAGTTGTGAACCAGATAGCATTTCATATGGATACCAGAATTGAGGACACAAATGTCATTCCCTTGGACACAACTTTTAAAATAATCAGCACGCATACTTCTGTGAAGTAAACAGCAGTCAAGATTTGGGTCTATAGCCTTTCTGAGAGAGCCTACTGTATGATCCACAGATGTTTATATCAGACCCCTGCCTACAGAAATAACTTCAAGTGTTTTACTCTAAACTGTCAAGAAATTCTAGGTCCATCAAGTTTCTTAATGATGTGTTATCACTTACATCTAGATAAGATATAAGGAACTCAAATACTTTCGTTTTGTGTAAACAATCTGGGGACGATGCATTTTCTGCATCTACTAGACATTACCTATTTTCCAAACATGAATTATCACAAATAATAAGCATTAGAATACACAAAGTTTTTTTCCTCCATTCACATGATGGTGACTTTGAGTTATATCACATCTCCCAAATTTATTTTATTTTCTCCTGTTTTTTACTTCTGAAAATGTACATTTTGAAGGGCAGTATAGAATGGCATTAACAACTAGGTAACATATTTATAACAATAAATTTATACTTTTAAAAAGGATTTTCATTGTTAATACCAAATTTTAAATATATATATTAATGAAGTTGTATGTCTTAACTTCTAGAATTCAAAGAAAAAGCAGTATAATTATGATCAATAAGATTGTTTCCTACATCTAAAAAAATATAAAGCTCAATCATCACAAAACTTTTCAACAGTGATATCACAAATATTATTTTTTTCCCTCAATTGTAGTCATTGGAGTAAAGTTTTATTTATTGCAGAAAAATAGTTTTGCAACCTTTCTCTTTCACAATGTAATTTTTGAATAAAAGTACAAAAAAGACTTCAAAGCTTTCACCACATAACAAACATAGTTTTCCCAGATTTTAACAGCTGAATCATTTTTTGTTGTTGTTTCACACAAAAAAGCTTTATTCCATTTGAGCCAGAATGTTTTAAATGCTTGTTTTTCAAAATTAAGTTTTATCTTTAAGAAAAGGTGTGTAGTTTTTATGCCACTTAATAACAAGGTTTTCTTTTAACCTCTTTGTAGTCTACATGTCAATAAATGACAGACTTCTGCTATTTAATCTAGAAAAAAAGCCATACATTATCACCTCAATCTGGCCCAAGATAAACTTGTTAATAACTGAGATTTATGAATATTTATCATGCGACAAGTGGTCGACAAGTGGTTAAAGAGACAGTACAGCTTTAATTTTCAGGTAGCATTACTGATAGCCATGCAACTTAACACTGATTAATCAGACTGACTGAGGCTTTAGAAACACAGGCTTGTCTGAATTTGTCATATATCTTCCGTGAATCTTTTCTTCCTAGCATTTCAAAATACTCTGATCTCCACTGAAAATTACTCAAAACCTTTTTTGGAGACAGATTCAGTCTTGACCAAAGCTTCTGCAGGATGCAAAATTGGAGCTGGAATCAATGAGAACATTTGAAATAACAACTAACTCATCATAGTTCCTTAATGGAAAATACTAGGAGACCCGGAACAGAGACCTTTGAAATATGATACTGTCTTGAAAGATGTGGTATGCTATTATAAAGCAAAATAAAATTCCACATTCCAGAACCTCAAGTTCCTTCCAGGTTTTGATTTGAGTTAGTCATTTTTCTGCTCCTTCTTTCTCATTCCTAGTGCTTTACAGTGTGTGATCTATTGCTATATTCCTGAGAAAACTTTCCACTGAGTTGAAAGCCTGAGAACTTTAGTTTGGATGAATGATAATGAGCACTGTCAAAGAGGCAGTAAAATTGAGTCCTTGGTCCTGGCTGCTGAGCTGAGAGCTGCAGGAGTTAATTGTGTGAATGGTAATGAGACTAGGGAGGCAGCAGATGCTCGCGTGCCTTTACAATCCAAATCCCACCAACAAATTCCTCCCACAGAAACTTTGAGGGACATCTTGGCACCCTGGAGATGGAGCTAGACCCAGCCACAGCCACATGCCACCTGCTAAACCTATTGTTAAAAAAAAAAAAAAAAGGCCCATTACAATAACAAAGTTGTTTGCCTTCTTTTGCAATGACTTTATGACATCAGTTTTACCATAGTAGAGGAATGGAAGGGAAAGGAACATCTGATTCTTTAGAGAGAAACATTTGCACCCCAAACAGTTGACTTTCATGGAAAGACTGATGTTTTGTGTATGATGCATACTCCTCTGATAAACCATGCCTGCCTTCTCATCTTGTAACTCCCCACAGGCTGTTTACAGATTTACAAGGCCATGTGGTTTTTAATGACATGAAGAGAAAGGGCCATGTCTGTACCTAAAGAAAAATCAAAAGAGAAAAAGTTAGGATGTAGACTTTTTACCAAAAATATTCATTTCTGAATTAAAAAAAAAAAAAACTCTAAATGAAAATAAAAATCCTTGACCTTTTAAATCATCTTAGCCAAAATGTTCTGTGAATGATCTTTCTTTTAAAAATTAGAATTTTACTGAAGATTCAGTAACTCAATCTTTTTTTAAATATCTGAGATTGGGAAGTCCAGAATGCCCTGTCTTAGAAAAATGAATGGTCAGAGTGGAATCAAGCAAAATTTGAAGAAAACCTCAGATATTGGGTGTTTAGGCTTGTGGGACAGTTTTCCATATGGCCATTTAGGGCTCTCCATGAGGACAGTAATAATGTATGACGCTGTGGGAAATTCTATTATACATTACTTTTGCTTTTGAGGATGTATACACCTGCTTTTCAGAAATGTTGGTATTATATTCCTTGTAGGAAAAAAAATGGCCTATTTCTAGTATTGGAGAAATAGGGTTAGTTTCAATGGCGACTGCAGACATGGTAGATTAGTCATGTTAATCCTGCCCTAGAAGAGAGGCTCAGTGTCTCTGTCCAGGTCAAATAAAAGCTGCCTCACGTCTCACTTTTTGTTCAGCTGGTTGACCCTCATTATTATAGAAGCAATTAGTGAGGCTGAAATTTCTGAATTCATTGGACAAACCTTTGATGATATGCATTAGCAATACAGGTTTGAATTAGAAATATTTGCATGCTTTCTAAATTACTATCACTATCATCACTGCAGGTTTGGGGTTGTACAAACTCTATAGTGCTAGATTATTCTGTCTGTAAAGACCCAAGTTTCTATAGTAAATAAAGAAAAACTGTGTTCTTTTCATAATAATAAAATATGTGCTTCTGACTTACTGAGAAGTCAGATATGGAAGCATGTGGGAGCAATATGTAAATGCCAAGCAAGCTGTTTATACTGGGATCTGCTCCTGCATAATAATCATAATCCAATGCCAGCAGAAACCTTTTGAATTTAAAACACTGTAGAGATCCAGCAAAACAGAAAGAACCACAGCAAATGTTGTAGTTGCTGATTATTTCTGAAAAATCTCAAATGTTTACTTTTTCTTTTTTTGCATGTCAGGGATTTCTACAACCTTAATACAATTCAGTAAAATCATTTTAAAACAGCTTGATCCCACTTTGGTGAACTGCTCTGCATAAAAATGGGGGGAGGGTGTTGAGCTTTGCTTTGCTTTTCTGTATTTCTAGCACTAGAATAACACATTAAAACAGAAATGCATAGCCATTTTGTTTAAGAAAAATTGTATTGGCAACTGTGAAGACAGAGATTTTATTTTATTATTTCATTAAATTAATGTTAGAAATTCAGACCTCTGTGCACTTAATGTGCAGGCTATATATGCTTCTTGAAATTTAAAGAAACAGTTTTATTATTTTTATTTACTTAGATGGTTAAATTCTATACTTTTGGCTGAGAAAGATGAAGCACATTTGCTTCCCTTAAATGATGTTACTTTCTTTGCCAGGAATGTTAGTATCTTTCATTTAGCCTCACAACAGAAGGCAGAGTTTCTAGAAAAGTTTGTCAAAGTAAATAATATACTCTTGAGTACTCAATGTAAGCAGGATATCCAGGTGCACTTTTATGTCTTCCTTCTGAATTTAGGATTCTATCCTTTGCACAAGAAAATATTTGTGGAGAGTGACTTATCACTGGGAAGACTGGTGATGGTATGAACAATGAGGCAACATCAAAGAGTCCTTGAGTGGGAAGTAGGTTCCTTTGATCTCAGGTCAGTTTCTCTTGTACCACATTATGCTACTCCCTCCTGTCAGTCCCCTGGTTGGCTTTTGCTCAAACACTGGAATGTTTCTGATTATAACATAAATAGAAATATGAATGGCTATTCTCCTTTTCTCAGTTTTCCAGACTTTCTAGCTGCATCTTTTAAGCCACAAATGATTGATTTGTGTTTTCTTCTAGATGAACCTGGTCTCAGAGAAACCAGGATACATGGGAGACTGGGAGATTTAGAGTCAGAAGAATATTACCTCTGTCTTTCTTTACCTCTTCTATTTTTCCCACCTCCGCCTAAGAATCACTTTAATTACTCTTGTAGCATTGATAATTTTTAAGAATACCATCCAAAGGACAAAATAGTGATAATTTTTGTTGTTACAAGGACCGTAATAATTTTCCATGAGATAATGCATTTCAATGGGTATTGATATCTTCCCCTAAAGCTTCATTGTTTTGAAAAAAAGGAAGAATTCAAAACTGGGACAGCATTTTTCATTTAATAACTGAGAAACTAGTGAATATTACTATATCAGAAGTAGGTTTTGAATGCAAATAAAAATATACATATCCAATATCAACTATATATTAGCTGTGTAAAAAAATTACTTAAACTTTGTGAATCTTAGTTTCTTTATAATAAAATGGTTCTAGGAGTAATGTGGCAGACAACAGTTGCTCTCCATTCAACAGCCACTTTCCTCTACTCTGTTAATTGAATCCCAATATTTTAGCATTTTATATGAACTGAAAGAGCTCTTCCAGGACCCCGGGGCTAAAACATATTAGTTTAGGCCAATTATGACAATTCCCCTCTTCTTGCAAGAGGTTGAAGTATCATCACAAGACATAAATCTGAAAAGAGGTTTCAGAGGATATTGGTGGAAGGCTCCTAGAAGAAAAAAACTCTATAAGGGAAATACTACCTTTTTGAACTCTATATTCAGCTGAGTGGGAAAACATTTCCCAGAATTTTAATAGCCATCTTGGGAGGGAGAAAGAACCCATGTTAAAAAGGATACGGCAGCACATTCAAGACGAATGAATAGAAGGATTGGAGAAACGTGGTTCAAGATGGCATTACTAAGCCACTTAATTACTGAAGGTCAGTAGATGTCCAATATGCTACTGGAGATCAGTGGAGAAATAATTCCAGAAAGAATGAAGGGATGGAGCCAAAGCAAAAACAATACCCAGTTGTGGATATGACTGGTGATAGAAGCAAGGTCCGATGCTGTAAAAAGCAATTTTGCATAGGAACCTAGAATGTTAGGTCCATGAATCAAGGCAAATTGGAAGTGGTCAAACAGGAGATGGCAAGAGTGAACATCGACATTCTAGGAATCAGCAAACTAAAATGGACTGGAATGGGTGAATTTAACTCAGATGACCATTATATCTACTACTGTGGGCAAGAATCCTCTAGAAGAAATGGAGTAGCCACCATGGTCAACAAAAGAGTCCGAAATGCAGTACCTGGATGCAATCTAAAAAACAACAGAATGATTTCTGTTCATTTCCAAGGCAAACCATTCAATATTACAGTAATCCAAGCCTATGCCCCAACCAGTAATGCTGAAGAAGCTGAAACTGAATGGTTGTATGAAGACCTACAAGACCTTTTAGAACTAACACCCCAAAAAGATGTCCTTTTCATTATAGGGGACTGGAATGCAAAAGTAGGAAGTCAAGAAACACCTGGAGTAACAGGCAAATTTGACCTTGGAATATGGAATGAAGCAGGGCAAAGGCTAATAGAGTTTTGCCAAGAGAACACATTGGACATAGCAAACACCCTCTTCCAACAACACAAGAGAAGACTCTACACATGGACAGCACCAGATGGTCAACAGTGAAATCAGATTGATTATATTCTTTGCAGCCAAAGATGGAGAAGCTCTATACAGTCAGCAAAAACAAGACCGGGAGCAGACTGAGGCTCAGATCATGAACTCCTTATTGCCAAATTCAGACTTAAATGGAAGAAAGCAGGGAAAACCACTAGACCATTCAGGTATGACCTAAATCAAATCCCTTATGATTATACAGTGGAAGTGAGAAATAGATTTAAGGGACTAGATCTGATAGACAGAGTGCCTGGTGAACTATGGACATTGTACAGGAGACAGGGATCAAGACCATCCCCATGGAAAAGAAATGCAAAAAAGCAAAATGGCTGTCTGGGGAGGTCTTACAAATAGCTGTGAAAAGAAGAGAGGTGAAAAGTAAAGGAGAAAAGGAAAGATATAAGCATCTGAATGCAGAGTTCCAAAGAATAGCAAGAAGAGATAAGAAAGCCTTCTTCAGTGATCAATGCAAAGAAGTAGAGGAAAAGAACAGAATGGGAAAGACTAGAGATCTCTTCAAGAAAATTAGAGATACCAAGGGAACATTTCATGCAAAGATGGGCTCGATAAAGGGCAGAAATGGTATGGACCTAACAGAAGCAGAAGATATTAAGAAGAGGGGGAAAGAATACACAGAAGAACTGTACAAAAAAGATCTTCACAACCAAGATAATCACGATGGTGTGATCACTCACCTAGAGCCAGACATCCTGGAATGTGAAGTCAAGTGGGCCTTAGAAAGAATCACCATGATCAAAGCTAGTGGAGGTGATGGCATTCCAGTAGAGCTCTTTCAAATCCTGAAAGATGATGCTGCACTCAATATGCCAGCACATTTGGAAAATTCAGCAGTGGCCACAGGACTGGAAAAGGTCAGTTTTCATTCCAATCCCAAAGAAAGGCAATGCCAAAGAATGCCCTAACTACTGCACAATTGCACTCATCTCACATGCTAGTAAAGTAATGCTCAAAAATCTCCAAGCCAGACTTCAGCAATACGTGAACCATGAGCTTCCAGATGTTCAAGCTGGTTTTAGAAAAGGCAGGGGGACCAGAGATCAAATAGCCATCATCTGCTGGATCATGGAAAAAACAAGAGAGTTCCAGAAAAACATCTATTTCTGCTTTATTGACTATGCCAAAGCCTTTGACTGTGTGGATCACGATAAACTGTGGAAAATTCTGAAAGAGATGGGAATACCAGACCACCTGACCTACCTCTTGAGAAACTTATATGCAGGTCAGGAAGCAACAGTTAGAACTGGACATGGAACAACAGGCTGGTTCCAAATAGGAAAAGGAGTACGTCAAGGCTGTATACTGTTACCCTGCTTATTTAACTTCTATGCAGAGTACATCATGAGAAACGCTGGGCTGCAAGAAACACAAGCTAGAATCAAGATTGCTGGGAGAAATATCAATAACCTCAGATATGCAGATGAGACCACCCTTATGGTAGAAAGTGAAGAGGAACTAAGCAGCCTCTTGATGAAAGTGAAAGAGGAGAGTGAAAAAGTTGGTTTAAAGCTCAACATTCAGAAAACAAAGATCATGGCATCTGGTCCCATCACTTCATGGGAAATAGATGGGGAAACAGTGGAAAGAGTGTCAGACTTTATTTTTGGGGGCTCCAAAATCACTGTATATGGTGATTGCAGCCATGAAATTAAAAGACACTTACTCCTTGAAGGGAAAGTTATGACCAGCCTAGATAGCATATTCAAAAGCAGAGACATTACTTCGCCAACAAATGTCTGTCTAGTCAAGGCTATGGTTTTTCCTGTGGTCATGTATAGGTGTGAGAGTTGGTTGTGAAGAAAACTGAGCACTGAAGAATTGATGCTTTTGAACTGTGGTGTTGGAGAAGACTCTTGAGAGTCCCTCGGACTGAAAGGAGATCCAACCAGTCCATTCTGAAGGAGATCAGCCCTGAGATTTCTTCGGAAGGAATGATGCTAAAGCTGAAGCTCCAGTACTTTGGCCACATGAGAAGAGTTGACTCATTGGAAAAGACTCTGATGCTGGGAGGGATTGGAGGCAGGAGGAGAAGGGGACGACTGAGTATGAGATGGCTGGATGGCATCACAGACTCAATGGACGTGAGTCTGAGTGAACTCTGGGAGATGGTGATGAACAGGGAGGCCTGGCATGCTGTGATTCATGGGCTCGCAAAGAGTCGGACACCAGCAACTGAACTGAACTGAACTGAACTGGTACAAAACAGTGATTAATAAATATTACTTTTATTTTCATTGTGTTAAAACCTTGACATTTAACTGCTATCTGTGGTATGACTATTTTAGAATAGTACTTTCTATGAGTAACTCATTCTTAATGTACACTCTTAAATTTGCCCTCCTAATTATTAATACATTTTGGAGTAGATATTTTCTATAATGATTTACTGCTTTTGGGCAGATTTTTTTTAAAATTCTTTTCTAGTTAAATGAGAATCTTCTTTGGAAATTAAATTCCTGAAGATAAAGAATATTGAGTATAATTGGCTAATTTATTATAATTAACCTATCCAAATTCAAAATAAATACTAATGATAATAAAAAGGCACCATGTTGCCACAGATGATAGCCTGCTATGTGCCTTACAGGAAACAGGAATTATTTTCAATGAAGGCCTATCAAATTTCCTCAGTTTTGTTCCAACTGTAACACTTTCTGTATAACTAACATTCATTGATACTTAAGTAAAAAGTATGTACGGATTGTTCATTTCTTTTACAGGTTGAAAAAGAAATAGAACTTATACTTCCAGAGAGCAGCTATACAGCCAAGCATCTGCTGCATGTTCTAAATTTAGTAATCATTGGTTTCCTTTATTATACGAAATTTTAATTATTCTTGACAAAGTTGCTATTTGACAGTAACTTGACTTTTTCTTTTCCTTGTGAAATTCAACATCCCTAATTTGATAAAAAGATCTTAGTCCACTACAAATCCTACATTGCTCTTCTTAAAAATGGTTCAGCTGGTGGATGGTAACTGTGAAGTAAATCATTTCCCACAAATTCTAAGTAAATAAGAAATTGGATACTGAAGTTGCAACTAAGTTAGGCATATTTACGAATAGTGGGTTTTCTGTATAACTTTGATGGTAATAGACATTATTTAAGCTTACCATACTATATTAAGAAATGGGTTTCTCTGATAGCTCAGTGGTAAAGAATCGGCCTGCCGATGCAGCAGGCACAGGTTCAATCCCTGGGTTGGGAAGATCCCTGGAGAAGGAAACGCAACCCACCCTAGTGTTCTTCTCTGGGAAATCCCTTGGACAGAGGAGCCGAGCGGGCTACAGTCCATGAGGTCACAAAGAGTCAGACACGACTTAGCAACTAAACAACAACAATATATTAAAGCCTTTCAAAAAGCTTTAACCCAATCTAATATATCCTAAAATAGCACTGATTTGATTTTTACTATTTAAGTGGATGCCAGTACTTATAACTGATATTAGTTTTCCTTTATACTTTTAGAAATGTTTTCTGAAGAGTAGACACTAATCTATGTACAGTAGGATGCTCTTAGTTAGAAAAAAAAAAGGGTTAGATGAATTAGATATTTATTGGGAACACTCAGGTACTACATGTGAAAAGGATTTTAATATGAACACAAAAGATTTAAACATTGGCAACAAATTTTTGTCACACTTCAATTTCTATTTCTTTTAAATCTTGAGCTAGAAATAGTTAAGGATAAATAGTGTACTCAAGATCTGCTTTCCCACACCACTGAGTAATAAAGGACTATTTGCATGAAGAAAACAGAATGCAAATGTGCCATTTATATATACTTGACAGATACAGAACACTCAATCGGGAATTCCTAAGCATACACATATGTACAAATAAACATATATGTAATGACATTGGAAACATTTTTGTCTTCAGAAGTAGTTCCTCAAAAAGAATTAGATTTCTTTTTTTGAAAAGTATTCCCCTTCCAAATGAAAAGTGTACTTTCTAAATAGATGAGGACTGGGAGCAAACTGATATATTAAAACACTGAATCCAGAGGGAAGCTCAATTCCCTTTTCTTTCTATGCATTTAGCTAAATAGAGAAGTTTTCTTATATCACTTCTACTTACATTTGGAAATTAATGGAATCTAAGTCTCGGTCCTTCTGTGGTAATCTTCACCATATGCCAATTGTCCCAATTGTCTAAACTCCCGGGAGGAGCAAAATCTCACAGCACATAGGATGTGAGTACCATTGTGTTAGGGTTTCAACCACTCCAGACAATAGATTACTCTTTGTAGCATTGTGTCTCAATCTTTAATGTGCATAGGAATCAGCCTAGGATCTTATTAAAATGCAGAATCTGTTTGAGTAGGTCTGGGGTACCGTCTGAAATCCTGCATTTCTAACTAGCTTCCAGATAATGCCAGGCTGCTGCTCTCTGGACCTTACACTGTATAGCGATGCTGTAAACTGAGAACTCAGACTCAACTCACAGAAGGACTTGAGGTCCCCCAGAGTTCCTCGAATCTTCTCAGCAGTAACTTTTGGAATGCAGTGTGTAGGCTTAGTTTCTGCCTCAGGATATTATCCTGATGAGAAAGAAACTTAAGAGCCTCTATGATAGTCCTGATAATTAATCCTGAAACCAACTCTGCTGCCATGTAGTCTAAGTTTGTGATCTTTCTCAAATCTTGACTAGGCTCCTGATAAATGACCATTTCCAGAATACTGGATCTTAGGTCCCTGTACCCATCTTGTTCTCTCCATGTTAATAACTAATTTCATAACCTGTCTGCTTAGAAGACCTGAAGTTCTAAAATGAAAAGCTTACCTGTGTGCCTGGTATTCTGGACTCAGTTGATTGCCTGCTGCCAGCCCTTAAGTCATCTGCTGGAACTTGGCACTCTACCATTGGCAGGACATCCCAAATACTGATTGCCCACTCAGATAAAACTGGCCTAGCACCTGTCACTGCATTTCATGAACTCCATTTCTTCCAGGCCTTCCACTGCTGCTGCCTCCTGGCACCTGCACAGCTCTGCCTGCAGGTGTGTGGTCCTTGTATGGGCATTTATCCCATTGTTTTGATCAGAATTCTTATAAAATCTATTTCTATTCTACAAGTCTCAGGATAATTTAGGATCCATTCTCATGTCTCAGTCCTAGATCTTATGTTGATAACTATGTTCCAATAAAGAGTTCATACTGTTTAGTGATATTATATTGTATATTCTTGAATAGGTTAGAAAATGAATACAGGGAGAACAACATGAACTTCTTTTACCTGTATTGCAGTATTAAATACATTTCTATGTTTTAGGGTCTAGGTATACTTAAATAGGTTTATGGATCTTATGGAATTTTCTTCAGTGAACCACCAAGTTTTCAAGATCTTCATGGATGATTATTATTAGCTTTGTCAACTATGGCTCACAAGTGGCCTTCATAAATCAAAAATGGGGAGAGGTTCATCTTTCCAGCATAAAATTATATAATTATCTAAACCAAAAGCTTGAAAAGCAAGAAGGACTGTGGTTATAATTCACACTCCTTCCTCCACCCCTCCAATGGATATTAGGAAGAAAACAGACACACAGAGGCTAAGAAAAGGAAACTAACTTTTGTTTAGTGTTTCCTCTCTCTGCTGTATGTTTCTTCTATACAGTTTTTAAAATTCTTATAAGAATTCTTTATAGCAAACAATGATTAGTCCCACAGGATTAGCCAGATTGGGAGAAGATAAATCAATTGTTCAAGATTATTCAATTATCACCTGATGGTACCTGCATTGGTACATGTTCAGTTCAGTTCAGTTCAATTCAGTCGCTCAGTCGTGTCCGACTCTTTGCGACCCCATGAATCGCAGCACGCCAGGCCTCCCTGTCCATCGCCATCTCTCGGAGCTCACTCAGACTCACGTCCATCGAGTCCATGATGCCATCCAGCCATCTCATCCTGGGTCGTCCCCTTCTCCTCCTGCCCCCAATCCCTCCCAGCATCAGCGTCTTTTCCAATGAGTCAACTCTTACATGAGTTGGGCTCATATAAAAAGTCGAGCTTTTCATTTTAAATAGTTCCAGAGTATTGAGATTTCTTAACTTTAACAACTTCTGGCTGGTAAAGCTTTTGCTCTTACCTCATTCCCAAGATATATAGTAGAGTAACTATTAGGTTTGTTACAAGCAAGAATATAAGTTTCTCCTACAAGGCATTTCACAACGAATGGCATGAGAAAGGTTATCATGGTATGCCAATTTGCAAAAATATTGTGAGATCCCATAGTAATACAAATTAAAATATTTAAACAGAATTGACATCTATTTGTAAGATATAATTTTAGTGACTATAAGTTTGTATTCCAGGACCAAAAAAGTCACTATTGTTGATGTAATGGAGACGTACACGAGCTTTACCATTGAGTCTTACCCTTCCTCTCTTCTTCAGTAGGAAAAAAGAAAAGTGAAAGTGTTAGTCACTCAGTCGTGTCTGACTCTTTGTGACCCCATGGACTATAGCCCACCAGACTCCTCTGTCCATGGAATTCTCCAGGCAAGAATACTAGAGTGGTTTGCCATTTCCTTCTCTTGGGGTCTTCCCAAGCCAGGGGTTGAACATGGCTCTCCCACACTGCAGGCAGACTCTTTACCCACTGAGCCACGAGAGAAGCACCTTCAGTAGGAAAGAAACCATTAAAGATTTAGAATTATAAAGCTTTTGTTTTTGCTGGGCTTCCCTGGTGGCTCAGACAATAATCTTCCTGCAATGCAGGAGACCCTGGTTTGATCCCTGGGTCAGGAAGATTTAGAGGAGGAAATGGCTATCCACTCCAGTATTCTTGTCTGGAGAATCCCATGGACAGAAGAGCCAAAAGTTATCACAAGAAGTGACATGGTAGAAATGACTGGATATATACCCTATGCCAGCTGGTATCTTTTCTCTAGGTCTAGCAATTTTCGGCCAACTTAGGCTGATGAGGTAAAAGGAGACTTGTGAATAAAATATGCACAAGAGAATGGAAGTAGCTGAGATTCTCCTTCAGGAACTGGAGTGGCTATCATCACTTAGAATGCCACAGTCCTCAAGAGAAGAAGCCCTCTTCTTTCTTGTCAACAAAGGCCTCCTATCACATGAGTTTGGACATTAAGGAACATTCTGTCACTGCTTCATCACTAGGATATCTAAGAAGTTGTTTCAGGGTCTATCACTTTTTCATGACTTTGTAAAATTCAAGAAGAAAATTAAATCCAATCATCATTAGATAACAACTAACAGAAGTTTATCAGTTTTCCTCCCCTGACGCAAACCCTTTTATAAACAGCAAGGATATGAGGGACAGATTTTTTTTTTTTAGGATTTTCTATTCAGGGCTACCAAATAAGGACATTTTGAATTGCTGGAACTAATCAAAAGTTCGAAGGAAAGATTTAGTTTCTATTTTGTACTTTTTGAAAACAAGTTTGAAAAAACAGAGTAATATACACACTAAGGAGAAATCAAAAGCAAAATACTATCATGTAGGTATATATATAATTCCTCAAGGAGAGACTGACCAGCTGAAAATGAAGCAGTATTTGGTAAGGATGATACAACAAGAGAAAAAAGCCCTCCTGCATGAAAGGATTCAACGTTCTTTAATGATTTACTCATGGAAACACATTTTTATGAGTTTATATTAATTTCTAATTGATTTCAAATATTTCAGTAAGTTACTTCTGAAGCTTTTTTTCTCACATCAGTTAATTCTGTTCAAGCTCACTGTCAGAAATAAGTGAAAGATTTTTAAGATATTTTTACTTTTTAAGCATACGAAAAATGTCTTTTACATTAAGATAATCAAAATCATTGCTCTTGGGGTATTGGGAAGTAGACTTACCAAATCCAAAAAGAAAACTCTCCTAGACTAATAGAATTAGATTACCTTTGAATTTTCACCCCAACTTTGAATAGTCACTAATTCCTTTCTTTGCTCTTTTGGTGTCTGCAAAGGGGTTCACTAAAGCCTGAATTGATATAATTATTGGCTCAGATTGTTAAAGATCTAGGACAGATGGCTATGAGTTTCTAAAGTCCCAGTTGGTTGTGGTAGTTTTCCTAGTTTTGCTATAGGGTTTGGGATCAGCAATTTGAAAGGGCTACAAACTTGTAAAACAGTATTATTCATGGGGGCAGAATGTTCATCAGCGTGACCCAGTACTAAATACATTCATTATAGGCATTTCTATTCTGCACAATTTGCCACACAGCACTGGTTTCTGGAGGGGGGAGAAAAAGACAATGGCTTATAAAATGCTTTTGAATGCCTAAAAATAAGGAGAATTCATGCTGAGACTCCTCTGCTTTCTTTTTTGGAAAGAATCTTCTTAGTTACTTTAGCTGAGCTCTGCTGAGAGTAAGCAAAGTGGAAAAATCAGAAAATTACTTTTTTTATATGTTTCTGGGGGGCAAAAGAGAGAGTGGGAGAAAATAAATGGGAAAAAAGTGACAGTGAGATTATGTGAAACAGCAAATATGCAAGTGGATGAAGACAGCTGAGGAATAATGCAAGAGGTATGAAAAAAAGCATTAAGAATAGAGCCATGATGATAAACTTAAAAGGAATTGCAGAGCAGAAAGAACATCATAAATAATCATATTTTCAAATAAGAATACCATATCAGTTTCTGTGACCTGGATAGAGCACAAACCTCCCATGATATTTCCTTAGCATTTTGATGCACACAAAATGCAATTTTCAGCTCAGGCATCTTATTTTTCAATGTAAACAAGCTTTGGGTTTTTAAAATACAAATCCTAAAAGTGTCTTCATAAATAATACATATATTATAAAAATTTGACTTGTAAATTTCTGAGTCCGTGTCCCCCCAGTATTCATTGTGAAGATTCACCATGTATAGATAGTCTAGTATTTTTTCCGTAGAAATTGACATGCTAAACCATGAAATGTCTTTTACCAAAGGTAAATAGGATTTTTTGAAGTACAGGGCAAAGAAATATCATAGCCAATTTTGGCCAAAGTCCAGGCAAGAAGTGTTATAAGGTAGAACTATATTGTTAATTAGTTTCGAATCTTAAGGTGTTCCTTTAAATCTTGCTAATTAAGAGAAATCAAGAGTGGAAAATAGCCTTTTTCTTATCTTCAAAGAATAAAGATGAAAGAAAAACAGAAAATGAAACCTCTTTACTAGTTCTGTTCTTTAAAACAGAGCACAAGAAAATCTGCTTGTGCTCACAAAAGGAGAAAGACCCAAGTATTTACAGAGGGGGAGGGGAAGGAGGCGGGCAAACAAGCCTAATTAGAAGCAAGTTTTCAAATTTTATTAAATTCCTCCACCAAAAAAATGCACTTAGAGGTATTTTAAGTTAAACCAGTACTTAAGGACTATGAAAAGCAAGATGATTACATGTTTGCGGAAGAAGAAAGGGCAATTAAGAAAACCAGGCCAATTTAAAATACCAAATGAATAAAGGCGACCAGAAGTTGATTTAAAGTTTTTCTTCTGTAATTTGTCTCTCCTTTGTCGTGGCACGCTAAGAGAAAGTGAATGCAGTAGATGCAGAGGAGGAAGGGAGAGGGGCGGAGGAAGGCAGGAGCAGTCACGGAGCCTCCCGCATCCTGCTCCCCCAGCCCCCACCGGCCCTGCTCTCCCAGGCTCGCGCTCTCCCGCGCCCCCAGCCCCCGCCCCCCAGCCCTCCCCGTCTCTCTCCTTCTCCCACCCTCCTCTCCAGTCTGCCCAGCCCTCGCTTTGGGGACTCCATCAGCTTTTGATTTGGAAGGACGCTGATTGGCTGGAAGCGATTCAACACACGCCGGGCAAGAGAGCTTTGTCTGAGTTGAAGTGAAGTTGTACAGATTTTAGACTGGAGTCAGCAATCACGGGCGTTTAGTCTGCAGCCGAGCAGAGAAAGGGAGAGAGAATCGCTCGGGAAAGATCCATTGCGGACTCCGCCGGCACCCTGCAATAGATGGATTCCGACTACACAAGGGGGAAAACGCGGAGGTGACACTCTCTTTGCCTGCCAAGAGGACGAACGGCCAAACAAATGCAAGGACTGGACTCCATGCCGGTAATATCTGGAAGGCGTGACACGGTGTGTATAAAGCAAAAGTTTGCGAGCTGTTAATTGCTGTGCTGTGTTATTGAGACGCTTTCAAGTTTCCGGTTACCAAATATAGCTTAGCTTTAAGTTGCCAAAGGAAGTTGAGGGGATTGGTTTTCTGTTTTAACTAGCTCTGTGAGCGGAATCTCATAAACTGACCGATGTACCAAATGAATGCTAAAATGCACTTTACGTTTGTTTTTGCACTCTTGGTGGTGTCTTTCAACTTGGATGTGCTGGGCAAGAATTTGAAATACAGGATTTATGAGGAGCAGAGGGTTGGATCGGTAATTGCAAGACTATCAGAGGATGTGGCTGATGTGTTAGTTAAGCTACCTAATCCTTCTACTGTTCGCTTCCGAGCCATGCAACGGGGAAATTATCCTCTACTCGTGGTCAACGAGGATAACGGGGAAATCAGCATAGGATCAAAAATTGACCGCGAACAACTATGTCAGAAAAACTTGAACTGTTCCATAGAGTTTGATGTGATCACTCTGCCCACTGAGCATCTGCAGCTATTCCATATCGAAGTTGAAGTGCTGGATATTAATGACAATTCGCCCCAGTTTTCAAGATCTCTCATACCTATTGAGATTTCAGAAAGCGCGGCAGTGGGGACCCGTATCCCTCTGGACAGTGCATTTGATCCAGATGTTGGGGAAAATTCCCTCCACACGTACTCTCTCTCTGCCAATGATTTTTTTAATATCGAGGTTCGAACCAGGACTGATGGAGCAAAGTATGCAGAACTCATAGTGGTCAGAGAGCTGGATCGGGAACTGAAGTCAAGCTATGAGCTTCAGCTCACCGCCTCCGACATGGGGGTGCCTCAGAGGTCTGGCTCATCCATACTAAAAATCAGTATTTCAGACTCTAATGACAACAGCCCTGCTTTTGAACAGCAGTCTTATATAATACAACTCTTAGAAAACTCCCCTGTTGGCACTTTGCTCCTTGATCTGAATGCCACTGATCCAGATGAGGGCGCTAATGGGAAAATTGTCTATTCCTTCAGCAGTCATGTGTCTCCCAAAATTATAGAGACTTTTAAGATTGATTCAGAAAGAGGACATTTGACTCTCTTCAAGCAGGTGGATTATGAAATCACCAAATCCTATGAGATTGATGTTCAGGCTCAAGATTTGGGTCCAAATTCAATCCCAGCACATTGCAAAATTATAATTAAGGTTGTGGATGTTAATGACAATAAACCTGAAATTAGCATAAACCTCATGTCCCCTGGAAAAGAAGAAATTTCTTATATTTTTGAAGGGGATCCTATTGACACATTTGTTGCCTTGGTCAGGGTTCAGGACAAGGATTCTGGGCTGAATGGAGAAATAGTTTGTAAGCTTCATGGACATGGTCACTTTAAACTTCAGAAGACTTATGAAAACAATTATTTAATCTTGACGAATGCCACGCTGGATAGAGAAAAGAGATCTGAATACAGTTTGACTGTAATTGCTGAGGACAAGGGGACACCCAGTCTCTCTACAGTAAAACATTTTACTGTTCAAATCAATGATATAAATGACAATCCACCTCACTTCCAGAGAAGTCGATATGAATTTGCAATCTCAGAGAATAACTCACCTGGGGCATATATCACCACTGTTACAGCCACAGATCCTGATCTTGGAGAAAATGGGCAAGTGACATATACCATTTTGGAGAGTTTCATCCTGGGAAGTTCCATAACTACATATGTAACCATTGACCCATCTAATGGAGCCATCTACGCCCTCAGAATCTTTGATCATGAGGAGGTGAGTCAGATCACTTTTGTGGTTGAAGCAAGAGATGGTGGAAGTCCAAAGCAACTTGTAAGCAATACCACAGTTGTGCTCACCATCATTGATGAAAATGACAATGTCCCTGTGGTTATAGGGCCTGCACTGCGCAATAACACGGCAGAAATCTCCATCCCCAAAGGGGTTGAAAGCGGCTTTCATGTCACAAGAATTAGGGCAATTGACAGAGACTCTGGTGTGAATGCAGAACTCAGCTGCTCCATAGTAGCAGGTAATGAGGAGAATATCTTTGTAATTGATCCACGATCATGTGACATCCATACCAACGTAAGCATGGAATCTGTTCCCTACACAGAATGGGAGCTCTCAGTTGTCATCCAGGACAAAGGCAATCCTCAGCTGCATACCAAAGTCCTTCTGAAGTGTGTGATCTTTGAATATGCAGAGTCGGTGACAAGTACAGCAATGACCTCAGTAAGCCAGGCACCCTTGGATGTCTCCATGATTATAATCATTTCCTTAGGAGCAATTTGTGCAGTGTTGTTGGTTATTATGGTGCTGTTTGCAACTAGGTGTAACCGAGAAAAAAAAGACACTAGATCCTACAACTGCAGGGTAGCAGAATCGACATACCAGCATCATCCCAAAAGACCCTCCAGGCAGATCCACAAAGGGGACATCACATTGGTGCCTACCGTTAATGGCACCCTGCCCATCAGATCTCATCACAGGTCATCTCCGTCTTCATCTCCCACCTTAGAAAGAGGGCAGATGGGCAGCCGGCAGAGTCACAACAGTCACCAGTCCCTCAACAGTTTGGTGACCATCTCATCAAACCACGTGCCAGAGAATTTCTCATTAGAACTCACCCATGCCACCCCTGCTGTTGAGGTAAGATCACACCCTGCACCTATTCACTGACACACTCAGTTGTTAGTGGTCAGAAGTTGTCTATGTCTTAGTTCTTAAATGTTTCCATTACTAAGTAACAGTACTAACAAAATGGAAATTAAATAGGATGCACGTTACATTATGTAAAGCAAATATACACACCTCAGCATGCTGGTCTTAAGTTTTTCATAAAGAATTTGCTTGCATGTACTATGTGTAATGTTGAAAAGTAAATGTGAAGCTAGCAAAGGACTGTCTAATTAGAGTCCCCTTATCCTCAGACTATGATACTTCAAGCCAGAAACAAAGGGGCTTGCTCTAATTCTCATAGTTATGATCTCTAAGAAAAATTTAAAAATGGAGGCTTCCAGAATCCCATCCCAGTGCATGTGTATTTGTTCAACTTTTGAAAATTTTCTGACATTATTTTGACTACACGTTTTACAGCATTTTACAGCATTTCCCATGTATTTTTACAGCATTTCCCATGTATTTTTATAACTGATCACTTTAACCTGAACAATAAAATAGAGGTAATCAGTCATTGTTTAAATAAAGGAATCCTCTTTCAAAAAGAAAATGTCAGCTGTATGATAACATCTAAATCTCTCTGGGACTTATTTCATTTCTGTTTGGTGGCTGGTTGCATGGTCTATCAGAGTCTAGCATGTGTAGGTCTTTCAAATGAAGATAATATGTTCAATTAATTAGGATAAAGTAGTGAGTAATAACTGTAGTTGCTTGCTTAAAGCTTTTGAGTATTGGGGGATTTGTGTCCAGGAATCAATACAGTCTCTTTGGTTTCCAGCAGGTCTCCCAGCTTCTTTCAATGCTTCACCAGGGACAATATCAGCCAAGGCCAAGTTTTAGAGGAAACAAATATTCCAGGAGCTATAGGTATGAATGACCCCCCTGTTACCTATTATATCTCCAATAACCTAATGCTGAAGAGCAAAATCTATACTTTCCCTGACTTCTCTTTCTAGATATGCCCTTCAAGACATGGACAAATTTAGCTTGAAAGACAGTGGCCGTGGTGACAGTGAAGCAGGAGACAGTGATTATGATCTGGGGCGAGATTCTCCAATAGACAGGCTGCTGGGTGAAGGATTCAGTGATCTGTTTCTTACAGATGGAAGAATTCCAGCAGGTAAGAGTGTGGTGATAGATAAATCCTTATTTTCAGGTCTACTGCCCCAGTGGAGTGAGTGGTTTCTCCCATGCTTTTATTTTTTCTTTGTACTAAATTAGCTATATGCACCCTATCAGTAATGAACATAAATTGAAACAATTTTATATTGTTTAATTAAAATTCATAGTAATCAGTTGGTAGAGAAAGGGAATAAACAGGAAAGCTTAAGAGGACAAGAAGGAAGGAGTGGGGAGAGGAGGATAGAAAACCACACCACTTCCCTCCTCTTTCTCCCTCATCCGCTACTGCCATAGAGCACTCTTGAGAAATTCTGTCAAATTACTGGGTGGTTGTTTTTTATTCAGACAGCCTGTTTTGGTGCCCAGTGGTAAGCAGGACTATAATTTGGAGGACACATTTCCTGTGATGGGAACCAACTCACATAATCAGAGATGAAAATACTCTAGGGAATGGTATACTTCAATCACTAAAAATAGGCAAAAGAATGCATCTTTGTAGGTGGCAAGCACGGAATATTTTTTGCCACCTTTCATTTTATGTCTCCACTATAAATAAGGAGGGGCAAGAGTCCAAGAGGGGAATTTATACGTACACAGCTAGATGGAGGAGACCCTATTAAATTGTGAGCCACGTTTTCCTTAGAGTCCCTCCTCTCTAATCCTGCAGTAGAAACTCTCAGATCCAGCTGAGTAAATACTGACTGCCTCACTGTAGCAACCCTGTTACTGAAGACTATAATATTAAATCAACCCTTCAGAACCTATTCCTTTGGCTACTTACATTTCTAAATTCTACTGAATGCTGATCAAATAACTGCCACTTGATAAATGAATAAATGAAGTGATAAATGAAAGAAAAGGAGAACAAAACTGTATTACCTGTGTGAGTCCATGAACAACTGTTTCCTAAATACAGATAAATAAGATAGTTTAGGAAACAGACCTGAGGGAGTTTCAGAGAGCCACCGAAACTCAGTGGAAATCAGTAAACAGAAATGCTAGCTCTCGTAAACTGTAGTCATAATGGTGGCAGCAGCTGCAGGAATATTAATATTAATCCAGGCAGTCACAGTCAGTTACCAGTGATGCCCCAGTGCTTCCTCTGGGCTCATGAGTTCTGTACCTGCACTGCCTCTCCCAGCACTCTGGCATAGCAATTAGTGGTGATGGTAGTAACAGTAGTGTTCTTTTTTTTTTTTTTTAAGATTTGAAAACAGAAGCTTATAAAGGTTAAAAAAAAAGTATACAAAATCAAGCAATTTGTATATTTTAGAGGTGAGATTTGAACCCATGCCTCTACTCATAAACACAAATCTATCAAGAATAATATAAAGTAAGTTTTTTTTTTTTTTAATACTTTGACG
Organism: Oryx dammah; assembly: GCF_014754425.2. Lineage (NCBI taxonomy): Eukaryota > Metazoa > Chordata > Mammalia > Artiodactyla > Bovidae > Oryx > Oryx dammah. The sequence continues at coordinate 20,073,145 of NW_024070196.1, forward strand.
GACGTATTTGTTTTGCCTTTCTAAAGTCTTACTACCTGTCTGAGAACCAATGAAATGCTGCTTATTTAATTATGCTATTACTGTAATAGATACTGCATTTCTGACAGGATGATGTATGGGAAGGACTTCTAGTGACATTAAGGGCTACAATCAATGTACACTGAAAGCTGATACTTACACAGTCACTCATGGTGGGGGTTTTTTGTTTGTTTTTGTTAAATTCATAAATTCTCTAGACCAATTTAAAGAGAAATTCTTGAAAAAACTAGTGGAATATATATGGCCTCAGACAATTTGCTCATAGAGAAACAGTTTTGTTATTCTTATCCATGAAATGAAAAAGTTGGCTGAATTTCTATGATTCTATAATACTGGTGGAACTCAAATGTTGAATATTGATCCCTAATTTGCAATCATATAATTACCCAACTTACATTATTTCATAAAATGGAAACATATCATGGGTATAATACCAATATTTCCTGTTATCTTTTCAATTGTAGAAAGTTGACTCATTGACACAATGCATTTATCATTATAGTTAAAAGTATAACTGCCCCTGCTTGGATAACCTTGCTGGGCCCAAATGATGCCTAAAGTCCTTTTTTAACTCTGAAATTCTCTAATTCAATAACTAATCATGGTCCAATTTTTTTAAAAAAAGGTCACAACTCCTCTTTCATTCTAGCCTATATTTTCAAAGTTACCACTGCCAGGTTATGTTCATGGCAGGAGAGTTATCTAATGCTTGAATTAAAGTAATTAAAATAAATGTTAAAGAATAAAGGACAATTGGGGAAATAATAGGTCGATATTGATAAACTCTAGATACCAGAGCCTTATTTAGTGAGTGACTTTAGACTCCTCCTAAGTCACATTTCTTTTGAAAGTTAGAGGCTCATTTTTATATTACCATTTAATAACACCAGTTAATATGTAGACAAGTCTTTAAAAAGGAATTCCACAAAATTATACTTAATCTGGGTGTGTCATGGGAGAGCTCTTTTGCTAGGCCATGTAACTGTATTTTAATAGATTATATTACAGTACATACACTTCTACCTTATTAGCTTCTTGTCTCTATGTGGGGTATTGTAGAAACTATTCTAGAGGGGGAGCCTGGTGAGCTGCCATCTATGGGGTTGCACCGAGCTGGACACGACTGAAGCAACTTAGCAGTAGCAGCAGCATTCTAGAGGCACATTGCACCAGGAAGTCACTAATGATCCATAAAATATCTTAAGCTTTTTGTATGCTTGGCTAGTATAGAAATGTGCATAATCAAATATCTATACTTAATTATCACCATCATTCTGATGATACATTACCCATATTCTGGTTTATTCTTCACATTTGCAGTTTCTTTCAACACATTAGTGTGTAAAAGTTTTGCTTTGTAAACTTTATATTCCCAGGAAATATTCCAAGTAGAAAAAAATGTTAAGTCCACATCTGAATGCCATTAACGGAAATCAGCACAATTTTTTTAAAGCATGGATATTTTTAGGATTTCAGTGTCTTATTCCAACTGTTTTTTTCTGCATTAGACTGTGATCAAATATAGATTATGTTATATTGCTTTGCCTGCCAACAGGGTCATTTCTGGTCATTCATTCTATTAATTCATTCTATTAATTCCCACAGGAGGACTCTGCATTCTGAACAGTAAAGTCAGCATGCATTTTTGTCTGTTGGCTCATGTTTGTCAACATACTTTCTTCCTTACTCATTCAACTTTGAATTACAACTCTACACAAATGCTTGCAAAATCTCCCGCCAGGATGTCCTTGCGATACTCCTTGACTGAGCTCATTTCATTTTTTTTTCTTTTTTTTAAGCATTGTAACATCTATGATTATTTAATTCAAACATTCCTCTTTAATTCTGTGTCCTCTCCATTCTCATGGCTGGTACCCTACTTCTGGTTGCTTTTCTGTTTCAGCACATGAAGTGATATTCACTCTCCAGTAGCTTCTTCCTTTGTCAAACCTTTCTTTCATACAGCTTGAACAACTTTTTCAGAAATGGCAACCCACTCCAGTGTTCTTGCCTGGAGAATCCCAGGCATGGGGGAGCCTGGTGGGCTGCCGTCTATGGGGTCACACAGAGTTGGACATGACTGAAGTGACTTGGCAGTAGCAGTTCAAAAACAGTAATTGACTTTTGTTTTCCGGCAACACCTAATTCAGCTGTTTGTCTTGACATTTCAAGGCCAGTGAAATCCAGTCTTAGCTTATTAAATTTATTATTTTTTTTTATCTTTTGCAAAAGGCAGGGTCATTTCTACATAACACAGCAATCCTTCGCTAATGTTCACGTTTCTACTTGAAAAATTAGCTTGTCTTTGTCTATCTAAATTCTATTCATCTTTCAAAGTTTGTTTCAAGTTTCTCTTTAACTGCTTCAGCATCCACCTCTACTCTTTTTTTTAAATTTTTATTTTTATTGAAGTATGGTTGCTATATAATATTATATGTTATAGGTATATAATGCAGTGATTCAGAATTTTTAAAAGTTATATTTCACTTATAGTTATATAGAACAGTGGCTAATAGTTTAGAATATACCTAATAGTTTGTACCTCTTAATCCCTTATCCCTATCTTGTCCCTCCTCTCTTCCCTCTCTCCACTGGTAACCATTAGTTCATTCTCTATATCTGTGAGCCTGTTTCTTTTTTGTTGTATTCACCAGTTATAGCTTTTAGATTCTGCATGTAAGTGACATCCTACTTTTTTTTTTTTTTTTAAATATTGTCTCAGCATCATATAGTTTGACACTTTAGACATCTATGACCTCATTTGTCACACTTGATTATTCTAGTACTGGAAACCATTTGAGGGCGAGGAGCTATAACACCATTTTACATATGTCAGGCTCTTAATAGATTGATAACTCAATGACTAATGGCTTGATAGGAGTTAGGCATATATTTACCTTATAATCAATGCCTGCTTCCTGTCCTGAATATAAGGTCTAGTACTGAGAGAAAACTCACCATCTTGCTGTGGGAAAACAGAGTTTTCTGTTTCCCCATGACTTTCCCTCCTCAGAGAAAGTTTAATCACCGGACAAGAGCTTTCAAGGAACAAAGGAAGATTAGCCACTTGCATGACTAGCCAACAAGTCCTGATTTGCTGGATATGGTGTAGAACATCTGTGACACTAAGCTGTATGTACACTGAGAATGATTTCGCACAGTTGAGTCTTGGGGTAAAGGTTGAAAATACCAATGAAATTAAGAAATGCCCCTTCTGTGCCACTGTTCCTCCATCTCTATTATTTTAGCCTTCCTTATCCCCATTGGGCTTCCCTGGTGGCTCAGAGGTTAAAGCATCTGCCTCTAATGCAGGAGACCTGGGTTCAGTCCCTGAGTCAGGAAGATCCCCTGGAGAAGGAATGGCAACCCACTCCAGTATTCTTGCCTGGAGAATCCCATGGACGGAGGAGACTGGTGGGCTACAGTCCACGGGGTCGCAAAGAGTCGGACATGACTGAGCGGAAAAAAAAAATTATCCCCATTAATCTTTATTCATTAATTTTTCATATTTTTTAGTTTTAAAAGTTGTTAATTTATTATTTTATAACTAAAGGCCAATTTATTTATTGTGAAGTTATAAGATAGCATTCCCTGCCTAAAAATTCCTATGACCAAATTTATTTTTTATACGAACTGTTGTTTTAATTACTCAGATGGTATTGATTGTGATTTTCATTATATTCAGTTCTCTAGAAAGCTGATCATGCTCAGGAGTCTTAGAAGCTTGTGTAATTTTTCTTTTTCTCCCCCCTCATTAAACATAAAACAAAACAAATTCGATCAAACAATTAAGACCTTCCCACAGAATTAAAGGCCAGAAAACAACTGAAGAGATGTCATTAGGTCTGTTACTCTTCCTTCTAAAAGGATGTGAGTAAGACAATACAGACAGATCTCCTTTCCACTTTCAGAGACTCAGGGAATTAAGGAAAAAATTAATTACCATTTGATAGTTATTTCGGTGCTTAGAAAACCTCATGGCTATGGAGGTATTCCAGTTCCTTTCAACATCTTTTGATTTGTCCGTATAGGATAAACAACAATAGCTGGTAAATATCCCCCAATAATAGTAATGCTTGAAGTCAGCACATCTACATTTTTTTAATCTTGCTGATTTAAATGTCACTTTTCTTCACAGCAGAATGACACAAGGATCCTCAGTATTGCTTTCTCTCACCCCATTGTGATTTCCACGGGATTGGCATTCACACTATCCATCATTTTCTGTACTTTGAATTTCTAGCCTTCCTAACAATCAGACATTTTTTCTCACAGTTCTCACTCTCATTTTTGTTCTTCAAGTGACTCCTTCTCTATTAAGAACTGAGACCCAGAATGGATGAGGTATAAGAACAGAATTATCTCTGAGATGCACATGATGAAGAGCAGGGACTTCCACACCTTTGAACAAAGTCCTTTACATCTCCTTTTCTGAAAGGTGACATTTACTCTTCACTTTCTTGTGCATAAGTCTTTTCCAAAATTTTATTTTATTGTATGCTGCTGCTGCTAAGTTGCTTCAGTCGTGTCCAACCCTGTGCGACCCCATAGACGGCAGCCCACTAGGCTCCTCTGTCCTTGGGAGTCTCCAGGCAAGAATACTGGAGTGGGTTGCCATTTCCTTCTCCAATTTTATTGTATAAGAACACTTAATATGGGATCTACTCTATTTGGTTAAGCTGTGTGATATCGTTAAAAGTAGGTACAGTGTTTTACAGCAGATCTCTTGAACTTAATCTTGCTTAACTGAAAATTTATGCTTGTTAATTAGCAATTTCCCAGTCTGCCTAATGCTTGTTAACCACCATTTCATTCCTGGATTCTCTGAATTGGACCATTTTAGATGCCTCAAATACAAGGAATCATGTAGTATGTGTCTTACTGTAACTAGCTTATTTCACAAAGCTTAATGTCCTCAAGGTTCATCCACATCATCACATTTTAGAGAGTTTCCTTCATGTTTAAGGCTGAATAATATTCCATTGTATGCATATACTACATTTTCTTTATCCATTCAACAGTTGATAGACGTTTAGTTTGTTTTCACATCTTGGTTATTGTGAGTAGTGCTTTCCTAAACAGGGGGAGTGCTGTATCTATTTGAGATCTTGATTTCAGTTCTTATGGGTAAATCCAAAAGATGGGATTGCTAGATCATATGGTGGTTCTCTCTTAATTTTTTGAGTGACCTCCATATTATTTTCCATAGTACCTGCACCACTTACATTCCTAACACCAGTGTACAAATGTTCCAATTCTCCACACTCCCCTCACTTGTTATCCTTTGGGTTTTTGTGTTTGTGTTTTATTATAGTCATTCTGGTAGGTTGGAGGTGATTTCTCATTGTGTGTTTTGATTTGCATTTCCCTGATAATTAGAAAATATGTAGCAAATGCCTAGTCTATGCAGACACTTCAGACACTTTACCTAGTACTGGGGATACAGCAAAAAGCACACTCAACAACTTGCTTCTCCTGACAGGGGATTTGGCATTGTTCAAGAGTCATCCTTTTTAGCAATAATTTGGAAGAGAAATCATTCTTCAGCAGCCATATCTACAGAATTAGCTCTGAATGGATAAGTAGGGCTGATATCAATCCAGTTTTAATTCAAATCTAAGATAATTAGTTTGCATTTTCTGTATACTGTCATTTGAGCTAAAATGAAATCATGATATTGAAAGGACCTAACGATCACTGAAAGAGATGGATGGTTTGTGGAGTGTATTTTACATCTTCACATTTCTTGCTGGTTATGTAGTTAATATATTTGCCAAATTTAGAGATTTTTCCCTTCTTCTTCATTTTCCTGGTTTTCTCATATCACTGATTATATTCTGAGTGTAGCCACTAACATTCCAATGGAGCATCATAACATCTGGAAGAACTAACCAGTGTTTTTTTTTTTTCTTCATGTTCTTCATCTTTTGATAACTTTTCCAACTTTTTGAATTTAAAACCTCTAAAAGATTTCTTCTTAACAGAGTAACTGCAGATGGCTGGTAGTTGAGGATAATTTGCACTGCTGTTTTAAGTAACAAATCAATAAATAATCCAGTATATTTTTATGAGATTGATAAGTATAATGACTTATTAGTTTATTATAGTCTCAGTGCTTCCACTAAAAGTAAAGTAGGTCAGATAGACTACATTATAGAAGGTACTCAAAGGTGTCACTCAAGGCTTATCTGGTAGCATTCTAAAGTTATGGATTTCACCATACACCTCTGGGTTTTCATAGAGTTTATGTTCAGCAAATATTTCATCACTCACACCTTAGCTCTCTTCCAGACATTTTCATTCATAAGTTATCCATCCATTTTCTTATTGCTTGAGGAGCAGATGATATTCCTGAGAAGTACATGAGTCATAATCCTCCTTTCTTATTTGATGGACAAGAAAAAGTATATATACCAGGTCCAGGAGACTTGGTTTCAATCCCTGGGTTGGGAAGATTCCCTGGAGAAAGGAAAGGCTACCCACTCCAGTATTCTGGCCTGGAGAATTCCATGGACTGTATAGTCCATGAGGTCACAAAGGGTTGGACACGACTAAGAGACTTTCACACACATACACTAGGTCCATAAAACCAGCAGTCATATTAAAGTTGTAACTATAGTCCATCTAATGTGTAAAGTAATACGGTAGTATCATGATGATGGTTTAAAATTGTGTATTTGAAAAAAATATAAAATTACGTTTTTTTTTCTATTATGTTTGAGTCACACGACGCGTAACACTGAATCCTTGTTGCTTTTGTCGCTTTTCTTGAGTACAGCTATGAGGCTGTGCACGGAAGAGTGCAGGGTCCTGGGACACTCCGACCAGTGCTGGATGCCGCCGCTGCCCTCACCCTCCTCGGATTATAGGAGCAACATGTTCATCCCCGGGGAGGAATTCCCAGCACAGCCCCAGCAGCAGCATCCACATCAGAGTCTTGAGGATGACGTGCAGCCTGTAGACTCTAGTGAGAAGAAGAAGAGTTTTTCCACCTTTGGGAAAGACTCCCCAAGTGAGGAGGACTCTGGGGACACCAGCACGTCCTCTTTGCTCTCGGAAATGAGCAGCGTGTTCCAGCGCCTCTTGCCCCCTTCTCTGGACACCTATTCTGAGTGCAGTGAGATGGACCGGTCCAACTCACTGGAGCGCCGGAAGGGACCTTTGCCAGCCAAGACTGTGGGTTACCCACAGGGGGTGGCGGCCTGGGCAGCCAGTACGCATTTTCAAAACCCGACCAACAACTCTGGGCCCCCACTTGGAACTCACTCCAGTGTGCAGCCTTCGTCAAAATGGCTGCCGGCCATGGAGGAGATCCCTGAGAATTATGAAGAGGATGATTTTGACAATGTGCTTAACCACCTCAATGACGGCAAACATGAACTCATGGATGCCAGTGAGCTAGTGGCTGAGATTAACAAACTGCTTCAGGATGTCCGCCAGAGCTAGGAAATGTTGGCAGAGCATTTTTGTTTCCATGTTTATGGAAATAGGAGACAGCAAAAACCCTGAAAGAACTGGCATTGCCAAATAGTTGCATTTATCATAAATGTGTCTGTGTATATTGAATATTAAATACTGTATTTTCGTATGTACACAATGCAAGTGTGATTATTTTAATCTGTATTTTAAAAATACATTTGTACCTTATATTTATGTGTAATTTAACAGACAAATTTTATTTTTTTACTCCCATGACAAACATGTCTTTCCTAATCATGTAGAAACTAGCCACTGTTTAAATCTGATATAATATTCAACCACAAAGAATAAACGCACTGCTTAGATTAGTTATGTTGGGGAAGAAATTGTTATCCTGTAGGAATAACCCCACTAAAGCATTATTCAGTTCTTAGTTCCATTAAGTGATCCATCTTTTTTCATTACCTTTTTTTTTAAAGTAAGCATCAGTAAACTGTTTATTTTATTATTGTTATTATTGCTTTTACTGCTCTCTGCTAGTTCTAATAGTTCAATTCTTACAGTAAAATTGAAACACGAAGTGAAATTTTATTTCAGGACTGGGAAGTATCTTTCACAGACAATGATTTAAAGAAATAGTAGAATCAGTTTTTAACTCCCAGGCTCCTACTATTGCAGGGCATCACACTGGCCTGTTCTTAAGAATACTTCTAAAGTATTATCATCTACTTATAATCAAGGTAAACAATGAATTTTATTCCATCCTTGTAATATGAGAGGTGTCCCAAGGAAATAGAATCTTGTCCTTTAAATGGATAACAGTGTGTATTTTAGCAGGATAAGGTATTCATGGACAAAGACAATTATGTTGGTATACTTCTTAGGGTAGTAAATATAATTGATTTATCCTGAAACTCTTCCATTAAAATCTTCCCCTCTCCTCTAACAATACTTGAACATTTTTATTTTTTGCAATGTTTTTTTTGCTATAACTCTTCACTCTTAGCTTTTGTCTCTAGAGCATGATCTCATATTTTTGCTTTTATTTTTAGTATAGAAACATTTATAAAATTACAGTTTTTTACTGCAATTCTGTTTTAGTTGTTACGTGACAAACGGCAAATTCTTTATTTATTGTGCTGTTATGTCTCTGTGTGGAATGCCTTGGTAAGGGACGTTGGTGTTATGACTGTTCTCGTTTATGACCAAGCTTCTATTAGTGTTATTTCTATGGATACACTATCTTGATTGTACTCTCCAGAAAATTTTACTGTCAATGAAAATAAAAGGAAAATTAAAGTAAAGCTAAAGAACCGTCCATAAATCAGAGTCCTGTTCCTACATATACATTCAAAGTTTTGCAAGAAGCATATCCTTCTTAAGAGCGTATTTCAGTGTTGGGTTTTGAATAGTAGAGTGGGAACATTCAATTGGCTTGGCAAACAAGAAAAACTACAATGGAAAAGGAATGAATTTGAGATCTGTAATGGGAATGAAAGTAGCCTACCATATTTCCAGCTGATTAAAGAATTTAAATGCATTTGAAATATAAAGAAAAAATAATAATCAATAGTAACTGCTTGAACATTTTTCAGATTATTTCTCAAAGCTTATTGTGTTACACTGTGTCAGGGAGAAAAGTCTATATCCTTACAGTGTTTCCAAGAGGTGAAAATTTTATCTCCCTTGGTTTACTAGTAGGGAAATGAAAGACTGGAAAAGTTAAATAACCTTAAAATGGCTGAAACTCAGGTATTTAAATTCTCAAATGAGTACCACATCATACAGATAGGTTATATCTTTCAAAAGGCACATCTTCCTTTGTAGAAAGGATTGCAATTACAAGTGAAATTTCAGTTTATTTTTTAGCAGCTTATACATATAAATGCTAACCACACTGAAATACATTTTGCTTTTCAACTTCATTTCCTTTCAGTACATATTATCATTAAGAAAAAGACTTTTATAATTTCACTGTTCTTAATTTAAAGCATCAACAGTAATTTAAGAAGCAAAGCTGGAAATCAATGTTTGGATGATATAAAATAAATAAAATGCACTATTGTATTAAATAGAAGACTTTTGTCTATTGTCTATACAGCGAACATTTCATCTCAAATTCCTTGCTTCTCCAACCTCCCTCACTTCTTATTACTTCCCATGCCACAGGTTAAGGATATTAGTGCAAAATTTTCACTTTTCACAGATAATTTCTCAGTGAAGCCTGGAGTATCTGTTTCATCATAGCAACTTAACTCATCAGATTTATACTTTCTCTCTTTTGATATCATGCTCTTCCTCTATTCGAAACAACTAAAAAGCACTTAAGGAGATTTCTTTTTCCATTCCTTACTGGATTTCACCTTACTTGATTCCTTTAAATATTGACTTTACTTGATTCCTCTCAACGTTCTTCAATCATAATCATCCATCAAGGCAATTTTCTTCCAAAAGTGTAATTTGACAGTGAATCTGTTCCTTTTTAAATGCTTATTTATAGGGTGATTAGACAAATCTTCCTTTTAAATGCTTGTTTATAGGGTGATTAACAAATCTTTCTTTTAATAAAATGCCTGTTTATAGGGTGGATTAGTATTGACTTTCATCAAATTCTTACAAGTTATTAAAATGGTTATTCATTTATCATTTCTTTCTTTCTTGGTACTTAGCAGATGAGGCTTATAACTGTGTTAATCATTTCAATTCTTGTTCATTCCATCACACTTATATCAAATTTGCCACTTACCAATAGATAACAATTAAGGTAAAAGATGAGTAAGTTATACGATCTTTGGAGTCACCAAAGAAGGTTATTTATGAAAATCAGCTTAGCTTCTTTGTTTCATCCATTTGATACCAGCTAAGGTCAGAAGATATTCAAAACTGAGTTTGAATTACTGACACATTAAGATTCAGGGAAAAGTGGATCTATGTGAAATTTAGTTCTGTGGGTGAAAAATGGATTGCCTGACATAGCAACTTGCAATCCTGCAGGAGCTCACAGAACTAATCCAAAACAATTCAGTCAATTTGCCAAATTACTGAAAAGTTTTGATGTTTCTGTTCCAATTCAATATATCTTGATAACATATCATCACAGTATTGAAGATTAAGGATACACTGAATAGGCAATAAATATCACTATGTAAAATTAAACCCAAACCATGTGAAAGTCTTAAAGATTTGTGTTGAATTTTTAAAGGGAAAAAACAGTGCAAGAACTTTTCTTTTAAAAATGCCTGTATATTGACTTCCTTCATTGCAAGTTAAATTCATAAAACAAAGCTATCTTATATTTCTAAGCTGTCTTATATATTGTGAAAGTGTAAGGTGCCAAACTGATTGTGATCACTTTTAATATGGTAAGTGAAGTGTTTGTAGCTCAGTCATGCATTGGAAAAGGAAATGGCAACCCACTCCAGTGTTCTTGCCTGGAGAATCCCAGGGACAGGGGAGCCTGGTGGGCTGCCGTCTATGGGGTCACACAGAGTTGGACACGAGTGAAGCAACTCAGCAGCAGCAGCTGCAGCAGCGTGTCTCTTTAAGATTCCATGTACTGTAGCCTGCCAGGCTCCTTTGTCCATGGGATTCTCCAGGCAAGAATGCTGGAGTTGGGTGCCATTTCCTTCTCCAGGGGATCTTCCCAACCCAGGGATCAAACCTGGGTCTCCTGCATAGGCAGAAAGATTCTTTACCATTGAGCCACCAGGGAGCCCCTTTAATATATTAGGATGTCTCTAACATGTGAATGTTAGAAAAAATCCTATGTGGCTACATAACATTTTAGTAAATTTGGACCACTGAAGAGTCACCTCACTCTGTTTAGTTTCTAGAACAAGCAGTAAGTTACTTTTTGGAAATAATTGAATGATACCTGAAGTATTACATTGCAATTGAAAAAAAAAAGCCCAATTGTGGTTTCAGCCTTCATCTGTGTAACTGTAGTCATACAGTCAAATAGATATATTTGTATACCAGAAATAATAAGATCTTTAATATAATGTAAACCAAAAAATAATTAACAGGTAGGCACCATACAATAGATCTGAAAGTGACAGTCTATACTTCTCATTAATTTGTATTTTTATTATAAGATAGCTTATACAACTTGTGGAGCTGTTAAAATAATTTTATGGGGCGCTGACTTTGCAAAAATTGCCACCAAAATTTACATACTTCCTGACTTTTAAAACCGCAAAACACATTCTACCCTGGCACTTTAAAATAATAGTTTTCTATTTCCTTTTATGACTTCTGCAAGTTGCTCTTTATTCTTGTTTGCTTTTTCAGATTTTATCTCTTCAATTTATTTATTTTATGCTTCTCCTCCTTGATAATTTATCCTACTGTCCACATTTTATAGCAATCTTCTCCAAATTTTTGCATGTATATAGTTCTTCATATAACCACCCAGATTTTATCAATTTTTTATGTCTTTTCTTTGTTATTGATATAATAGGGATCATATTTTTGAGGTATGAAGCTAATACCTTTTCATTTTCAATAAACCTTGCTCCTCTGATTCACTAGTTTAATAGCAGGGTAGATTCATATGATTAAGCACAAAGAGGTCATTTTATTTGCTCTATGTTTTAAATTAAAAGTTTTTGAGTGCTTACAGACATTCTAGTGTAGAAAACTTTTCTTTTATTGAGGGAGGAAGTATTTTTTTCCTAAATATGAAATGCTTCTATTTATGTACTGAGGGTTAGGCTGGGAAAGGTAAGCTTGGAGTTTTACCAAGTTAAGTGCAAGAAAATGAATATTAAGTAAGGAAGGTCCATAACCATCGAAAGGAAGATAACTTAAGCAATTGTTGAGAGCATAAAGCCCTAGAGGTGAATAAACTGAGAAGGGTAAAATATCAGATGTTTGTGTCTTTATTCCCATCTCCAGTGATCTTCAGAAAAAGCTGTACAACAAAGCAGTACCTTTGGGTCCTGTTTGGGGAAGGTATTTTCCCTTTCCCTGACCCACCCTGTGCAGGAGGGCAGACTTGGAAGGAAGAGGTGCAGGTGTGCCTCTGGGCATCATTTCTCCTCACTGCCTCTGGATGAACTATAGGAGATTCAGACTTTCTTTCTTATCCAAAACGGGGGAGAAGTTGATGTTATAAACCGTATTTACCTTTCAAAGTACTTTTATCTAAATGAAGGAAACTGTTCTAAAATCCTCAGGTGCATTCTTGTTTTATTAAATGGTACATTCTGCAGTTGAAAATAGCTAACCATAAAATATTCTAGGCAGAAAAAGCACAGATTTTCTCTTTGGAAGATGACCTTTGTGTTAGGTTCCAAATCATCTATACAACTTGTAGTAAATCTTATTCAATCCAAAAGTGGCATTAAGAATGTTTCAAAAATTCTCACCGGAAAAATATTTTCCAGTCTCTGCCTTGGGGTCTGTATCTCTTCTGCAAACCTATGCCTGGTCACTGTCAGTGTGGATTTTGTGAACTTCTGCTAGAGATTTTAGTAATTGCCAGAAATGTAGACTGCCAAATATATGACAAGGTTACATGGCAATGAGCAAAGTACCAAAAATCTACAAAGTCCCAACAACGACCACTGACTCATTTCCTCACAGCTTTTTCTCTCTTCCCTTTCTTCTTACTTTCTCCTTGGGTGGCATCTGAGTATACAGGCACTATATAAACCATTCTTTAATTCAACAAATGTTTATTGTGCACTTCATATCAGATACCGATCCAGGTGTTTGTTGAACAAAACAGACAACAAAGACGTGAAAATCACTACACACCTATTAGAGTGGCCAAAGTCTGGAACACTGACAATACCAAATGCTGACACAGAGGTGGAGCTACAGAAATTCTCATGCATTGCTGATGAGAATGCAAAGTGGCACTTTGCTAGAGAATATGGAGTTTCCTACAATACTAAACATACTTTTACCACAGTGTGTTAGTCACTCAGTTGTGCCCAGCTCTTGTGACCCCATGGACTGTAGCCCATGAGTCTCCTGTGTCCATGGAATTCTTCAGGAAATACTAGAGAGTGTAGCTATTCTCTTCTCCAGGATATCTTCCCGACCTAGGGAGCAAACCTAGGTCTCCTGAACTGCAGGCAGATTCTTACTGTCTGAGCCACCAGGGAAGCCCAGCTACCAGGGAAGCCCATGAGCTAGCAATTGTGCTCCTTGGTATTTACTCAAAGAAGCTGAAAACTTACGTCCACACAAAAGCCTGCACCCAGATGTTTATGGATGTTTTTTATAATTGCCAAAACTTAGAAGCAACCAAAATGCCCCTCAGTATGTGAACAGAAAAATAAACTATGGTGCTTCCAAGAAATGGAATATTATTCAGTGCTAGAAAGAAATGAGCTACCAAATCATGAAAAGACGTGGAGGAACTTTAAATGTGTATGGTTAGGTGAAAGAAGACAATGTGAAAAGGTCACATACTGCATGACTCCTAACTATATGACATTTCTGAAAAAGACAAATATATGAAGACAGTGAAAAGTCAGTGGTTGCCAGAGGTCTAGTAGCAGAAATGAATGGGTAGAACACAGAGAATTTTTAGGCAGTAAAAATACTCTGTATAATACTATAAAGATGGATATATGTCATTATACATTTTTCCAAACCCACAGAATGTGCAATACCAAGAGTGATGCATAATGTAAACCTTGGACTTTGGGTGATTACAGTATGTCAGTGTAGGTTCATCAATTGTTACAGATGCACCATCTGAGAGATGGTGTTAATGGGGGAGTTTCTTCATGTGTGGGTTCACAGGCTGTACAGAAAATCTCTGTACCTCTCTCTAAGTTGTGCTATTGACCTGAAACTGGTCTAAACTAACAAAGTATAAAAGAGGGAGGCGGGTGGTAAATGGCAAAGCCAGCAGAGAGAAAGCCCCAGACTGTAACTGTCATGACAGAGAAAACCATACATAATCAGGTATAATTTTCAACAGGACAGAGAACTGAATAGAGGCCCTGCTTTGTTAACCAACACACCTCTAGCCCCCAAACAGCAGCTGGCCTCTGATATATTCTCAACAAACATTTGTAGAATGCAAGAATGACTGTATGCTTCTCCTTGAACCTGAATGCTAGTCAGCAAGAACGACTGAAAAAAATATTATTATCATTAAACATTCAGTTATGACCCAAGCATACTAAGATATGTTCAGCATGACCCAAGAAACTAAGATAGCGGTAATAAAATAAAATTCAATGTTTTCCCCTAACAGTATGGATTGGAAATCAGGAAAAACTGAGACCAAATGTAATTGTTTAAGTCTCTTTTTCATTTTTTTAAAGGAACATTTAGGTATTTTGGAATATTTTGTCCTTATATTTGGGCATTTGTGTCTGGACTGGATGTTGCAGTCTATATCTCAAAGCTGATGCTCCAAAGCCACTCTTATCTGGCAATATGCTTTCAATAAGTCACATGATCAGTGAAAAATCTGGTCTCTGCACTTACACTACAATGTTAATAAATACAATAGTAATAGCACAGTTGCCTCAAGTGAAGAAAATAATAAAACCTTTAAATTAGAAGAGGAAAACACAGGGAATTTAAAATACGAACCATCTGTTTTCTTGTGTCAGTTTTCTATAGAAGAGCTCATCAGTTTTGGTGCAGAGAACGGGGATTAAATAATGTTTCTTTGCCATCTGAGATTTCACTAGGTGGCTTGAAAGAAAAAAATAATAACTTTATATAAAGAAAAGAAACTATGGTTCATAACACTATCAGTGGGGAGGGCTAACAGTTGCAAAATACAAACTCAAAATGAGTAAGTTCTCAAATGTAGTGAGCTTCTTCTCACTTAATACAGTCTAAAGTGAAGGTCATGTGAAGACCAGCATCATGAGGACTCTACGATCATTAACCCATCATATCTAAGTTTACCTTGAGAGGGAGCTCCTTTCCAGACAGACAGGGGAAATGGTCATGAAGTAGTACAACTGGGAGATCACCAGAGACCAAGCCTGAAATTGTCCTAATTGTGCACTGGCAGTGCATTAGCTAGAAACAGTCATGTGACCACAAAGGGAGGCTATGAAATGTTGCCTGCTATATTTTGTCAGCAGCACAGTCTCCACCATGCAATCTTCAGGAGTGCCTGCATGTCACAAGTCATCTACATAGTTTCTACAGTCATTTTCAGTTCACTATCATAATTCTCACATTAGAATCTCAGTAACTTGACAAAGAAAGTGTGTATTTTTGTTTTTCAATGCTTTTTTTGTGTTTCCAGACATTGGTATAGTCATTGACCTGTCAAAGGTACTCAATCTATGAATAATTACAATTAACAAAAAAAAATTTTTTAATGTAAAAAGAAAAAAAAAATTTAAATCCTTCACAGTAATCTTTTTTGGCTGGTAAGGTTGGCGGAGGACACAGTGGTGATGGGAAGACTGGTAGATACTGTTATCAGAATCAACCCATTTAAAAAAATAAATATGACTATTTTTCCCAAATCCTGATATATATCAAGAAAGTGCTTTCTAGGGTAGGGAGAGATGAGGGTGGAAACTGCATGCAAAGCAGAGAGAGAGAATCGTTTATGGTAAAGAAATGTTCTTTATCTGGATTGGGGGTGGTCCATTACAATTGTCAAAATTCACCAAACTTATACTTAACATCACCAAACTAACTACACTTAACATCTGTGCATTTTAATATTTGTAAATTATATCTCAATAAAATAAGAAAAATCACAATTCAATGATGCTGAAAAGCAAAAATGGAGGACTTCTCACTGAATCAAATCAAATCTTCTCTAATTCAACAGGAAGTTAGTTCAGAGAAAATCCTCAGCAGGATATTCTAGACCATATAGCATTAGGAGTGACTTAGTTCTATGACCTAGCTACTTGTCTTCCTGTTACAACTTTAGGTTTCTTAGAGAAGATAACAGCTAATGATATCTAATCATTTTCATTTTACACCATCGGGTGTGACAAGAGAAGCAGTGAAGAAACCACCATGAACCCTGAAGACCAAATTTCAGTTAATGAGCTTTCCATACATAGGGAAAAAAAAAACCTTATGATTTTATTTAGTTTTAACAGAAACACAAATTGTGACATAGGAGAGCAATCTGTGTGCATTATCAAGATAGCAACATTATGTGAGAGTAAATATACACCCTGTACCCTTGCAAATATATTGTGATTGTACTTATCTTGGGCTGTACCCCCACCGTGCTTGCCCAGCTTTAAGACCAAAGAATAGTTTAATGGATGGGGGAGCTTAAGCATCTGAAGCAAGGTCCTGAAACTGAAGATGTACAGAGAGCAAAAGAACGGCCATCTTGGGTGGCCTGAAAATACATTCCACCTCTGCACACCCTGTAAGACCGTTATAATCTTGGTCTGCACCTTTTCAGCAATATTTCTGGGGTGAGGTATGTAGAGGGGCACTGCAGTCAGACACCACAAATACAATACAGCCAGTAGCAGCCAAAGAGTATCAAGAGAAAGACATCAAGTATGTCATCCATCAGGATGAGGGAAAATTTTGAAGCCAAGGGCTTACCAGGTCAGTGGAGAGAGAGTCAATGATGGTAGCATTTTATCCAATTATGTAAGGAAGGTAAGGCCACCTCTGGTTTTTACAAACCCAGAGCCACCCTCACAGGAAGGAAACATTCTGTTGGCCTAGCCAGGAGTCAGAAGTCACAAATACAGGACTCTGCTGCTGCTGCTAAGTCACGTCAGTCGTGTACGACTCTGTACGACCCCATACACAGCAGCCCACCAGGCTCCCACATCCCTGGCATTCTCCAGGCAAGAATACTGGAGTGGGTTGCCATTTCCTTCTCCAGTGCATGAAAGTGAAAAGTGAAAGTGAAGTCGCTCAGATGTGTCTGACTCTTCTCGACCCCATGGACTGTAGCCCACCAGGCTCCTCAGTCCATGGGATTTCCCAGGCAAGAGTACTCGAGTGGGTTGCCATTGCCTTTACCGACAGGTCTCTACCCCATGCTCTATTGAGTGCCACTAGGGGTGTACCCATTAGGTCTTTCCAAACAAGAAAGAAAAACACACTACGTGGACTGTGTGTCCAGAAGTCACCCTATTCCACTCGACACAGCATAGTTCAGGGGTGTTCATGAGCAGTCAGTTGTATAGTAATGTGTACTGATGAGGGTCCATCTGATGAACTGTCATGTGGAAGTGGAAGATGGTGAGAGTCTTCTCATGGTCAGCTGTTCCCACGTAGTCACATTAGCCAGGCTGACTTTTCATGGACATCCAGAGGAAGATAACAACAGTATCTCACTGTAGACCCAGCAATTAGACTCATTTTGCAGTGAGGCCAGGGTTTCTTCCCAGTCCACAAACAGATTTTCTCCATTTAGGCTAAGGATAAAGTGCAAGACATCTAACAACAACGCAGAGGAGATGATGACCATCAGCAAAATACTAGCAGTAACTACATTCTGAGATAATACCATACCCATCTGTGGCTTTTGTCCTGGTCTACAATAGAGCTCAGAAAACTCAAGGTTTTAGTAATATAGGAATGTGTCTGAAATTACATCTATAATGATCACCTAGTTTTAATCTTGAATGTCTGAACCACAGCTACTCCATTTTGACTTTCAAATGTATTCCCCTCCTCAATGGCCAAAGTAGATGTACAAGGCATGTTTGATAGAACACATAACAGGCCACTCTGCTCAGTAAAGTTTAAGTTAAACCATATATAAACCAGAATGACTTTCCCATACCTCCATATGTGAAGATTTTTCCACTGTTTCCCCTTTTGATTGCTAATCTTTCAAAACACCAAGGTATACATCCCTTGAAACCACAGTGAATGTTGCCTGCCCTGTGTCTAGATCATGTCCCTTGATTCTATGCCTCCTTTGTATTAATATTTGGCTAGTTATCCACACTGGGGGAAAACTCATCAGATGCTGTGAGGAAGCTCAGAGGAAAGTGAATGAGAAAAACAGCACAGGGTATACATTTTATCACTTATAATGATATAAGTTATCACATTTTATCACATCAAATTGCTACACAAACATTGTACATGTCCTTTCAGTGGCAGAGTTAAAGCAAGCAGTGATATATCATGAGTAATTATACTCTGTGACAACCTCACTAGATAATTTTCTTTCCATCCTGAACATCAGGGAAAAAGTATGGCTAACACAAAAACATTCATAAATACAATTAGCAGAACAAATTCTGCTAATTCTTAATTAGCAGAACTAAAATTTAATATCCACTGAATCAAACTATTTTTCTCTTTAAAATTACCCTCATCTTCCTCAAACAAAGCCAAATCAAAACAATTTGAAAAATAAGTTATTTTTGTTTGTAAAATAATCTGGTTAATTAACCACATAGTATCCTCCAAACTGGCTGTGGTGCAAGTTTGGACTAAATTCCTCTCAAGGACAGGAACACCATGCCAAAGGCCTGCCATCAGGCTTCACCTCAGTGGATTTCTCTCTTCTAAGTGAAGTGACGTCGCTCAGTCGTGCCCAACTCTTTGCGACCCAGTGGACTGTAGATTACAAGGCTTCTCTGTCCATGGAATTTTCCAGACAAGAGTACTGGAGTGGGTTGCCATTTCCTTCTCCAGGGGATCTTCCCAACCCAGGGATAGAACCCAGGTCTCCCGCATTGCAGGCAGACGCTTTACCGTCTGAGCCACCAGGGAAGCCCTTCTCTCTTCTAGAGGTCCCCAAAATATTGAAACTCCTGCACTTGCCAGGAGACACCCTTTCCCATTCACTTCATAAGACTGCTCAGAACTCAGTCTCCAATTCTGGAGGGACCGGGCAAGAGAAAAGAAAAAATGATTCAATTCTACACACAGGTGTAGAATTGCCAAACTGCTGTACATCATAACTAACTAGAGGGGAAGGGCTTCCCTATATCTTGAAAACACAGATCAAAATTGCTAATAATCTAGACAAAAACTATAAAAATTATACCATATTCACCAGTTCACTCATTAACCAATCCTTTGTTAACTTATTGTACACCCATCATGTTTCCCCTTATGTATGTTTAATTTCTTATCCAGTTCAACAATAGGATATGAAACTCATCAGGAACCTGTACTTATCAAAAACCCTTTCTATGGCTATTCTTAAAGATGAAGGACTTTTGCAAAAGCATCAGAGTACAACAATAACTGGCTATAAATAACAAATGACTTTAAAAGTCACAGTTAAACACCTGGTTACAAAGTAATCAATAAAGAAATGATGACAGTAACTAGAATTATGGTCGGTTTTAATCTTAACCATTAAAAACTTTATGGCAAAAATCAAGAAGCAACTAATTGTGAACTCTTTGTCATATCAGAATTTCGAGTTTGGAAAACTTATACTTTGGTCTTCCACTACTAAAAAGGCAAAGTTAGGTAAACTCAGACCCACCCAGCAATTAATGTTCCAATATTTTATCCTACTTGGAATTGTTGGGGAAGTGTTTAATTTCCTTGGTTCTGTTTTATCACAACAAAAATTTGAAGCGACAGACCAGCGTTACAGCCCTTGGACAGACCAGTGTTACAGCTCTCAGATGGACCAGTGTTACAGCTCTGTGTTACAGCTCAGTTTTATTTAGAAAATTGCAGAAAAGTACATCCTTGAGGCATGAGGGCATGCCAACCCAAAAGATATGAAGAGAAGAGAGAGAGAAAGAGAGAAGAGAGATCCCCAGCCCTTTGGCTCTTCTTTTTACTTGTTTTTTCCCCTCCCCCTGGGTCTGCCCTATGTAAATTGGGCCCCAGGAGTACTGTTTGTTTTATTTGAGGTCTTCACTCTGGTCCTTAGACCCTCCTTTGTTCTATTTTTGTGGGCTTTTCCCTTCCTTGTCTTTTAGCCACCACCATTCTGGACTCCTTTTTCCTATTCTAACTACCTAACATTCCCCCTACACATTTCTGGTGGTCCCTGAGTGTCCTACTCCCTTATTGGGAAGAGATATACTCACTAAACTGGGGACCACCCTTGTGTTGGGAAGCTTTTCAGCCCCTAGAGCCCTACAGCTTCTGGTTACTACTAAAGAACCCACTACACCCTCTCCAATAGAGAGAGATCAAAAACTGTGGGAGGACAAAATTAACCACCAGGTGTGGGACCAGGGGACTCCCGGACGAGTCCACCAAGCTGAACTGATCATCATTGTCCTCCGAGATCCCACTTGGTTCCCCAACTGGAAACAATATCTCCTCAGAAGAGAGGCTCAGGAGGGGGACGACAGCTGTTAATAAATAAATTCCTTGCTTGCAGGCTATTAGTCCCCACCAGTTTGCCCTGTAACACTCTGATCTTCTCAGTAGAGAAAAAGAACGGAATCTGGCAAACGGTTCAAGATCTCTGGATCATAAATGAAGCTATAGTCCCCCTCCTTCCCAAAGTACCCCATCCCTATGTAATCCTGGGAGAAATCCCACCCAGTGCCACGTGGTTTACAGTCTTAGGTCTCAAAGATGCATTTTTTTTGCATACCACTGGCTAAAGAATCCAAATATCTTTTTTGCCTTTGAGTGGGAGGCCCCAGGAGAAAAACACCAACAGATGACTTGGACAGTATTACCTCAGGGGTTCAGAGATAGCCCCCACCTGTTTGGACAGGCCCTTAGCCGGGATCTCCTAGATCTGGACCTGGGACCTAATGGGAAAATATTACAATACATTGATGACCTACTAATCTGCTCTCTAGATGAGAAAAATGCCCAACAATATGCAGTTCAGGTCCTAAACTTTTTGGCAGAGAGAGGATATAAAGTCTCTCATGCTAAGGCACAGATGGTCGAGACAAAGGTCACTTACCTGGGAGTTCAGATTACACATGGGTCTAGGACAAGGAATCCTCCAGTTGCCCTCCCCCATGACTCTAACACAATTGTGAGATTTCCTGGGGCTAACTCAGTTTTGTAGAATCTGGATACCCAACTATGGTCTAATTGCCCATCTTAAAGGGACAGGATGATTCAATCCCACTGATGTGGGGAACTCCTCAAAAGAAGGCAGAGGTTACACTAAAACAAGGCTTAACTCAGGCATCTGCCTTGAGATTGCCAGACCCAGAGAAAGCATTCCAACTTTATGTCCACAAAAGAGAGGGCATAGCTGTGGGAGTGTTAACTCAAAGGTTGGGATCTGAGCCCCAGCCTGTAGCTTACTTATCCAAGAGGCTCAACCCAACCACCCAAGGCTGGCCCCACTGCCTTCGAAATCTTGCAACTATTGCAATCCTGATAGAAGATGCTTTAGAACTCTCCTTTGGGGGCAAACTAACTATGTTTACCAGCCACCAAGTGAAACAACTCCTAAATGGGAGAGGCCATTATGGATGTCTGATCAAAGAATCCTCAGATATCAAGTAGTGTTGATGGAAAATCCAGGCCTCACTATATCCCCTTGTGAGGTTTTAACCCAGCCACCCTCCTGCCTACCCCCGAGAGCTCTCTCCCCTTTCACTCTTGCCTGGAAACCTTGGACCGCTGGGCAAAACCCCGAGAGGGATTGTCAGAAGATCTTCTGACCAATTCTGAGGAAATCTGGTACACTGATGGAAGCAGCTTTATCATTCATGGAAACAGAAGAGCCGGATATGCAGTAGTCTCCAATTTTGAGACCATAGAGGCTAAACCTCTGCCACCAGGTCAACAAGCTACAACATGCGGTGTCAGTTCAATAAGGATATATAAAACTGTAGCTGACCACAGAAAATATCACTCACCCTTAGAGGGACACTGCTATAAGGACTCTGAGGCCTGAGACTAGCGAGAGGGGGAGGCCCAATGCCCCACACAGCCCCAGGTCAGCAGGAGGTAGCCAGAGAGACCTCGAAGCCCTTATTCCCAAAGAATTGGGAACCCCGTCTCTTTGAGGGGGGAATGTTAAGGAGTTAGAATAGGGAAAAGGAGTCCAGAATGGTGGTGGCTAAAAGACAAGGAAGGGAAAATCCCATGAAAATAGAACAAAGTAAGGTCCAAAGACCAGAGTGAGGACCTCAGGTAGAACAAACAGCACTCCTGGCTAGCCCAACTTACATAGGGCAGGCCCAGGGGGGAGGAAAAAACATATAAATAGAGGAGCCAAAGGGCCAGGTCTGCTCTCTCTCCCACGTGCAGGTGTGCTCATTCTCTCTTTCTCTCTCCTCTTCGTTTCTTTGGGTTGGCATGCCCTCACACCTCGAGGATGTATTTTCCTGCTATTTTTTAAATAAAACTGAGCTGTAACACAGAACTGCAACACTGATCTGCCTAAGAGCTATAACATGGTCTGTTTGAGACCTGAGAGTTATAACACGGTCTGTCCAAGAGCTGTGACGCGCCAAGGGCTTTAATGTCCTTCGCTTCAAATTTTTTTTGAGATGAGACAGAACCAAGGAGATTAGACTTGCCTGACACAACTAAACCTTGATCCCCAATCTGCAAGCTAAATGACACACTCAGGTGGCAGGACAGTTCCAAGGCACTGTCAAAAGACAGAGGTGTGGATGGTTCCCCAATGGTTGGGATGAACCTCGCACTCATTAGCATATGAATTCACCTAACTGGAGGAAAAAAAGAAAAAAAAAAACTAGCCACACCACAATCCATGGCCCAAGCACTTGCCCTTTGCAATGGCCCACACCCTGCAGAGTGTGCTTCTCTCTATATCAGAACAAATCCACCTCTTTCCTATAGCTGTGCCTCTAACTGAATTTTTGCAATGAGACACCAGAGCCTGAGCTTCATTAGGTCCTGAAGCCAGGCACCATGGGTTTTGGCCAGGCTCAAGTCCTGGGAGAGAGAGCTGAAGGACAGGAGGAAAAAGCAGTGAGAAAAACATGCCAAGGAATAACCTTCATAAACTGCCAGAATGTCTGCTAAATACCTGATCTGTGCTAACAGTTTTCATTGGCCTGATCCTTGGCCTGATTTTTTCCTGTACTAACTACCTAACAGAATGACCCAAATAATCAATGAATTCTCTTCATTTAACGTAGTTTAGTTTCAAGCTACCAAAATCTGGAGAGATTATTTTAGATAGACATGCCCCAAATTATTCCTACAGAGTTTTTAAAAAGTCCTTTTCTCCCCTTCACTTTTAAAGACACAAACGATTAAAGTTCCTGAAAGCTCAGGTAGATCATTTACATCTCAAAAGGCACAGGAAGAGAAATACCAATTCCTTCCTTAAGCCTGACTTCCTCTAAAGGCATATGCAAAATCCGGTCTTAGATGTCAAAAGAGGACATCTTCAGGGATTCTTTTTCAGTTTTTAAATTGCCAGTTCAATTTAAGCAAATAACAGTAATAGACATTCACTCACATTCAGCTTCTGTGGCCTTTCTTGATATAAAAAGCAAAGGCCAGCCCACAGCTGAGGCCACTTCTTTTTTCTCCATGTAATGGCAGCTAATAGCTCTGCAAACACCTTAGGGATGTCTACGAGTTCTCTGTACTCCTGAAGCCCCCATTTATCAAGACAGGCATCACAGGGCCCCACATGGTGGACGGGACCCTGGAGCTTCGCCTGCAACCTTTGGACTCCATCTTCGGGAATGGCCACCTCAGGATTATCCCCATAACTTTCAGGCCCCACATGCTAGTGAACATCCCCCACAACCGTCCATTTCCAACCCTTATTTTCTGACACCGTGGGTCTCAAAAGAGTTTCTTCCATCTCCCGGCTGCTCCACCAATTGTTGGGCTGCACTGCAGAGCCCTCCAAGCCCTATATTTCCCCATCCTTGAGACCAGAGAAACAGCCCAGAGCTGGTGACAGAGACGTCAACGGTTTAATGGATGGGAGGGCTTACATGTTTGAAGCAAGGTCCTGGACTGACATCCCAGTGTGTGCTGCAGTCAGCAAGCAGGACATGGCAGCAGTCTTCACTCTGGAAAGAGAAGGAGGTTCCCAATTATAGGGAGAATTGACATCAGGTTGGCTCATCAGTTACCAGGGGAACTAGCAGAGGAGCACATCCCTCACTGCCCATCTAGTAAGCTATCAGGCTCAGTTCAGTTCAGTTCAGTCACTTACTCCTGTCCGATTCTTTGCAACTCCATGGACTTCTGCATACCAGGCTTCCTCGTCCATCACCAACTCTCAGAGCTTGCTTAAACTCATATCCATTGAGTTGGTGATGCCATCCAACCATCTCATCATCTGTTGTCCCCTTCTCCTCCTGCATTCAATCTTTTCCAGCATCACGGTCTTTTCCAAGGAGTCAATTCTTCACATCAGGTGGCCAAAATATTGGAGTTTCAGCTTCAGCATCAGTCCTTCCAATGAATATTCAGGGCTAATTTCCTTTACGATAGACTGGTTTCATCTACTTGCAGTCCAAGGAACCTTCAACAGTCATCTCCAATACCACAGTTCAAAAGTATCAATTCATCAGCACTTAGCTTTCTTTATAGTGAAACTCTTACATCCATACAGACTACTGGAAAAATCATAGCTTTGACTAGACAGACCTCTGTCGGTCTATCATCTAGTAAGCTATCAGGTGGAAATGTTCTAATCTAATAGTTAGAACAAACACTGGCTGGTGCCAGAGCATGTATGTAAGAAGGTCAGTCCTGTGATTAGGTTGAAGCAGGTGCTGGTCAAAAGATATACAGAGAGCAAGAGAACAGCCCTCTCAGGCGGCCTAAACATACAGCCTGTATGTGTGTGTGTGTGTGTGTGTGTGTGTGTGTGTGTAGTGAAAGTCTCAGTCATGTTCGACTCTTTGTGACCTCATGGACTATACAGTCCATGGAATTCTCTAAGCCAAATCCTGGAGTGGGTAGCCTTTCCCTTCTCCAGGGGATTTTCCCAACCCAGGGATTGAACCCAGGTCTCCCTCTGTCTGGGTAGATTTTTACCAGCTAAGCCATAAGGGAAGCCCTAGAATACTGGAGTGGATAGCCTATCCCTTCTCCAGCAAATCTTCCCAACCCAGGAATCCACTGGGGGTCTCCTGCATTGCAGGCGGATTCCTTACCAACTGAGCTATCAGGGAAGCCTGTGTGTGTAGTGTAACATACATTATGTATGTAACAGAATTCTCACTAAATTTTCTTAGAGTCCTTTTAGAATATTTCACATCAGCTATAGGAGAAATCTGAGAGTTACCCCAAACTATCACATGAAGATTTTGAGTAGCAATAAGACTGTTGCTCTAAAATTATAAACAAACAGGCAGAAAAATCTGTCAGAATGAAAGTATACATAATCAAATGTACATACTAATTGTTCTTAGTATTGATGATGATGTGTCAGTTTAGAACTTACACCAAGCCTTAGGTATCCAAACTGCCCAAAGAGTATTAGGCAGTGCACGTGAAATTAACAATATGCTACTTACAACTGGGAAGAGTTTGCAAAAACTTTCTCATTGAGTGAGTCACTGTTGAAGGTTTGTGATTCACATCGTTATCTCTTTTATGAAAACAAATCAGCATATAAAGAAATAGCCAAGAAAACAAAAGCATTACGTCTTTCTCCATATCCCTCATTTTTTATTATAATGCATTCATTTTTACAAAAGCAAAGACAGGCCAGATATTAATGTCAGAGATGAAGAAACACACAAAGCAAGTGATTTACAGACTATCCGAGGAGGCCTTCCAAAAGCTGAGAAATGAAGAGAAGGGAAAGGTAAAGGAGAAAAGGAAAGATATACCCATTTGATTGCAGAATTCCAAAGAATAGCAAGGAGAGACAAGAAAGCCTTCCTCAGAGATCAATGCAAAGAAATAGAGGACAACAATAGAATAGGAAAGACTAGATAACTCTTCAAGAAAATTAGAGAGACCAAGGGAAAATTTCATGCAAACATGGGCTCAATAAAGGACAGAAATGGTATGGAAATAACAGAAGCAGAAGATATTAAGAAGAGGGGGCAAGAATACACAGAAGAACTGCACAGAAAAGATCTTCATGACCCAGATAATCACGATGGTGTGATCACTCACCTAGAGCCAGACATCCTGGAATGTGAAGTCAAGTGGGTCTTAGGAAGCATCACTATCAAGAAAGCTCATGGAGGTGAAGGAATTCCAATAGAGCTGTTTCAAATTCTAAAAGATGATGCTGTGAAAGTGCTACACTTAATATGTCAGCAAATCTGGAAACCTCAGCAGTGGACACAGGACTGGAAAAGGTCAGTTTTCATTCCAATCCCAAAGAAAGGCAATGCCAAAGAATGCTCAAACTACCACACAATTGCATTCATCTCACATGCGAGTAAAATAATGTTCAAAATTTTCCAAGCCAGGCTTCAGCAATATGTGAACTGTGAAATTCCAGATGTTCAAGCTAGCTTTTGAAAAGGCAGAGGAATCAGAGATCAAATTGTCAACATCTGATGGATCATTGAAAAAGCAAGAGAGTTCCAGAAAAACATCTATTTATTGATGTTTTGATGTTATTGATAGATAAAAATATTTAACTATTGCTTTATTGACTATGACAAAACCTTTGACTGTGTGGATCACAATAAACTGTGGGAAATTCTGAAAGAGATGGGAATACCAGACCCCCTGACCTGCCTCTTGAGAAATCTGTATGCAGGTCAGGAAGCAACAGTTAGAACTGGACATGGAACAACAAACTGGTTCCAAATAGGAAAAGGAGTACATCAAGGCTGTATATTGTCACCCTGCTTATTTAACTTATATGCAGAGTACATCATGAGAAATGTTGGGCTGGATGAAACACAAGCTGGAATCAAGACTGACAGGAGAAATATCAACAACCTCAGATATGCAGATGACACCACCCTTATGGCAAGAAAGTGAAGAAGAACTGAAGTGCCTCTTGGTGAAAGTGAAAGAGGAGAGTGAAAAACTTGGCTTAAAACTGCAACACTCAGAAAAGTAAGATCATGGCATCTGGTCCCATCACTTCATGGCAAATAGCTGGGGAAACAGTGGAAACAGTGGCTGACTTTATATTTTGGGGCTCCAAAATCACTGCAGATGGTGACTGCAGCCATGAAATTAAAAGACTCTTACTCCTTGGAAGGAAATTTATGACCAACCTAGACAGCATATTAAAAAGCAGAGAAATTACTTTGTCAACAAAGGTCCATCTAGTCAAGGCTATGTTTTTTCCAGTGGTCATGTATGGATGTGAGAGTTGGACTATAAAGAAAGTTGAGAGCTGAAGATTTGATGGTTTTGAACTGTGCTGTTGGAGAAGACTCTTGAGAGTCCCTTGGACTGCAAGGAAATTGAACCAGTCCATCCTAAAGGAGATCAGTCCTGGGTGTTCAACGGAAGGACTCATGCTGAAGCTGAAACTCCAATACTTTGGCCTCCTGATGTGAAGAGCTGACTCTTTTGAAAAGATCTTGATGCTGGGAAAGACTGAGGGCAGGAGGAAAAGGGGATGCCAGAGGATGAGATGGTTGAATGGCATCATCGACTCAATGGACATGAGTTTGGGTGGACTCCAGGAGTTGGTGATGGACAGGGAGGCCTGGCATGCTGCAGTTCATGGGGTGGCAAAGAGTCAGACATGCCTGAGTAACTGAAATGAACTGAACTGAACTGACTTTCCACAGGAACAATCTCTTAACTCATAACTTCTTTTAACGTGAAGGGATTGTTTCTTCTCTTTTGGCATGAAAACTTTCCATTGGTATTTAATTCTCAGTTTCAGTGAAAATACCCAAATTCAAAAGTACTCATTAATTACTCATTGTTTTGATGGTGGTTTAGAATGTGACTTGGAATAATCCATTTTACTCCAGGATTAATCAACTTTATGAAAGAAATTAGTTTTTATTTTGAGTGTTTTTAAATTTTCCTTTTTTTCTGCTAATATGCCTTCAAAAAATTAACAACTCTTTAGGATATTATATCCTGAATATCACCCTTTTCTATGACAAAATTTGATTTGATCACATCTCTCCTTGACTCTTCACACTTTTCTCATTTTATTTAACTCTAGTGGAGGGGAAAAAGCTACTGCTGATAAATGTTCTCCTTCAGCATGTATAATGTTATTTCAATAAGTCTCTTAACTGAACAGTATGAAAAGGCAAAATGATAGGATACTGAAAGAGAAACTCCCCAGGTAGGTAGGTGCCCAATATGCTACTGGAGATCAGTGGAGAAGTAACTCTAGAAAGAATGAAGGGATGGAGCCAAAGCAAAAACAATACCCAGCTGTGGATGTGACTGGTGATAGAAGCAAGGTCCAATGCTGTAAAGACCAATATTGCATAGGAACCTGGAATGTCAGGTCCATGAATCAAGGCAAATTGGAAGTGGTCAAACAAGAGATGGCAAGAGTGAATGTCGATATTCTAGGAATCAGTGAACTAAAATGGACTGGAATGGGTGAATTTAACTCAGATGACCATTATATCTACTACTGCAGGTAGGAATCCCTCAGAAAAAATGGAGTAGCTGTCATGGTCAACAAGAGTCTGAAATGCAGTACTTGGATGCAATCTCAAGAACGACAGAATGATCTCTGTTCATCTCCAAGCAAACCATTCTATACTAAGGTAATCCAAGTCTATGCCCCAACCAGTAATGCTGAAGAAGCTGAAGTTCAACGGTTGTATGAAGACCTAAAAGACCTTTTAGCACTAACACACAAAAAAGATGTCCTTTTCATTATAGGGGACTGGAATGCAAAAGTAGGAAGTCAAGAAACACCTGGAGTAATAGGCATTTTGGCCTTGGAATATGGAATGAAGCAGGGCAAAGACTATTAATAGAGTTTTGCCAAGAAAATGCACTGGTCATAGCAAACACCCTCTTCCAACAACACAAGAGAAGACTCTACACATGGACATCACCAGATGGTCAACACTGAAATCAGATTGATTATATTCTTTGCAGCCAAAGATGGAGAAGATCTATACAGTCAACAAAAACAAGACCAGGAGCGGACTGTGGCGCAGATCAAAAACTCCTTATTACCAAATTCAGACTGAAATTGAAGAAAGTAGGGAAAACCGCTAGACCATTCAGGTATGACCTAAATCAAATCCCTTATGATTATACAGTGGAAGCGAGAAATAGATTTAAGGGCCTAGATCTGATAGATAGAGTGCCTGATGAACTATGGAATGAGGTTCGTGACATTGTACAGGAGACAGGGATCAAGACCATCCCCATGGAAAAGAAATGCAAAAAAGCAAAATGGCTGTCTGGGGAGGCCTTTCAAATAGCTGTGAAAAGAAGAGAAGCAAAAAGCAAAAGAGAAAAGGAAAGATATACCCATCTGAATGCAGAGTTCCAAAGAAAGCAAGAAGAGATAAAAAAGCCTTCCTCAGTGATCAATGCAAAGAAATAGAGGAAAAGAACAGAATGGGAAAGACTAGAGATCTCTTCAAGAAAATTAGAGATACCAAGGGAACATTTCATGCAAAGATGGGCTCGATAAAGGGCAGAAATGGTATGGACCTAACAGAAGCAGAAGATATTAAGAAGAGGTGGCAAGAGTACACAGAAGAACTGTACAAAAAAGATCTTCACGACCCAGATAATCACGATGGTGTGATCACCATCTAGAGCCAGACATCCTGGAATGTGAAGTCAAGTGGGCCTTATAAAACATCACTACGAACAAAGCTAGTGGAGGTGATGGAATTCCAGCTGAGCTATTTCAAATTCTGAAAGATGATGCTGTGAAAGTGCTGCACTCAATATGCCAGCACATTTGGAAAACTCAGCAGTGGCCACAGGACTGGAAAAGGTCAGTTTTCATTCCAATCCCAAAGAAAGGCAATGCCAAAGAATGCTCAAACTACCGCACAATTGCACTCATCTCACATGCTAGTAAAGTAATGTTCAAAATTCTCCAAGCCAGACTTCAGCAATACATGAACCATGAACTCCCTGATGTTCAAGCTGGTTTTAGAAAAGGCAGAGGAACCAGAGATCAAATTGCCAACATCTGCTAGATCATGGAAAAAGCAAGAAAATTCCAGAAAAACATCTATTTCTGCTTTATTGACTATGCCAAAGCCTTTGACTGTGTGGATCACAATAAACTGGAAAATTCTGAGACAGATGGGAATACCAGACCTCCTGACCTGCCTCTTGAGAAATCTGTATACAGGCCAGGTAGTAACAGTTAGAACTGGACATGGAACAACAGACTGGTTCCAAATAGGAAAAGGAGTACATCAAGGCTGTATATTGTTACCCTGCTTATTTAACTTATATCCAGAGTACCTCATGAGAAACGCTGGACTGGAAGAAACACAAGCTGGAATCAAGATTGCCGGGAGAAATATCAATAACGTCAGATATGCAGATGACACCACCCTTATGGCAGAAAGTGAAGAGGAACTAAAAAGCTTCTTGATGAAAGTGAAAGAGGAGAGTGAAAAAGTTGGCTTAAAGCTCAACATTCAGAAAACGAAGATCATGGCATCTGGTCCCATCACTTCATGGGAAATAGATGGGGAAAGAGTGGAAACAGTGTCAGACTTTATTTTGGAGGGCTCCAAAATCACTGCAGATGGTGACTGCAGCCATGAAATTAAAAGACGCTTACTCCTTGGAAGGAAAGTTATGACCAATCTAGATAGCATATTCAAAAGCAGAGACATTACTTTGCCAACAAAGGTCCATCTAGTCAAGGCTATTGTTTTTCCTGTGGTCACGTATGGATGTGAGAGTTGGACTGTGAAGAAAGCCGAGTGCTGAAGAATTGATGCGTTTGAACTGTCGTGTTGGAGATGACTCTTGAGGGTCCCTTGGACTGCAAGGAGGTCCAACCAGTCCATTGTGAAGGAGATCATCTCTGGGATTTCTTTGGAAGGAATGATGCTAAAGCTGAAACTCCAGTACTTTGGCCACCTCACGCGAAGGGTTGACTCATTGGGAAAGACTCTGATGCTGGGAGGGATTGGAGGCAGCAGGAGAAGGGGACGACTGAGGATGAGATGGCTGGATGGCATCACTGACTTGATGAATGTGAATCTGAGTGAACTCCGGGAGATGGTGATGGACAGGGAGGCCTGGCATTCTGCGATTCATGGGGTCGCAAAGAGTCGGAGATGATTGAGTGACTGAACTGAACTGTGCTTTTTAAAAATTTTTTGACAGAAAAATGAATTATATAATGTTGACCAATTGATTAGATTCAAGTGAAAAAATAAAATATCAACCATGTAATGCTTAAAGCACATTAAATTGTCTTTCTGTTCCATATCATGTTGTTTTAATTATTACAATTTTAAAATGTTAAGGACAGAGAATCATAGTTCTATCTCCTTTTGTATCTCTATTTTTAGGACATTCTTATTTTATTGCTAGTTTTACACTGACACCAATTTGTCTAGTTTGCAAATATATACTGTTGGTACTTTTACTAAGATCACATTTAAATTTACAAGTTAATTTGAAGGAGAATTGACATTCTTATGAAGTTGCATTTTCTTTTCCGAAAATGTCTTTCCTTATGGTAAAGTCTTCCTCTGTGTCTTTCAGTGGCATGAACAGTTTTCTACATAAAAGACTGTACATGTTTCTTGTTTTGATTTTGTCTGTTGGTGTCTTATTTTCATACCTTTTTATCACCCATATAAGAAACCCATTTATTCCCTATCAATCAGTTTTATGTCTAGCCCTGTAACTGCTTTGTCTTATTTTTTATGATTGTCTTCCATTTGATCTTCTAGATTTTATAAGGAAAAATATATATATTATTCTCAAGTAGTAATAATTTAAAATTCTGCATTCTGAATTTTGTTTCTAAGTTTATTACCCAATGTTTTCCTCAATATTATTGCCTAATGCCTCTGGAAAATTTTATAATCAAAATGTTGATAGCAAATTTTGTTTCATTATTGATTTCAAAGAAAATGTATCTAATTTTTTCTCAATTTGCATATACAAGCTATTTTACATAAATATACAGGATCATATAGAAATTACCTTTATTATAATTTTCAAAATAAAGAATTAGATATTCAATTTAATTAAAATAATATCTTTATAGCTAGATGTATATGTCTCTTTTGACCCATTTATTATATTGATTTATATTTACAGCTACCTTAATATTTAACTACATTAACATTCCAGGAGGAAACTGTACTTGTTCTATTACTTATTAAGTAAGCAGCTGGTTTTTGCTAGGTAATTTTTAAATGCTTTTATATTAATAAATTTTAAAGTTCTGTCGGTTTTTGTATGTGCATACCTTCAGCGAGATTTTGGTATTAATGAGATGTATGATAATTTTAAAAGAGGTAGAAAGTTTTCTTTTTCTTGTGTTTTTTCTATGCCTTGAACAGTTGAAATATAATTGAAGTTATCCATTACTTGAAATTTTTTAAGAATTCCCCAGTGAAACCATCTGGGCACTTTATCTCTTGAATGGTAAATCAAGTGTGTGGTTTTCCAGCCCCACTTTGTGGGGTCAGTTTTAGTGATTTATATTTTCCAAGGAAAGCATCCAAGTTCTCATACTAAAAGCAAAACTTTGAAATGATTGGTTGTTTAGAATTCTACTAATTTCTATGATGTTTTTCATTATTTCTTTATTGCTATTGATAATAAATAATTTTCTCTTTATTCATGTTATCAATTTTATTCACAGCAAGAAGGACAATAGGCCTTATTTATTGGTTCCAACATTTTTGCTTTTATCTTTATTACTCACTCCTTTCTTACATTTGTCTTTTTTCAAACATTTAAAAATTGAATGCACACTGCTTTTGATATATATTACTTTTCTTCTATTTTCATTGTGTTTTTGATAGGTTTAGAAATATACATATTTTAATTGACATAATTTTCTAACTCATTTCCAATTTAGTTTGATTTACTGCTTTATGTAAGAGATATATAAGACAAAATTTACCTTGTAGAAAGGTCATTCATGCTATTTGTACTTTATTACTTTAAAGTTATATTATTTTAACTCTGGAATTTATTATGAGGTTGTTTAGGGCCCAATATAAGGTTAGTTTGTGAATTTTAGCTCAGAATTTGAAAAGAAAGTGTATTCTCTCATCTTTCACAAATGCACATACATATTTACATATGTGTTTAATATAGAATGTTATTATACAATGTTCATATTATTGAGAAATAAATACAAATTTATACCTACTATGTGTTTCTTTTTTTTTTTTTTTTATTTTACTTTACAATTCTGTATTGGTTTTGCCATACATTGACATGAATCCACCAGGGGTGTTCATGCGTTCCCAAACATGAACCCCCCTCCCACCCCTCTCCCCACAACATCTCTCTGGGTCATCCCCGTGTACCAGCCCCAAGCGTGCCATATCCTGCATCGGACATAGACAGGCGATTCTGTTTTTTTTTTTTTCTATAGATTTAACTCCATTAATGTTAAAACTTTTTTGAGGGGGTGCATAATTGCCTGGTTTGCTTTTGCCCATTTACTAATTTCTAGTTAATATAAATATCTTTGTGCTAAGAATGTTTTATTATACCAGATTGTGCTTTGAGGTCCAACCCGAGAATTTTATTATTTTAATAAATAATAGGTAGGTAGTGCATTTCTATTTAGTGGTTTGACATGTTTTTTCCTTGTCTCTTCAAATTCTAGGTTAACCTATTTATTGCTTTTTTTGTGTGTGTAATTATGGTATTAATTAATTTTATTTTATCTTTTTATTTTTATACATTTATGACTATAGCTTTATATAAAAAATTAAATCCTTTTTCTTTGACAATGTCTATGAACTTCTTGCTGTGGGCAGGAGAATAATTTAATGTTTTTACCTCCTTTCTCTCCCTTTCATTCTCTCTTTTCCTTTCTTGTTGTTTAGCCTTATACATTAAATTATGTGTAAACTTGTAACTTTGTAACACTTGTAACTTTGTGTAAAACTTGTAACACTTACAGCTTTGTCTATATCATTAAATGGTTCATTCAACTTGTAATCATAAAAGATTAGATAATCATCCCATTTACCACAGTTCCCACTACTTTCCTTCTAGTACATCATTTCTACACTCTCAGAGCATGTAGTATTTTCATTATTAGTCTTATTTTTCACATCTGTTTTTATCCTAGTTGTTCATATAAATTAATGTCCACTGTCAGCTCTTTTGTCATAGTTGCCTTGATACTTAATCGACATAGATTATTTATATTGCCCATTCCTACTTTGAAGACTTTATAAATATGGTTTCCTGTTTCTAGGGTTAAATGATGCAACAAGGAATAGGGAAATAGTAATTTTATTCCCTTACAGATGTCTTGACTTACTTTGCTTAGATTCCTAAACTTTTTTTCCTTCTATTTGTTTAAAGTACAGTAAAATCTACCAGTCTGTATCACAGTATTCACGTATTGATTGTTCTGTGTTAGCTTTTCTTATAATAGGTGATTTTTGGTTCTTAAATCTATAGATTCACATCTTTAATCTTTGAAAGTTTATACTATTTTATTTTGGAAAGTTTTGTTTTATCTTAGGATAATTTTATTGTTTTCTTTTCTAGTAACCATTTTCTTTGGGGTCACTAATTTTGCAAAATAGAATACCACTTGCCTGTCTTTCCTATCATTCATTATTCTCTCTCTTTTTTTTTTTTTTTTTTGCTGGTTTTGAACATGTGTGGGTCTATGTTTGTCCTTCTCTAGCCTTTCTTCCTGTGCTTTGCTGTTCATATTTTATTTCCTTTGGAATTCTCACCATAAGTACCTGAGCTTTTTGAACTATACTTTGTTTTTTGTTTTTATAAAGGTGATCACTTTGCTAAACTTGAGAATTCTTCCTTGTAATTATAGCATGTGTTTGTGACTCCTCTTTAAGGCTTGTTTTCTTTGCATCATGAGGCTTTAATCTAAAGCAGTTCCTCTAATATCCCACTGTTTGACTAGGTTTCTGAACAATTTTTTGACTGATGAACTGTTCACAGAGTGGGCCCTTATTTGGTAAATGTGTCCTGCTTCTTTTTCTGAATTTTAAAACCAAGGAGATGTGCATTAGTTTCATAGGGGTGTCAAAACAAATTACTACAAACTGGTGGGTTAAAACAATAAAAATAAATTATCTTGTATAATATAGGCCTGAAGTCTGGAATCAAGATGACAGCAGGGTGATGCTTCCTCTGAAAGTTCTTGAGGAGAACTTTTCCTTGCCTCTCCCTTGTCTCAGTGGCCCCTGGTATTCCTTAGCATAGGGCAGAATAACCTCAGTCTTAGCCTATATTTTCATATGGGCCTTCACATTACCTTCTCCTCTTTATCTTTTCCCCTCCTTTTAAATGGACAATCATCTTTAGATTTAGAACCAGCCTTAAACCAGGATCTTGAGATCCTTAATTTAATTGTTATCTTTAAAAACACTTTTTCCAAATAAGGTCACATTCACACCTTCTGAGGAGAAAGAGTCTATCTGCCAATGCAGGAGATGGGGGTTTGATCCATGGGTTGGGAAGATCCTCTGGAGAAGGAAATGGCAACCCACTCCATCATGCTTGCCTGGGAAATCCCATAGACACACAAGGCTGGCCTGCTACAATTCATGGGGTTGTAAAGAATCTGACATGACTTGGCAATTCAACAACAGCAACAACAATAACAAATTCAATAATTATAGAATCTTAGAAATTTCTATTGGCCTTTCCAACTTTGGCAAAAAATGGTCATTTCTTCATAATTTATAATTTGAGACTATAAATATCTCTATGTTTTATCAGAACATGAGTTTTATTTTTGCTTTTTTTAAATCACCTTTTCCCAAAGTTTTATTGAGATGTAATTGGCATACAATACTGTATAAGTTTGAAGTGTACAATGTATGGCTCTGAATCACTTATATATTGCAAAATGATTACCACCATAGCATTAACTAATACCTTCATCCCATCTCATATCATAACAATTTCTTTTTTGTAGTGAGAGTATTTAAGATCTACAGCCAGGATATGGAAGCAACTTAAGTGTCCATCAACAGATGAATGGATAAAGATGTGGTACATACATACACTCAAACATTACTCAGCCATAAAAAGGAATGGAGTTGAGTCATTTGTAGAGATGTTAATGGACCTAGAGTCTGTCATACAGAGTGAAGTGTGTCAGAAAAAAGAAAAACAAATTTTGTATATTAATCCATATATGTGGAATCTAGAAAAATGGTACAGATGAATCTAGGTTCAGGGCAGGAATGTAGAGATGTAGAGAATGGATATATGGACATGGGGTGTGGGGGAAGGAGAGGGTGAGTTGAATTGGGAGATTAGGTTTGACATAAATACATGACCATTTATGAAACAGATAGCTAATGGTAAGTTTGTATACAGCACAGGGAGCTCAGTTCTGTGCTCTGTGATGACCTAGATGGGTAGGATGGGCAGGAGGTGGGAGGGAGTTCCAAGAGGGAGGGGATATGTGTACACATACAGCTGGTTCATTTCATTGTACAAAAGAAACTAACTCAACCTTGTAAAGCAATTATACTAAAAAAAATTACTCTCTTGGCAACACTCAGGTATATACCACAGTATGATTCATTATGATCAACATTGTGCAGAGCAGATCCTCAATTCAATTAATTATTGATAGGTAAGGACATATTAATGCCATCTTCTTCATTGTTTTCTGGATGTTTAATAGTTTCTCTCTTTCTTCCTTTCTTGCTGTCTTTCCATAGTGACATTCTTTGATTTCTCTCTCTTTTTTGTATGTCTATGTGGATTTTTTCTGTGCTTACCATCAGGTTTACATAAAACATCTTATAAAAATATAGTTTATGTTAAGCTGATCACTTAATTTTAATTGCATACAAAATTTCCACCGTTTTAATCCCTCTCCCCTACATTTTATGCTTTTATTATCACAATTTACATACATTTATATAGCGTATCCACTAAAACTTATTGTAGATATAGTCATTTTTAATACTTTTGCCCTTTAACTTTTATACTAGAGCTAAGTGATTAACTCTACCATATTACAATACTGGACTTTTCTGAATTTGATCTGTACATAGCTTTACCATACTTTTCATTCTATTGGTTTTCATGTTACCAATTTGCCTCCTTTCATTACAGTTTTAAGAATTTCTTTCAGCATTTCCTGTGAGTCAGGTCTGGTGTGATGAATTATTTTAGCTCTTATTTCTCTGGTAAAGTCTCTCTCTTCTTCGTTTCTGAAGGACAACTTTGCCAAGTAAAGTATTCATGTCTGACATTTTTTTTCAGCACTTTGAATATAATATCCCAGTTTCTCCTGATCAGCAAGGTTACTGCTGAGAAATCCATGATGGTCTTATGGGGAATTCCCTTGTAAGTGATTTCTTCTTTTCTCTTGCTGATTCTCCATGTACAACTTTTGACAGTTTTATTATAACATGTCTTAGGGAGAATCTTTTTGTATTGAATTTGTTTGATAGGCTTAAGAACTTCATGAACCTGGCTACAAGGGCTGTTGGGGCACTCAGGGGTGACTCAGGTCCAGGGCTATAGGCCAAGGCAGGTGGTATTATTGGCTTGAGCCAATGGCCTATGCTTGGCTCTGGGGGCTGGCTTCAGCTGCTTGTGTGGTATCAAGGCCAGCTGCAGAAAGAAGTGCAGTGGCAAGGGACGGGTCAGCAGAAGTGGTTGGGGCCAACTGGGAGTGCATGAGCAGCTGCAGGAGCTCTAGTCATCAGAGTGAACTTGCGTGACTATAGGAGCTAGTCACAGGTGCACATTCTGTGATGGGGCCCAGTGATGGGAGTCAGACCTGCCACATGCAATATATGGCTTCAGGAGTTTGCTGCTGGCACATGTGTGGTGCAGGCCAATGGCAGAAGTTGGGGTGAGATGCAAGCCCATGTAGCTGTGAGAGCCTAGACTGTTGGCAGGGACTTTGACGACTGCCAATG
The DNA here is from genome assembly GCF_014754425.2 of Oryx dammah. Lineage (NCBI taxonomy): Eukaryota > Metazoa > Chordata > Mammalia > Artiodactyla > Bovidae > Oryx > Oryx dammah. The sequence goes on from NW_024070196.1 coordinate 20,111,379, forward strand.
CTAGGCAAGGCACACACATGCCATGGGGTGAGCTGTTGTCTTGCATGTGTGATCACAAGAACTGGACTCGCTGCTGATGCTGATTTCAGGCTTCAGTGTGGGGGTGGGAGAGGGAATAAGAAAGGTCTCAGGCAGGTAGTATCTGCAAACATTAAAATGTTGGGGGCGAAAACCTCAGTGGTGAGACCTCAGGGGCTCTGGGAAGGCTATGGCTTCCTTGGTGGCAAAAGCTGCTGGGGTCCTCTGTGGAGCAGCCTGTTATAGTCTGTGATAAGGTCCTCTGTGATGAAAGCCAGTGGTTTGGGAGGATGGTCTGCAGCATCAGCAAGGGTGATGGAGGTCCTTGGCAGGGAAGGCTGGGAACTGAGTTCACTGAAGCTATATGGTAACCAAAACTGCTACTCTCTGCCTTTCTTCCTTGCTTCAAGCATCTCTAGACATCTCAGCTTTGGCTGTCTCTGGGAGGGGTGAAAGTCAACCGGGTCCAGAAAGGCTAGGGCAGCTAGTTGCTCACCTGACTCTCCTTTTCCCAAGTCAGAGAGATCTCCTACTCCGGGGAGTTCCTTCTTAGCTCTGAGCAGTGTCAGCCTGGGGAATGGGACAATGCAGGCAAATTAAAACACATCTTCTTACTCTTTGGTGCAGTTCTTGGAGTTGTTGCTTCATTGTGTTCTTAAAGTTTCTTAAGTGGACTCTTGAGGTCTTACAGACCTATTTCATTCATGGATAACTGTCTAATTGTTCTTCGTGGGAGGATGGAAGCCATGATCTCCTACCCTACCACCATGGTGACACGACTCCTTCTGTTACTATTTTATTTTTTTATTGATCTTGGTGTGGTATGCAAAAGAGGCAGGAACTTCCATCTTTATGGCACGATTTTAAAATTCCTAGTTTCCATTTCATTTAACATGTTGTTCAAAGTTAAGTGCTAAGTTTAAGTGTTAAGTATAAGTTTAAGCTTGCAGAGTTACTACAATCAATAAAATAAACATACCTTAACTTTTTGCAAGCAAATCTGTTTCCACCTGCAACCTTAATTTATACTCCCTTTTTATTAAAAATGAATAAAATGTGAAGAGATGTGTCTCCACCACTTTACTGTGACCTTCCTTTCATGGGGACATTGCCCCATTTCCCACCCTGGTATTTTCATCCTCTATATTTATTCTCTTTACATGTCAAATCCTACACTATTATTATATACAATAATATATATATTATGTATATTTAATATGTATATATCATCTTCAATATATATTCATATAAATATATTTCATTTTAATAACCCTCTCTGGAACACAGGCACTACTCCAGTTATCACCCTAACTCCCCCCTGTACTCTATAACCACATTTCTTAAGTACACCATTTTCATACTCACTAGCCACATTTTCTATCTGCCTCCTGATAGATGAGGTAAGATGGTCTCTTGCATTCCCACTTTTCATCTAACTGCTCCACCTAAGGCTATGATGAACCTTCAAGTTGACAAAGTCCGTGGATGCTTTTTGGTCCTCATTTTACATGACCTTGAACCACAGTTAACATTATCAACCATACCACCTCTCAAAAATCATATTATTCTCTTTGTTCTTACATGAATTATTTAGTGTATGCAATAACTTACCCCCAAACTTAGTGACTTGTACCAACAAACATTTATCCTCTCTCAGTTTCTATGGGCTAGGAATTTGGCAGTGGCACAGATAATGGTAATAGATCGGGACCTGTCCTGGGGTTGCAGTCAGGATGTTGGCTGGGGATACAGTCATCTGAAGGCTTAATTGGATATGGCTGATTTGCTTCCATGATGGCTCACTTGCATGGTTATTGGATGGTGGTACTTGCACGGCTGTTTAATGAGTTCCTTACTCTGCAGATTTCTCATAACATGGCAGTTGGCAGTCTTCAGAGTGAGTGACTCAAGAAGTCACAGCACCTTTTGTAAGGTGCTATTCTAGTCATTCCTATCATTAGAAGTGAATCACTTATTCCAGCCAAACTTAAGCAGAGAGAAATTATATTCTGCCTCTTGAAGGAGCTCAAATAATTTGTGGACTTATTTTAAAACCAGCATAGCCCTCTAATCACAACTTCTAGAGGTCTCTTCTCTCAGTCTTCTTTTTCTTAAGTATATTGGCTATACTTCTCTGCTCATCAACAGAGTGTTGATGCACCTCAGAGAGTTGATCCAGTTGCTCTTTGACTATCTCTTCATTCCACGCATTCTATCCTAGTGTTATGATATGTAGACATCTAAACTCAAATCATCTTTGTGGCTTAGGTTTGTGTATCTAAAATGACAAGCCCAGGTAAATAGTATTCTCACGGTGGTTCTCTTTTGTGGGCACCAGATTGGGACAGACAGCAAGAGTTGGGGGAATATAGCTGATTTGTGATTTAACAGAAGGGTCATGCAGAGTTATATAACATGAATTCCAAATTTATTTACTTTTATTTGTTCATAATCTCAATAATTACATATTAATTAAACATTTCAAAGTATTTTAAGAGAACACTCATTTTTACTTTTTAGTTTTTGTTGTCTGTTTTTCAAAATAAGACGTGGTCTAGAGCAGTTCGGAGAAGGCAATGGCACCCCACTCCAGTACTCTTGCCTGGAAAATCCCATGGACGGAGGAGCCTGGAAGGCTGGAGTCCATGGGGTCACTGAGAGTTGGACACGACTGAGCGACTTCACTTGCACTTTTCACTTTCATGCATTGGAAAAGGAAATGGCAACCCACTCCAATGTTCTTGTCTGGAGAATCCCAGGGACAGGGGAGCCTGGTGGGCTGCCGTCTATGGGGTCACACAGAGTCGGACACGACTGAAGTGACAGCAGCAGCAGCAGCTAGAGCAGTTTGGAAAGCACTGACTCTTTGTTGCTTGCAAGACTAATTGCTTTCTGAGAACACTACACGGCAGCAATATCTAAGCAGCAATATTTTGAAAGAAATAACTAAATATTATTCATATTCTTACTTTTTTGCTTAAATAAAATGAGTAGAGCCTAATGAATTTAGCCTTTAGGATGAAACAGGAAATGTCTGAAGAATACAAATTTTCTAACAGCAGAGAAAAGGGTAGTTAGCAATTATTGTTTAAACCTTTGTCTCTCTGCTCCAATATTTTAATGCTGAGGCATCTGGAAAATTTAACCTTTTCCCCTTGGGCAATATTTTGTCTTGATATTTTGGATTCCTGAAACTTTGTGAAAAGAGCACTATCCATTTATCTCCTTTCAATGAATTTTCAAAGAACACAAGTTTTAAATTTATACTCCAAACCAGCCCTGGGTCATCAGTTCTCTCAGTTTTATACTTCTAAACTGATGCATTCATCACTTAAACCATAAGCTCCATATTACCTATTTGAACATTTCTTTGTTTTCCAAGTGGGTTTCTTTTTTTATGACACAAATACCAGGGCAAAAAAAGTTAACTCTGTGCACTGATAGTTAATTTTAACTTTCTCCAGTTAAAAGAAATAGTCAAGATAGATGCCAAATAGCTCTAGCAAAAAAAAACAAAAAAACAAAACAAAACAAAACAAAAAAAACCTTCCGTTAGCCAGTTTAGCAATATATGTTTAATGTACTTCTTTCCATTTGCAAGAACCACCATTGGAATTTTAGTACTTTTCTTTTTTTCCAGGTGTAGGATAAAAAAGGCGAGAGGCTATTTCAGGGCAGATTTTTGGAGAATAATTTGAATTAGCATTAAGTTAACATTTCCTAAATCGCTATTTCAGAAACTAGAGCATTAACCTTTAGAAAAGACAAAAAAAGAAATATATTGGAACTTTGTTCTAGCATTACTGGTTTCCAACAGAACTTGGAATAAGTAGCAAATCTCCTGGACCAACTAAAAACAGCACTATTCATCAGAAACTAATAGAACTTCATAATAAAATACCCCTGCCTATAAGGTAGCTCCATTTAGTAAAATGTATTAAAAAGTATTATCCAGAGTTATGAAATAAAATGATATCACAAATGGAAGATACAGATCTTCCTTGACTTATCCTGGAGTTGCTTTGCAATAAGCCTGTCATAAATTGAAAATACTGGAAGTCAAAAATGCATTTAATACACCTAATGCACTAAACAACATGGCTTAGCCTAGCCTACCTTAAACGTGCTCCTGGTTACTTATATCCCCTGGAGGAGGGCATGGCAACCCACGCTAGTATTCTTGCCTGGAGAATCCCATGGACAGAGGAGACGGGCAGGCTACAATCCATATGGTCACAAAGGGTCAGACATGACTGAAGCGACTGAGCATGCAGGCAAAACTTATGTCAGCTTACAGTTAGGCAAAATCATCTAACACAAAGACCATTTCACAATAAAGTTTTGAGTAACTCATGTACTATTTTGAATATTATTCTAAAAGTAAAAAACAGAATGGATGTCTAGGCACAGAATGTTCATAAACGTATGGGTTGTTCACCCTCAGGGTCATATGTGGTTGACTGGAAGCTGGGGCTACCACTGTCCAGCATCACAAGAGGGTACTGTATACTGCATATCTCTAGCCAGGGAAAGAGCATAATTCAAATTTTAAATATGGTTTCTACAGAATGCATATCACTTTGCACTGTCATAAAGTTAACTAATCGTAAGTTGAGTCAGGAACCATCTGTATATATTTTTCAAGTTAAATTAGAACATTCTTCTAGAAGAAATTGTGGAGTATAATAAAAGGGACATAATATAAAGGGAAAATAAAATACTTAGGTGATTGACAACTTTATAGAGGAATGATAAAAATTTCTAAAATTATTCTTCCATAAAAGAATTATATAGAAGAAATGTAAATCATATGGAGCCTTCAAAACATGAGCAGAATAACCTGCTTTTGAGCTGAACTCAGATTCATGTATATCAGTGAGAATGCTGCATCACTGCAATGTTAGCAAATAACTCATGTGGGTTGAAACCTCAGGGATTGCTGATGGGGTTGCTGATTCCTTTGGAATCTGGGATGCTGACTCAGAGTTAAGGATTAACTTATCCAAGAGGGAATTGGCCCTTTGCAGCATATTTGGGAACTGAAATCTACTCCATCAAAACCAGCTGTATGCTTCAATGCTAAGACAATCCATTCTAGTAAAGTGCTGAGATGATGGATCAGGTCTGGCAGTCACTTGTACAGCACATCACACAGCTGCAGGCTCAAGTCTTGAACTTCACTTTTGGTCAGGCCGGTGGAGGTGACTGTGCTTCTTCTAATATGAAGCTTATATAAGCTCCCAGCCCAGAACACTGGATCTCTCTTTCAGTCCCACTGCTTCACTATGTGCCACCTTAGCGTATGGCAGGCAAGAGAGAACAATATAACTGCTGCTCTTGTCTCTTTATGTTCCCCAATAATACTGTTTCAGGTCTCATGTGCCTATTTGTTAATCTGCCTTCTTTGCCTAATAGCCCTTTTGGATAAGTCAGGTGATAAAGTTGTGCTGCTCAGTTCCTCAGAAATTATGCCCATTATGCACGTGTTGCAAATGAAATAAGAATGGGTAAACATATAAGATTTTACTAAGGGGTTGCAATGGTTACTGCTTACTGTCATATTTTCATTACTAGATTTTAAATTCTCAGAACAAATAACTGTTTTATACATTGAATGAAATTATTCATTTTTGTCAACATGCTAAGATGTTGTGATAGGAAGACTCCAAGACGGCCCCTGATTTTCCCTGCTTTCTGTTGCTCATGATTCTGTACAATTCCCTCCCTTTGAGGGTGGGTGGTATCTGTGATTTGTTTCTAATCAACAGAATATGATACAGACCATGTGACATTATTTTCATGATTACACTGCCTAAGATACTATCCTGCATCTTGCTAGAAGACCCTTTCTATTGGCTTTTGCTGGATTTGATGGAATAAGCTGCCAAGTAGAGAAGCCAAAGTGGCAGGGAACTAAGGGGAGTTCTAGGTGACAGCAAAGAAAGAACTAAGGTACTAAACTGGACAGAACACGAAGATTGAATTCTGTCAAAGAACACTTATGCTTAGAAATGAGCTCTTTCTTACCTGAGCTTCAGATAAGACCCCAGCCCAGAATTGATTCAATTGCAGCTTTGTGAGAAAAACAAAGGACCCAGGCAAGGCATGCCTAGATCACTGACCCACAAAAAATGTGTTAAGTTACTATGTAGCAACAGATAACTAATACAATGATATATACATTTAATCACACTAAGCTCTATCTACTGTGCTTTGTTTTATGAAATGACTGATTTGTACTAAGACCAACTTTTTAACTTAATGGATACAAATGAATAGTCAAACAAGAATATCTGTTATTCAACAAAGTCAGACATGGAGACTTTTTCATTCATTTAACTGCAAAGAGTCAAGAACATGAGTTCAGCCCTTGTTAGAAAAATCAAATGAATTTTCTAATATTAGCCCCAAGCCTTGTTCTTTTACCATACTACAGGAACAGTTAGGAATCAACACACAGAGCTGCATGTCCCTTCTAAATATCCTATGTTCAATCACTACGTGTCTTGACATTTAAAAATTTTGTCTGATTAAAATAAGTAAATAAATGCATAAAACACACATTCAGAGCTTCCTCTTCTCTATCCAGGGAGGCAAACTCAAAAGAGGGAGTCACTGGGACTTCCTTGTCAGTCCAGTGGTTAAAACACCATGCTTCTACTGCAGGGGGCACAAGTTCAATCCCTGATTGGAGAAGTAAGATCCTATTGGAGAGATAAATAATTTCCAGTCAGTGGAAAGCAGTCAAAGGGTAGCAGAAGTAAAAGTTACACTAATTATAATCAGTAGACTTATCCATACCTAGTCCAAATTGGAAAGGGAACAAATAATATCTGTATAGAGTGCACGCCCTGGAGAAGAAAATGGCAATCCACTCCAGTAGTTGTGTCTGGGAAATCTGAAGGACAGAGGAGCCTGGTGGGTTACAGTCTATAGGTCACAGAGTCAGAATGACAGCACACAAAATACAAAGCATTGAAACAGAATTCAAAAAGTGATTAGAAATTACTTAAATTTTATTTAACTTGAGAAATAGAATTTAAGACAGTCTGAATATTTTCTGCATATGTATTTTTTCTAGAGTTGGACATGACTTAGTGACCAAAACCCCAGATGGCATATACACATGGATGCCCCCTTTGCCCCATCCCTTCATCTATCCATATTATTCTTGATTCTCCCTGAAAATTATATTACTATAATATCATACCATTAAATAGCTATCATATGACATCACACAACAACATATTACTAAATAACTTCAGTGAATAAAGAAACATAATAATCTATGCAATAATAAATACATTTGGGTTGAGAAACTATGATTCTATTTTGGGGATGTAAAATATTTTACTTTCAGGAAATCTACATCAGTATTTACTTTCTTGGTTCTTAATTTTCATCCTGTGCATTTTATGTTTCAATTACTTTACTTTATTTGTATCCTAAATTATTTATCCTCAGTAAGTTAGGAGATAGTATCCATGCATATCCCAGATCTCTTAACATCCCTTTTATTATTTCTTTGTCTCTTTCCCCTGTCTTATGATGGTCTTTTCCCAAAACTTCCCTTGCATATCTGGAATTATATTACTCAAAATCAGAAAGAATAGAATGCCTGGCAATTTACATCCCTTTAAGATGATGGAAAAAGTCATCTTAAGTGGAGAGTGAAAAAGTTGCCTTAAAGCTCAACATTCAGAAAACGAAGATCATGGCATCTGCTCCCATCACTTCATGGGAAATAGATGGGGAAACAGTGGAAACAGTGTCAGTCTTTATTTTGGGGGGCTCCAAAATCACTGCTGATGGTGACTGCAGCCATGAAATTAAAAGACGCTTACTCCTTGGAAGAAAAGTTATGACCAACCTAGATAACGTATTGAAAAGCAGAGACATTACTTTGCCGACTAAGGTCCGTCTAGTCAAGGCTATGGTTTTTCCTGTGGTCATGTATGGATGTGAGAGTTGGACTGTGAAGAAAGCTGAGCGCAGAAGAACTGATGCTTTTGAACTGTGGTGTTGGAGAAGACTCTTGAGAGTCCCTTGGACTGCAAGGAGATCCAACCAGTCCATTCTGAAGGAGATTAGCCCTGGGATTTCTTTGGAAGGAATGATGCTAAAGCTGAAACTCCAGTACTTTGGCCACCTCATGCGAAGAGTTGACTCATTGGAAAAGACTCTGATGCTGGGAGGGATTGGAGGCAGGAGGAGAAGGGGATGACAGAGGATGAGATGGCTGGATGGCATCACGGACTCGATGGATGTGAGTCTGAGTGAACTCCGGGAGTTGGTGATGGACAGGGAGGCCTGGCGTGCTGTGATTCATGGGGTCGCAAAGAGTCAGACATGACTGAGTGACTGAACTGCACTGACTGAAGATGACTGACTGATCAGAGAGTGCGAAGGCCCAGCTCTGCCATATCTGATGGAGATAAACCCTTCATACAACGTACCCACAGAGCTACTCTGTGGAATCAATCACGCTGAGTGTGGGACATTGCCTGAGGGCTTAACTTGTCCCGCTGCCTGGCTTCTTCTGCTTCTGCTTCTTCCTCCCCTTTTGTGGTTTTTCCCGGGACTCTTTCCTTAATAAATTACTACTTGTAAACAAGCATACATCTCAGGCTCTGTTCCCAGGGGACTTCAGCTAGTACACAAAAGGTGACTAGAATTATCTTCTTTGTCAGAGGCTGTCCCTTGTCTCTGGATTTAGATATGAAGTGCTACGGGTTCAGTGGAGGAACTGTACTTCTACCAGGTTAGAACATAATCTCTATAACAGCAGACTTTGTCTCCTATATCGTCATACTACTAGGGCCTACCACAGGCCTGGTACATAGAAGGTATTAAATAGATATTTATTTAACACTCTAAAAGCTATACAATGGAAAGCTGACTAGTTAAAAAATAAACTAGTAAGTTAAACGGCAAACTAATAGGTAACGTAGAGAATAGGTCATGATGACATTTCCTCTACCTTAATTACCCAATGCTGTGTATCAAATCACCCTAAAACATGGCAGCATAAAACAACAATAATCTTTTATTATTTCCTATAGTTCTGTGCTAAGCAACTCATAATGCAATAGGAATGGCTTGTCCGTCTGCAGCTTTAGTGAGAAAACTCAAAGACTTGGGACAGCTATTATCTAAATTCTTACTCATTCACAGGTCTGACTGCTGATGTGGGCTATCAGCTGAGGACTGTCAGGGGCTGCCAATCTGAGCAATCACACATGGCCTCTACAGGTGGCTGGGACTTCCTCAGAGTATAATGTCTGCATCCCAAGGGCAAGTATCACGAGGGAGAGAGAGAGAAAGACTGCTGATGGAATCTATACTCCCTTTTAAGACTCAGCTTCCAGGCACTTCTCTGGTGGTCCAGGGGCTAAGACTCTATGCTCCCAATGGAGGGGGCCAGGGTTAGATCCCCAGTCAGGGAACCAGATCCCACAGGCTGCAACTAAGAGTTTGCATGCCACAACTAAAGAACCTGCCTGCCACAACTAAAACTCCCACATGCCTCAGTGAAGATCAAAGATCCATGTGCACCAACTAAGACTCAATGCACCTGAATAAATAAACAAACAAAACACATTTTTCTTCCAAATTCCCATAGCATCACTTCTGCCACATTCGTCAAGCAGTTACAAGTTCAACCCAGGCTCTGGTATAATAGACACTACCTCTTAATGAACCATGTTAAAGTTTAAGGGTAAGAAATAAGATATATTAATGAAGCCATTTTTGGAGCAAAAATGTCTGCCACATTCCCTTTAACCTTATTTAAAATTTGTTTTATTTTATTTTAGCAAATATAAAGAGAAAATAAAAACAGTCTTGTAAGTCAGACAAGGAGACTGACTTCTCTCTCTAGAATACCTAGTTTATTCAGTTAACTTCATTAACTTAGGAGTCTGCTTTTGAGAAATTTTATTTCTCCATCTGTGATAAAATAACTCTTCCAGTATTTTTCAATATTATTCATAGTTGAAATATAGTAGTTAATTCTCAAGGTTAAAATTATTGTGGCCCCAAACTTTTTATGGGTTCTGGAAATATGAGCAAGCAATTTTCTCAAAGAGGAATAAGATTTTTTCCTATATAATCTTCAAATTATGTTACATGAAAGGCTGAAAATATAGATGTCAGTTTAAGAGCAAGTGTTCTGAAATCAGCTCCTTCACCTGTGTAAATCAGACAACCCACTTTACATTTCTGTGTCTTTATGCACTGATCTGTAAAATTGGCATAATGATATGTCTGCTTTATGGAGTTGCTATTTATAGAGTAAATAAGTTAAAAAATTGTCATTCACATATTGAAATTCAATATATATTAACTATCACAGTTATTATTATTTTCATTAAACAGTTTTGTTGTGTGTGTGCCACTGTATTGGAGAAGACAGGCAGGTAGCTGTTACAGAATGAAATGTAACATGACCATTAAATGTATATATAGCACAATACAGCAGCATAAGTAGTGATAATAGTTGCTTGGGTCATAATGTTCACTGCAGCACTATTTACAATAGCTAGGACATGGAAGTACCTTAGATGTCCATTGACAGATAAACGGATAAAGAAGTTGTGGTACATATATACAATGGGATATTACTCAGCCATAGAAAGGAATGCATTTGAGTCAGTTCTAAGGAGGAAGATGAACTTAGAGCCTATTATACAGAGTGAAGTAAGTCAGAAAGATAAAAAGAAATACTGTATATTAACACATATATATGAAATCTAGAAAGCTGGTACTGATGAATCTACTTGCAGGGCCTCAATGAAGATGCAGACAAGAGATCAGACTTGTGGACATGGTGCGGCAGGAAGTGGGTGGGACAAGTTGAGAGAGCAGCATTGAAACGTATACATTTGCTATATGTAAAATGGACAGCCAATGGGAATTTGTTGTGTGATGCAGGGAGCTCAACCCTGGTGCTCTGTGACAACCAGAGAGGGGTGGGAAGTGGTTCAAGAGGGAGGGGCATACGTATACCTATGCTGACTCATGTTGACGTATGGCAGACACCAACACAATATTGTAATTAACCTCCAATTAAAAATAAATAAAAACAATAGCTGCTTGGGTTGAACTGTGGCCATCTTAAAACATACAGCCATGTCCTAACCCCTGGAAAGTGTGAATGTGAGCCTACTGAAGGGTCTTTGCAGATGTAATTGAGTATTTTGACACGAGGTCATCTGGATTACTTGGGTGGGACTCAAACTGAATGACAAGTGTCATAAGAGACAGAGAGAAAAGATGAAGACCATGTGGAGATGGTGGCGGAGATTGAAGCTCTTCTGCTAGAATAAAAGCCTGGAGTCACCAAAAGCTGGAAGATGCAAGATAAGATTTTCCCCTGAGAGTTTTTGGAAGGGAGCATAGCCCCACCTATACCTTAATTCTGGACTTTCATTTTCCAAAAGTATCAGTGGATAAAGTTTGTGGATGTAAGCCACCAAGTCTGTGGTGATTTGTTACAGCTACTGTAGGAAATGCTTATAGTAGTAGGTCTGGGAGTTCCTCTGTTTAGTACACAGGGATTTGTTACAGCTACCGTAGGAAATGCTTATAGTAGTAGGTCTGGGGGTTCCTCTGTTTAGTACACAGGGCATGTTCTCTGTTTTCTTGCCCAAGTTAAAACTGAAGGCTGGCAACAGCTACATTCTGTTTCACAGATTAGCAGCTGTATCTGCTAAATGTTTCTGATTAAATTGCCGTGTGTGGCTATCATTGGACCCAATTCAAAAACTAGAAGTTGGATTGTTTGGCCCATATCACAGCCTCTAAAGTGTTCTTGGTTCAGCAGGTCCACAATAAAAGGCAGTGAAGCAGGCATATGGCAGTGAGGGATACAGGTTGCTATGAATATGATCTACTTAAGATGTTTTAATACCCCTAGAGAAATTCTGCTTTTATTAAATGTTTTATTTTCCCATAAGTAAGCCAAACATTTGTATATATGTTCGTAAACCATTCTTGATAATTTTCTCCTTCCCCAAATAAATGGCTCTGCTAAGAATACATGACTCTTTTACTTTGAAATTGGCTATAAAAGTTGCTAGAAAATGTTTCATAAACCCAATTGCATGGATTAGATTTTTAAACTCATTGTCATTCATATTAATATCTAAAGACATGTATATTACTCTCTAGATGTTCAGGTTTAGAAGAAAAATCAATGTATGTCTCTTCTATACTTACACAACCTGCAGTTGAATTTACCTAGGTGCATTATTTACAGAGGTTATTTGTAGAGTTAGGAACTCTGTTTTCCACAGCCTTGATCAATTTGCCTATAAACATGAAGTTAGGAAGTCAGAGTGGGTGAAGAAAGACTATCTGTAAAAATGAATGCATTACACTTGTTTCCTTATGCCAACTTATATCTTAAAAAGTTACTCCCTGGAACAGGCTCTAGAAGAGCAAAATTTTCAAATCTTGTTTGTGATCAACTTTAAGTGTGAAAAGTGTCAATATGCAATTCTGTGAAAGCAGTCTAAATCAGGTGGCCCAGATGGTAAAGAACCTGCCTGCAATGCAGGAGACGCAGGTTCAAACCCCGGGCTGGGAAGAGTCCTGGAGACGGGAATGGCTACCCGTTCCACTCTTCTTGCCTGAAGAATCCCATGGGCAGATGAGCCTGGCAGGCTACAGTCCACACATGACTGAGGGAGTAACACTTTCAGTTTCAGGCTGCCATAAAGTTCTCAGAGTCGCTTTCAATTCACTGTAAGTTGAAAACAAATGCTTGATCTCTTGTCTTTATATCTATCTTTTGTCTGTTTAAAAACAATAAATAGTGAACATTTTTCTGCAACAATTACAATATAAAGATATGTCATGTGTTTAAATAAATATTTGTTAAATAAGTGATAAAAAATAACCCAGGTGTCTATAGTACACTTCAAAATAATTTAACATTAAACAGTTTTTAACATAAATACACAATATGAATTTTAATTTTTTCACATAAAACATGAAGTTACTAGAAAAGTTGACACAATTTTTATACAAACACTTTTTGTTACATCACCTTAAAGCATAATTTGAGATGCTATGGACAAGCTTATGTTTTTTTCCCTTTCTTTTCACTTTTATTCATACTTGTACATTTTCTATACTAATTGTCATCAGTGAAAAAAAGAACTTATTTTGTTTTTAAATTAGGATCCAGTCTGTAATTCAATTAGATTGGTTATTAACAAAGTACAAAATTTTACAACGTAAAGAAATAGGGTAACATGTTTTTCAACAGTACAAATTAAAGTTTTATGTTAATCTCTCAGACTTTTAAAATTAACATATTTCACCTTTGGTTTTTAATTAAGGGATTGATTTCTGTTAAATCACTTCATGGGAAATAGATGGGGAAACAGTAGAAACAGTGTCAGACTTTATTTTTTTGGGCTCCAAAATCACTGCAGATGGTGACTGCAGCCATGAAATTAAAAGACGCTTACTCCTTGGAAGAAAAGTTATGACCAATGTAGATAGTATATTCAAAAGCAGAAACATTACTTTGCCAACTAAGGTCCGTCCAGTCAAGGCTATGGTTTTACCTGTGGTCATGTATGGATATGAGAGTTGGGCTGTGAAGAAGGCTGAGTGCAGAAGAATTGATGCTTTTGAACTGTGGTGTTGGAGAAGACTCTTGAGGGTCCCTTGGACTGCAAGGAGATCCAACCAGTCCATTCTGAAGGAGATCAGCCCTGGGATTTCTTTGGAAGGAATGATGCTAAAGCTGAAGCTTCAGTACTTTGGCCACCTCATGTGAAGAGTTGACTCATTGGAAAAGACTGTGATGCTGGGAGGGATTGGGGTCAGGAGGAGAAGGGGACGACCGAGGATGAGATGGCTGGATGGCATCACGGACTCAATGGATGTGAGTCTGGGTGAACTCTGGGAGTTGGTGATGGACAGGGAGGCCTGGCGTGCTGCGATTCATGGGGTCGCAAAGAGTCGGACATGACTGAGCGACTGAAATGAACTGAACTGAACTGAACTGAAAATCATAGTCACATTGCTGACTTTCTTAACATTGTTAGAAAAATATCTACTTTTTGATTTATATTATTTTAATCTGAGATCAAATTAAAAACTTTTAAATGATATATGTTCATGTTGAGGCATCTAATAACAATCTCAGAAGTAATTCAAATAGAAATATAATATCCTTGGAGAGAGAATGGGCTCTAAAATCAATTAGGAAATCATAGTCTTAACCAAAATAATAAAGTTAATTTCTTCCATACTTAGAATTGGGAATGCTATTGATGTTTTTAAAAAACCACAATCTCTTGGGATATGAAACAGTTTTGAAGATGGATAGTAGTGATGGTTACAAAACAATGTGAATGTACTTAAAGTCACTGAACTGTACACTTAAAAATGGTTAAAACAGTAAAATGTCACACATATGTTATCACAGTAAAAAGAATAGCATACCTTTTATTCATCAGTAAGGAAAAAAATCAATATTAACAACAACTGCAGTCTCTTCTTAAAGCATCATGTTTGCTGGCAACACAGAATGAAGAAGAGCAGAATTTTACAAAATCATTGCATTAGGCTTTCTTAGTTTTTTTGGAAACATACATTCTCTGAAAATATAATGCAATTAATAGATCATATTCTCAGAAAAATGCACAAGTTCATATGCTCCTAACTTAATATACAAATTCCATATTTAATTTTAATCAGTATGCAATTTCAACAGAGAGCCTTTAAGATCTAACTTTGAATGTTCATATTAAGAATTCTTTCCAAAGGAGACAAAATGTGACCAGGCCAATAAGCTATAATTGCTCTAAGATTGTATATATTGTATTTACAACTCTAAAAATAATGTGACAATCAAAGAGAGTTAACCTCAGATTGTAAAGAAAGGTGAATAACCAAGGAAATGCTATCATTAAAATAAATCACTCTTACTGAAGAACTCTATCTCCCTTTTGTGGTGATGGATGTACGGGGTATGCTTAACCTGGTGTCACAAAGCATTCATGTTAGGCCACGCTACTCTTGCTCTGGGAATCTACAGTCAACAAACAAATTCCTGGCTTTGGGCAGATTCCTCATGCAGATTGTCTGCATGGCGCTAATGCACTTGCCAGGTGATGTCACCAATCTCATTCCCTTGGAAATGTATAGTTCTAGAGGTCTGCAAACAAATATTCTCCAGTTCTTTCTGGAGATAGCAAGAAGATAGTTCTTGCTAGTTTCATAACATAGAAATTAAACAAATTTTATATCAGATTGTAGGCTGAGGTAATATTTTCTCCAAGCCATCTCTCAGCTTCTTTGTCACCAACAGCCATTTCCTGTTCCTAAATCCTAGATTCTAGAGTACTCAGGAAAATTAAGAAATTACTGTATTTCCTTCAGAGTTATTAGAAAAGATGGTATGAACTCTCCAGTAAGATTTTATTCCATATTATGAACTAAAAGTTCTGTGTAAAATCATGTGGGAAACATACTTTGACTTAAGAAATTCACTGTTTTTGTTTAAAAAATCTGAATTGCAAAAGATCTACATCTTTAGTGTAACAATCCAAAATATTAATATTAGTATTGAGAACAAGGGATCTTATGAGTTATTTTCTAGAGGCAGAAGAGTGTTATGAAGGAGCATCAGGGTTCTGGAGATGGACTGTGTTTAAATTCCAGTCTCGAAGCTGTAGGACTTAGGACAAAATTACTAATCCTCTCCGTGTTTATGTTTTCTTATGGAGATAATATTATTTTCCACATACGCTTATGAGTAATGCACATATAAAGTACTTAGACTAATCCCTAGGACACACATAATAACTACTCAATACTTGCCTATTAATAAGTTGACAAGTAATTTTGAGATTTATCCAAAAGTATACGACTCTCTGGGCTTCCCTCGTGTCTCAGTTGTTAAAGAATCCATCTGCAATGTGGGAGACCTGGATTCGATCCCTGGGTTGGGAAGATCCCCTGGAGAAGCGAATAGCCACCCACTCCATGATTCTGGCATGGAAAATTCCATGGACTATAGAGTCCATGGGGTCACAAAGAGTCAGACACAACTGAGAGACTTTCACTTCACATACTACTCTATGAAGCTTCCCAGGCTTCACACACACTACTCTACAGAAGAAAAACGATGAAACCTACCAGAGAATATACAAATGTAATTTTAATTATGTTTTTCAACTTATAACCTACTATATCAATAACTGGTCACTTAAATCTAGCAAAATCCCAAAATGTTAAATCAAAATTGCCTTTCTATAAGATGCCAGACTGACCATAAATGTACTTGAAATTTTTTAAGTTTTAAATTATTTTTCCAAATTTAGCCATAGTTTAAGATACATAATTTCTAATGAGCTCATGTATTGAGAGTTGTCTATGTTCCTGGATCTTTTGGATAATATATTCTTTTATCATTGAATTTTGAAGCGGGAGAGCAGATTTGCCTCTCCTCCTCCCCCACTTCCCCTTCCATCTTGGAACCAGATTACACAGTTTGTATATCCTGTCTTGAAATCTTTTAAGACCAAAAATCTTTTGTCAAGTCATGTGCACCCTGGTTCTTTAACATTCTAAACCTGCTGTGGCTGCTGCAATGGTTTATCATGAAAAGAAAAGAAAGGTTTTGGCATATGATTTAAAAAAAAGAAAGAAAGAAAGAAAAAAGAAGAAAAGACAAGAAAAAGAAAGAGAAGGAAAATCCTGAGCTCACAAATAGGCTACTGAAGAATTAGAGCTTAAGGAGGCACTGCCATTAGGTGTATTTCATAATATGAAAAGACAGGCTGGTTTGGGCCCCCTCGTCTGTGGGATCAATCCTGTCAGTGCCATTTATTTGCAATCCCCTGCGATTTCTGTATCTCACAACCCTTTTGCATGAAAATGAACCATAAAGGCCATCAAAACACCTGCTTTACTGACAAGACCGATTAATGCTTTGATTTATCCCTCAGTCTGTGAGCCAGTCTGCTGCTACAAGGGCCTTGGGTTGGCATATCATCCATCAGACTTTGAAGGTCTTTTTCTATGTCCCAGAGTTTCAGCTGTGAATGTCTTTTGTATATGCTGGAAAGTTCTGTTAACCCCAGAATACTCAGCACAGGTGGAAGCCAATGTTTTTAATCAATAACAGTTCAGGTATCTTAAGTTATTAATTGGCTGTAAATTATTAGCCTAATTTGAAAGACCTTTAGGTTACTTAGGAGAGCATGTTAAGGACCTTATTGTTAAATAAGAAAGAACCCAGAAAAAGAAAACAGCTTTCTGTAGTTTACTTCAAATTCATTCCTTCAGTATTCTTCTAAAGTTGATATTTGTCATTTTTTAAGTTGTATTATTAGCAGGCAGGCCTGAGAGCTATGTTTACGTCCTTGAAGCAGGACATGGTACTCTCTCCATTCTGGACACATAGCAATGACAATCCCCTTCAGCCTAGTCATCCTTTCCTAAGAAAAGGGAACACAGCCACAATGCCATCAAACTGGGGCAGTATATGATATAACAGCATATAACTGCAAGATTCAATAAGATAAGCTAATCTTCAAAAAAGTCAATAAATGCACCTGAATTCAGAAGACATCATCTGGCAAGATGCCTCTTTCCACTGGTATACTTTAAAGAGCAAATCTATTTTGTCTTTCCCAATCGAACTGCTTTTATGTATTTATTTTCAGGAGACTTGGGAAATACTTTCCTCTCATTGAACTTCAAAATCTTTTACATTTATTTAGGAATTTGGTACTTGAGGCCATATCATTTCAGCTTAAATATATTTGAAAGATTATTTCATGAATGTTCTACAAATCTGAGTGCTTCATTTGCTTTAAAAGATGATCCTGCCATACAAAGTTTGGGCAAAATGATTGTCATTAAATAGATAGCTACAGAGGAAGACTGTTACCACTGGAAAATGAAAGATAACTATAGAAGGAGAAAGATGTTTTAAATTTTATTAAATAAATTAATATCTAAAGGGACACACTTCAGGGTGCTGGTAATGCAAAGTGGTTAGCAATCAACATAACAGCTGCTATGAAATTATTTTTTCATGTCCCTCTCTATTTCAAGAACACTCAGAAAAGATCCATTAAGGTATGATAAAACTTAGAATAAAATGTCAGTGATATGCTACAACTAAGTGGCAAACCAAGATTGCACAGCCAGTCAAGCTCCAAAGTTTTTCCCACCATCCTACCTCATAGCAATAAATAGTTTAGGCAAAGACATTGGGAGTTTCTTCATGTGCCTTTGGAGAAGTCAAGTAATTAAAGTTCAGAGATGGTCTGTATTTTTCAGCTTTTAGAAAGTGCTAGTGCTCCTAGTTTCAAAACCTACTGCAGCTGTCCTATTCCTGAAAATGTGTGTTTCTGCTGAGAATTTGGCTCTGTTCCAAGAACAGGCATAGATAAAACCCAAGGTCCGGGTATAGTCTTAGCTTCAAGTCAGTTCAAAGGCCTGAGGGGACATCCAATTTGTGCTGTATTTATGTTTAGTCAAAATGACCTGGTTTAAAGTACCCTGCAGCTTCCTAGCAGAATGTACTTGGTAAGGATTAATAAGTCAAAAAATAAAAACAAAAGAAAGCTTTCTTTCTTCTTTGCTTTGTTTCAAATTGAATTATCAGCAAACAAACAGAGTTTTGCTGCAAAATCATTTGTGAGAAATCTTTGTAGCTAAGTCAAACAGAAATACTTGTAACCAAAAGCGGAAGATTGACTGAATTTATGAATCTCTATGCATCTAAAAGCCTAAAGACATTTTTTTTATAGAAAAGAAACTGGAGTGATGTTAGTGAAACCAAAGTATTAGGGTTAACAGATCAGTTGAGATGAAAAGTCAAAGCAAGTTTCTCTGAGAAAAGGAGGATGTTATCTATAGTTGTTAGGTGCTTGAACTCAAAATCAGACTGGGTGTGATTTCCAGCTATGCTCCTACTAATTATAAGACCTTGACCTAGTTATTGAATCACTCTGATCCTCAATGTTCTCACCCATAAACAAGGATTCCACTTCAAACAGATAATTTTAATAGATATAAGGTTCCTGTCTCATAGGAAACATTCTGCAAAATTTAGCTACTATTGTTAGAAATACAAATTAATATTTAGCAAGTAATGTAAAACATTTTAACCTCACTTTCAAAGATGAAGAAACTGTGACAATGCTCAGGAATAACAAGAGAGAAATTAAAGAGATCCAGTTTACTCCAGACCTTTATGAGGATGCTTTTACTATTATCGGGCTTCCCTGGTGGCTCAGAGGTTAAAGTGTCTGCCTGGAATGCGGGAGACCTGGGTTCGATCCCTGGGTCAGGAAGATCCCCTGGAGAAGGAAATGGCAACCCACTCCAGTACTCTTGCCTGGAGAATCCCATGGAGGGAGGAGCCTGGTAGGCTACAGTCCATGGGGTCACAAAAAGTAGGACACAACAGAGTGACTTCACTTTCACTTTCTATTATCATCTAATATTCCAGTTAAGGTACAAGTGTGAGATGACAATGCTTTTTCATGAACACATTTTCATGTTTATTAATGGTGTTTGTCAGTAATAGGCTGGTGAGCATAAACAACACTATGCTATACTATTATGGAGAGCTAATGTCATTGGTTGCTATTGTTACTGTTGTTTAGTTGCTAAGTTGTGTCTGACTTTTTGCGACCCATGGACCTCAGCCCACCAGGCTCCTCTGTTCATGGGATTTCCCAGGCAAGAATACTGGAATGGGTAGCAATTCCCTTCTCCAGGGGATCTTCTCAAACCAGGGATCAGACCCGTACCTTCTGTATTCTCAGGCAGATTACCACTGAACCACCTGGGAAGCCCCAATATCATTGGATCCATGGGTTAAAAACCAGAAGATTTGGGTTCTGCTTTTTTTTTTTGTCCTCTAGCTACTAACCTTGAAAGTACGTTTTCTTTACAATTTACAAATTGATCATTTTCTTTTCTAACAATATCATAGATATGCAATGGAGATTAAATTTAATGTGTACAAATCTTGAAAAATACTAATCCTATTTTTAAATCTTTTTTATATAAAGTGTATTTTATTGAAAAGGCAATGCATTTTCACAAATACGCATTTGGAAGGCAAAGAAATTAGATAAGAATAAACAATGCACCAAATTAATATTTTGTTGTATTTCCTTCCAGTTGTTTTTAGAGTAAGTGGCTGTTTGTTAATATAATTGTATTCAATTACATGTTTTGTTTATACAAGAAGATGACACTGAATATATCCCAAACAGTATTATTCACACATCAGGCTTCCCTGTGTTTGATACACTTTTGCAACCGAGAGAAGCAGTACCGTACTCATAAAGGTTTTACTGAAAGGTACTACTACATGAAAGGTAATTTAGTTCACCCCTTTGACTATTTAAGCAGCCAGACTGGAAGAGTTGTCATCAATAAAGGACTCAGCTAATTTTTTCATTCCATAAACATTCAATAACCTTACTTTAGAAATGCAATCTTTGCCATGAAAGTGGAAGTGTTAGTCACTTAGTCCTGTCTGACTCTTTGTGAACCCATGAACCATAGTCTGCCAGGTTCCTCTGTCCATGGAATTCTTCAGTCAAGGATACTCAAGTAGGTAGCTATTCATTTCTCCAGGAGATCTTTCTGACCTAAAGATGAAACCCAGGTTTCCTGCATTGCAGGCAAATTCTTTACTGTCTGAGCCACCAGGGAAGCCCCAGTCTTTGCTATAGAGAATTCAAAAACAGTTTTAATGGTTTACACCTTCCCCAAACAAACTTTTTGGCCAACATAATACGTACTAAATTTTAAAATATTTTCTAATTATAATCCTAATTATTATTATTTGGACCAAATGAGGCAACAGGGTTACAAGGCTTCAGTTCAGTTCAGTTCAGTCGCTCAGTCATGTCCAGCTTCTTGTGACCCCATGAATCACAGCACACCAGGCCTCCCTGTCCATCACCAACTCCCGGAGTTCACCCAAACTCATGTCCATTGAGTCCATGATGCTATCCAGCCATCTCATCCTCGGTCGTCCACTTCTCCTCCTGCCCTCAATCCCTCCCCGCATCAGGGTCTTTTCCAATGAGTCAACTCTTAGCCAAAAGTATTGGTGGCCAAAGTATTGGAGTTTCAGCCTCAGCATCAGTCCTTCCAATGAACACTCAGGACTGATCTTTAGGATGGATTGGTTGGATCTCCTTGCAGTCCAAGGGACTCTCAAGAGTCTTTTCCATCACCACAGTTCAAAGCATCAATTCTTCGGTGATCAGCTTTCTTCACAGTCCAACTCTCACATCCATACATGACCACTGGAAAAACCATAGCCTTGACTAGACAGACCTTTGTTGGCAAAGTACTGTCTCTGCTTTTCAATATACTATCTAGGTTGGTCATAACATTCCTTCCAAGGAGTAAGTGTCTTTTAATTACATGGCTGCAATCACCATCTGCAGTGATTTCTTATACATGGCTAAATTTTTATTTAGAATTTGACTATAGTGGTCTTTTAGTACATGAAATAGATTGAGTTCAAGATAATGGCTTCTTAACACACACTGCGGGTTAGAATCTTGGCTCTGTCAGGCTGTGTGACTGCTGGTGTATTTTATGCCTCAGTTTATCTTACAAGGTAGAGAAAGACATACTACCACATCACAAGATACTGAAGGAAAAAAATTAAATTGTTATGCTTGAGTAATTTCCTGAAGTATTAAAAATTATACAAAAATTGGACTGTTTGTGTATTTGTTTTGCTTTGGGGGAATATTCTTTGGGCAAAGATGCTTTGTAAAGGAAGCTGCCACATCAACTATTGCTTTCACACTGACTGGATGCAACTGTGAGTTACCTTAAACTATTAGTTGGAGCAGGGTCCCTAGTACAACCAGTGCTCCAAGTAAAGGAAATTTAAGAATTAACTTTGACATGAACAGACAAATTAATTAATGCTGATGATTAGAAGGAGAAATCAACTTTTTGGTCATAAACATTAATAGGATGTATAACAATAAAAATAAAAATATGATAAAACCATTTCCATCTTCTAGAGCAGGATCTGGTAAACATTTTCTGTAAAGGGCCAGGCAGTAAATGTTATATGCTTTGTGGGCCATATTATCTTTGTTGCAATTACTCAACTTTAACACTATGTAAAAACAGCCACAGATGATGCATAAATGAATGGATGGATGATGCTGAGATAAATAAATTGTATTTATGAAAATAGGCAGTGGTCTGGGTTTGGTTATAGGTTTCTGACCCCTGTTCCTGAGAACAGTTACCTTTCCCTGATGCTAAACAAACTAAATACATAGACAATCCAACCACGGTACTCAAACTTGTAAAGCTAGACTTATTTATCTCACTAAATAACAGAGCCAAAAAACAAGTGAGAACCACGGATATTTACTGAAAGTGAAAGTGAAATCGCTCAGTGAAGTCGCTCAGTCATGTCCAACCCCTAGCAACCCCATCGACTGCAGCCTACCAGGCTCCCCCGCCCATGGGATTCTCCAGGCAAGAGTACTGGAGTGGGTTGCCATTGCCTTACTGAAAGCTTTTCTATCTAGTCGATCACCACTCTGTTATATCTCTTAAAGAGCTCTCCATCACCCTGATTAGTTACCATTACATCTAACCTAGATAACACATAAAACTAACATCCAATGGTTTATTCGTACTTAATGCTGTCCACTCTCCATGAGGTAGTCAAAATCCTATCAAAATTTTATCAGATGCTCAACACAGTTCAAAGCCTTGCAATTACTCTTAGCATAAAAACAATATATTTAACTTCACCCCCGCCAAAATAGTATATTGTCTATGCTTAATTACTTCTTTAGTTTGATTTTTGCTCTCTTTTTTCTCCTGCTCCAGTCACAGCAAAATTATTTATGTTTCTTATGTTTATTCCTTTGCAGCATCTGTTCCATCAGATATGCTTTCCTTCTGAGTAGATTCCTTAGTGCAGCTGATCCATATTACCTGACTTCTTTGGTCTTATCAAGTTCCCATATGTATCTTTCCTCTACAACAACTGCAAAACTACAATTTGTAGCTTATTTCAGAGGTGCTTTGATTGGCTCTTTCTCTACAACCTGATTCTAAGTGCCACAAAGATACAGGCAATGTTTGTTTTTGTCCACTGTTGTGTTAACAGAGTCTAGGAGATCTGACAAACAGTACCCTGTAAGTATTTGCTGAAAAATAACAGTAAGTGAAACAGGAGACTCCTGCTGTTAAAATAAACTACATAGATTAAGACATTCAGAATCAGAATACAATGGAAAAGGAAGGATAAGAAAGACAAAGGTGAAGAAATTTATCCAAAATACCATTTTTAACAACTGACACAGCAGGTATTTCTTTCCTTTAGTCATCTTTTTTTTTCAACTTGAAGTAATATCCTCCTTATACAAAATGAAAAAAATTATAATATAGCTCAAAATTAGGTTATTTATTGAATACTAGATAATTAAGTTGACATTATGTTAATGTTCCATTTCTAATTATATAGGTTCTACACCTATAGTATATGGGCATAAATGGTAGCATATTGGTACTTTCACGTGACAGATTTGAATATGCTGTCACTCTAAGTTTTCAGTACTTAATAAATTAAACTTGGGAAGAACTCTGCTTGTCCTTCACAAGTCTCATTAAACTAGAAACTAGGAAGAATGCGTTAGTTTGAGTTAATGTCTGTGACATTTAATACACATGACGGCAACTTCTTTGGAACAATAAGAGCAACTGCGCAGTAGCACAAGCACCAGCTTCTGCAAGCCTTGGAAAGCTGATGAGGAGAAACAGCATAAGACCAAAAGAGCAGCACTTTTATAAATATCATTCAGTTCATGTAGAATGAGACAGTTCAGTTCCTCAAGGCAGTAAAATGTCTGACTGATTAAATTCATGTTCTCTCTTTTTGTTGTTTTCTTTCGACTTCAGCAGTTTATTTTTTAACATGTGACATTATATAGATGATACAAGGTCAAACTAGTCTGAAATCAGAAACTTCTTACTATTATACAATGTTCTTTATACCTTTATTTACTCACAAATCCTAGTAACTACTATTTGCCCATAGGACAATGATTGGCTGTGATAATATACCAAAAGTTTGAAAGTACAATTCAGATGTTAAAATGTCTTTGCAAGCAAAATCTGAATTTACTTATGATTTTGGGGTATTTTTCTCCACAGAAGTAAAATGGAGGGCGGGGAAACTCTGGTTTTGTTAAGCAATTGTACAAACAAGGAAAATAAGATTTAAAAGACATAAAAAGTTGCTAACTAGATTACATATTAGCTCATAAAGAAATAAATGATAGTCTCTGTAGATAAGAGATATGGGATTTCTCTTCAGAAAATAATGTTTATTAAACCAAACAACAGAATCAAGTGAAAGTATTATAAAGCCTTTAAAAACTGGAATTCCCAGCAAGCATGGATATCAGTTTGAATTTAATTTATCTATTTGGTCATAGGGCTACATTTCATATCAGGAGTTATAAAATAATTCTGAGAAAATTAAATTCGCAGTTAAACTCTGAGAATTAAATTATTTAACTTATATTTAACTATATTTAAATTATTTCTCAGTTAACTGAGAAAGTAAATGAGAACAAATTAACTTTGCTCAATTTACTGTCCTTGGCCTAAAGTTCTAGAGTTAAATCTCAGTCATCTTATGGCATATAATGAAAGTTTTTGAGTCATCTCTCTAAGCAGTGTGACTGAAGAAAAATGCACAACCCAAAAGTGGCAACTTAAGTTTAATTCAGGTATCTAACTGAGGACTGTAGCCTGGGAGACAGCCTCCCAAGTAGCTCTGAGGTACTGCTCTGCAGAGTTACGGGAGAAGCCAGGATATATAGGAGGGTTTTGTTGGAGCAGTGGTGGGGAGACATGTAGCTGACCATCGAAAGAGGGCTGCTAATCACAAGGAGCAGACATGTCAAGTTAATGATGAAAGACTTTTCTGTGTACAAAAGGATGCAAGAGCCTGGGCTCACTGAAATTATTCCTGAGACTCGCATCTTAACTATCCAGGGCCAGTATCCAAGCACAGAAAGGTTCCTGTTTTTCTCCATCCTGAATTCCCCTCAGGTCCCCTTCTGGGGAAGTGGGAGGCTGCAGGGGTTAGTGGCTGGATCTGTGGAGAACTGGAATGAGTGGTTCCAGTTCTTCTGGAAAATTTTTTCTGAAAAAAAAAAAAAAAAATCTTCACTGACTGGAATAGCAGGTAACATTCCCTTTCGACAGTAGTAAATAGCTAATCACCCTTGAAAATAATTACCTGTCTAACTGGCATAACAGGGAAAATGCAAGCTCTCAAGAGAAACTGATTTGCTTTTGTTGATACCAAATGCCTTTTATTTTCACTCTTTCTTGAAAGGTTTAAAAATTAAAAAAAAAAAAAAGAATGCCCTTATAAGTTTCTCCAAAGTTCAATGGTGATAGTCCCCTGTTACTGAACAAGGAAATATAAGTGTGGGAGAAACACATTAGATCAGAAGCAGAACTGTTGAAGTAATCAAACAAGGAGGCCATTAGACAAAGGTGGCTCTAGTAGTTTGGTACCCTGTGTAAGCAAATGAAACCTGAACCAGAGTCATTTCCTGAAAAAGCCTCAAGGCTGAGAAGAACAAGCAATCACAAGTAGTCCACTAGGTTTTCCCAAGTCACACAACCACTTAAGCAATAACCAATCAAATAATTTCCCCTTCGCTTTTGCATATTCTCTAAAACCTCTTGCCCCTAACTCCTGTTGGTAGAGAGCTGTGAACCACTTCCAGTTTGGCCCTGCCAGGTAGAAATCAAAGTTTGCTGAAATAAACACTTAAATTTTTAATATGCATCGATTTATCTTTTAACAAGACCCAAACCTGAATCTAGTTAAGGCTATGGTTTTTCCAGTAGTCATGTATGAATGTGAGAGTTGGACTGTGCAGAAAGCTGAGCGCTGAAGAATTGATGCTTTTGAACTGTGGTGTTGGAGAAGACTCTTGAGAGTCCCTTGGACTGCAAGGAGATCCAACCAGTCCATTCTAGAGGAGATCAGCCCTGGGATTTCTTTGGAAGGAATGATGCTAAAGCTGAAACTCCAATACTTTGGCCACCTCATGTGAAGAGTTGACTCATTGGAAAAGACTGATGCTGGGAGGGATTGGGGGCAGGAGAAGAAGGGGACGGCAGAGGATGAGATGGCTGGATGGCATCATCGACTTGATGGACATGAGTTTAAGTGAACTCCGGGAGTTGGTGATGGACAGGGAGGCCTGATGTGCTGCAGTTCATGGGGTCGCAAAGAGTTGGACACGACTGAGCGACTGAACTGAACTAAAACCTAAATCCTTGGGCATAATAAAAACAAAGAAATCATCTTCCATTACAGTAAGTTCAACATCCCTAAATCCAATGGCACTTTTTATTTCCAATTTCACTTGATATTTAACCTGCACTTGGCACCATTAGGGCTTCCCTGGGGGCTCAGAGGTTAAAGTGTCTGCCTGCAATGCGGGAGACCTGGGTTCGATCCCTGGGTTGGGAAGATCCCCTGGAGAAGGAAATGGCAACCCACTCCAGTACTCTTGCCTGGAGAATCTCATGGACGGAGGAGCCTGGTGGGCTACAGTCCGTGGGGTCACAAAGAGTCGGACATGACTGAGCAACTTTACTCACTTACTTACTTTGGCACCACTAACCACTGCTGCCTTGAAACGTAGCTGTTGGCTTCAGTGCCCTGGCCGGCCTTGAATCTCCTTCCCCTCTGTCAGCTGCTCCTTGTCAAGGAGCTTGTTTGACTGATTCTCCTCAAGCCAACTTTTAAATATTGGAAATCCTCAGAATTCAGCCGTCATCTAAACTACCTGTCTCTCCTACTTCAAACTCTGTGTTGGCAATTTTATCACCCTACATCCATAAAATCCAAAGCTCTCACATAGTTTCTCAATTCTTTTTAAACCCAAATCTGATTAGGTCCGCTACTCAAAATCTTTGAATAGCTCATCACTACTTTTCCTCAAAAGAACATCTTTAAAGGGTCTAAATGGCTCAATAGCTAACCCTTGCTTTTCTCTGAAGTATCATTTTATGCAGCTGCTCAGCTTCAGGGGCCAAATGTCACTTATTTGCCTTATCTTAATTCCTCAAACGCACTTCTTTTTGCTTCTGGTCTTAACACATTCTGCCCTCTGTCAGAAAGTCTCCCTCACACTTTCTGTGTATTAATTATCTTCTTGTAATTCAGATATGGATGATGCAATACTTCCTTGAGGAAGACTTTTCTACCCTCTGAACTATTAAAGACCCTGCCCTGTTTTATTTTTCTTTTACGGTACTTAAGACTTTTGGTAATTGTGATTGATTTACATAAGTATTTTAATTAATGTATTTCTGCCTTCCTACACTGATTTATCTTTGTATCTTTAGGCCCTCCCTGAAGGGAATGATGCTGAAGCTCCAGTACTTTGGCCATCTCATGCGAAGAGTTGACTCGTTGGAAAAGACTCTGATGCTGAGAGGGATTGGGAGCAGGAGGAGAAGGGGATGACAGAGGATGAGATGGCTGGATGGCATCACCAACTTGATGGACGTGAGTCTGAGTGAAGTCCAGGAGTTGGTGATGGACAGGGAGGCCTGGTGTGCTGCGATTCATGGGGTCGCAAAGAATCGGACACGACTGAGCGACTGAACTGAACTGAACTGAAGGCTTGGTACAAAGTAGCTGTATAATGAGTACTGGCTGAATCAATGGAGCAAAGGACACGTTTTATATCTTTAAACCTTGTAATAATCCTTTGGAGGAAAAAGAAAGGTAATCCAATTGTTTTCATTTCACCAAGAAGAATCTGGAACTGGCAGAAGTAAATGGTTGCGTTTATGCTCACAATGAACAATTTGAATCTGACAACAAAACTACACTGTAACTTCTACCTCTTTCCACCTCCCAACATACTCAGTATTTCTGTGGAGTAAATGTGTAAATGTACAGTATGAGGATAACAGTCTCTTTAGTTAGACAGATATGGTTTTAAATCTGATTCAGTTCAGTTCAGTTCAGTGGCTCAGTCGTGTCCGACTCTTTGTGATCCCATGAATCGCAGCACGCCAGGCCTCTCTGTCCATCACCAACTCCCGGAGTTCACTTAGACTCACGTCCATCGAGTCAGTGATGCCATCCAGCCATCTCATCCTCTGTCGTCCCCTTCTCCTCTTGCCCCCAATCCCTCCCAGCATCAGAGTCTTTTCCAATGAGTCAACCCTTCTCATGAGGTGGCCAAAGTACTGGAGTTTCAGCTTTAGCATCATTCCTTCCAAAGAAATCCCAGGGCTGATCTCCTTCAGAATCTGATTAGGGCATTTATTTGCTCTATGATTTCAGGCAAGTCATTTAATTTCTTTAGGGATTGATTTCCTCACCTATGAAATGGAGTTGACAATATGGCAATCATGTAACATAATTGCACCAATTAAGTGACATAAGTAATATGAGGCAAAATGAAGGGCAACTACAGGCTCAATAATAGTATTAATATTATTTATGTACACACCTATGGCTCAATTTTTAATAGAATGTTATTGTTTATATATTTTTTGGCTCTTTTCCCTCCATATACAACAAGAGATCTCATTTCCTAGTTGATTGTGTAATACTTACCTAGAAGAGAGTAAAGTCAAACTTATATTAATCTTATGATTTTAATTAGATATTCACAGGTCATGGACAGTTTTCTGACAGAGCTAGGATTCTGCAGTTTCTGTCTTATTGCAAACCAGATGACTGGACTGACTTTATGCACTATAAAATCATATAAATATATATCTATATATCTATGTAACAACATTAGTATAGAACATTTTTAAAGGAAAAAATCTATTTATAATTACAAAAATCCTCTCAAGACTAAGTCTATTTGTCCTTCCACCTAATTTCACATGCCTACTTATTTCTTATATCATTATCATATTATGCCTTTATCAGTTCACATTATTTCATAAGTATCTTCATAATTATCAGTTCAGTTCAGTTCAGTCACTCAGTTGTGTCTGACTCTTTGCAACCCCATGGACTGCAGCATACCAGGTTTTCCTGTCCATCACTGACTCCCAGAGCCTGCTCACACTCGTGTCCATTGAGTCGGTGACGCCATCCAACCATCTCATCCTCTGTCGTCCCCTTCTCCTCCTGCGTTCAATCTTTCCCAGCATCAGGGTCTTTTCTAATGAGTCAGTTCTTCGCATCAGGTGGCCAAAGTATTAGAGTTTTAGCTTCAGCATCAGTTTTTCCAATGAATATTCAGGACTGACTTCCTTTAGGATTGACTGGTTTGATCTCCTTGCAGTCCAAGGGACTCTCAAGAGTTATGTGCATAATTATA
The DNA here is from genome assembly GCF_014754425.2 of Oryx dammah. Taxonomy (NCBI): domain Eukaryota; kingdom Metazoa; phylum Chordata; class Mammalia; order Artiodactyla; family Bovidae; genus Oryx; species Oryx dammah. Next base: position 20,140,787 of record NW_024070196.1, read on the forward strand.
AGTTATGTTCATAAATATAATTTGATGGCTAACAATAATCATCTCAACAGATGCTCAAAAATCTTTAAGTATTTCTCTGCTTCTGGACATAGAATATTTACAATGGCTTGCAATTATAAATAATATTTAATTATTATAAATAATGTATAATTATAATTTTACATTTACTTTTCTTTTGTTGAATTATTTTCTTTAGATTAATTCCCCAGAGTTGGTGATTAGTGGTATTTTTTCCATTATGTATTTGCTAGACATTAGTAGTCTCTATCTGAAGAGATTAAATAATAATTTACACAAAATTCTAGTGATCCATTGCACAGATTAGGATTAAAAATTGTAAACTGCACATTCACACAGTGTTTAGAGAATATAGGTTACTAGTAACTGGGCCCTTGGGCTGTATTTATAGTCCAAGAGGGCAACTTTGAATGATCCTCTTGAAATATGGTTATTTATTGAAGAAAGTAAAAGCCATATTATACTTTTCCTAATAGTGCCAAATGTAGTGTCATACTCAGTTGACCGGAATGGCATACAAATAGACAAGACTAGTAAAGAATGCATGAATCACAACTTTGTTATGGCAAAGGTGCTTGAATAACTCAATGAAGCTATAAGCCATGCTGTGCAGGGGCACCTAAGACAGACGGGTCATAGTGAAGTGTTCTGACAAAACATAATCCACTGGAGAAGAAAATGGCAAACCACTCCTGTATTCTTGCCTGGAGAACCCCATAGGCAGTATGAGAAAGACAAAAGGATATGACACCAGAAGATGAGCCCTCCCCTGACCTAGGTCGGAAGGCTGATCAACATAAAGAAGGTTGAGCACCAAATAACTGATGCTTTCCAGTTGTAGTGCTGGAGAAAACTCATGAGAGTCTTGTAAGAATAGCAACCAGTCAATCCTAAAGAAATCAATCCTAAATATTCATTGGAAGGAGTGACATTAAGGCTCCAATACTTTTGTCTACCTGATGTGAAGAGCCAACTCTTTGGAAAAGACACTGATTTGGGGAAAGACTGAAGGCAAAAGAAGAAGAGGGTAGCAGAGGATGAGATGGTAGATAGAATCACCAACTCAATGGATAAATATGAGCAAACTCCAGGAGATAGTGGAGGACAGAGGAGCCTGGTATGCTGTAGGCTATGGGGTTGCAAAGAATCAGACTCAATTTAGAGACTGAAAAACAACAACAACAAAGCAAAGGATGATCAATCAATACCATATATAACGTTAAGGTTAAAAGATCCATTTTTTTTTTAGTTGATTTTGTTTTCCTAGTATACAAATAAGAAGTTTGAACTCTAATTTTACCACATGTAATTATATTATTTCTTTTCTGAGGTGCCCAGACATAATCTGGAATCAAATTCTCTCCCAGGTATCATGAAAATTCTAAACTAAATTCTAAGAATGTTTTCAAGTTGCATGTGATAGTTGCCTTCAGAACAGTACCTAACCATCTTTGAGTTGGTAACATTAGCACTTGCCTGTTCCACTTGGAAATTACTGCAAATGATGCCAAAACCCTCAGTAGAACTTTGCTTCACTTTAACTGAAAATCTTTTTTTTTTTTTTTTAACTCAGTTCAGTTCAGTCGCTCAGTCATGTCTGACTCTTTGGGACCTCATGAACTGCAGCACTCCAGGCCTCCCTGTCTATCACCAACTCCCAGAGTTCACCCAAACTCATGTCCATCAAGTCGGTGATGCCATCCAGCCATCTCATCCTCTGTCGTCCCCTTTTCCTCCTGCCCCCAGTCCCTCCCAGCATCACGGTTTTTTCCAATGAGTCAACTTTTCACATGAGGTGGCCAAAGTACTGGAGTTTCAGCTTTAGCATCATTCCATGTTGCCTAAATTATTGCAGAACTATCATTAGGTTGTACCAGATAAATGAAAGTACACAGAATAAAGCTCAGGATTTCTGGCCAAAATGTTACATAAAGAGCTAAAGTTTAGTGTAAGATGTAAAATCATTCTCAGTAAAATACATATTTTTCATTTTAAAAATGTTTAAAAATGGAATAGAAGATTGTTCTCTGCTGCAAGACAGAATTTAGTTATGAATCTTAAATTACTTTTCCATGCTATATAATAAAACTAGGAAATGAAACACAACGGGTTTGAATAAGATGTTTGCCTTTTCTCTCATTCTTTAATATACTGTTTAATTTATGGAAGCATTTTCGTAAATGCATAAAACATGTACTTCACAGTACAAAATGATAAGAATGTCTATTTCTCTTCCCATAATTTTGTGATTCACCAACATTAACTTTATTTAAACACAACAGGTTCTCCCCCAAAATCCCACAAGCACCATTGCTAAAAGCAATTCAGCAATTTCATATCATTTGATTTTTGGTGTTTTCATGCAATTTTTGTAAAAATCAACTTGGCTAGATCACGATTATTTCAAATTCTGAAAAGCAGTATGTTTACATTTTCCTCTTCCTCTTGGTTATAATCATTCCTCACCTTCTCTCTTTAATCCCCACAAGTAGATGAGTAGCCTCTATTATTATGCTCTCCAGATACAAAGCAATCACCTGAAATCCTGAGTGTGACAGCTTTTGTGACATCACCTTTTAAATATTTATCACCATACTTATATAATCTACTCTTGGGATTTCACTAAGAGTGACTAAAGATAGAAGATACATAACTATTCATTCAGAGATGAGGTACTGGGGGAAGTTTTGAGAAGACTTGTGCTCAATTTCTCACAAGCTACAAAGCAGAGAATATTTTGTGTTTCATTGTTATTTCCAACTTTGAGAAATGCATTTAATCAGATTCATTTCCTGGTTCTTAATCTTACAATAGTGTACAGCATCTTCACTGCTCACTTTAGAACTGATTTGCCCAATAATAGAAAGTCCAGAGAAGTGAATTTCAGCCACAAATAAATCTTGGTAAGTAGAGGAATGAACTTCAAAACCAATAACCTAGTGTTTGATGGTAATATGAAAAACAAAGACCTTAAATATATTCTTTAGATTGGAGGATATACTAAAACAGGTCATTCTAAATTTTGGACTAAATGTATTCAATATGTATTTTTTTTGCTACTATTGTCTAAGGAAACTGCTAAAGAAGCAGAATAGGAAAAAGAAAAATAAATGTAACCTCTGAGTTTTAACTATGTGTTTCATTAAATTGATATGTTTTATGTCTAAAATGAAATGAGAAAGGATTTTGAGACTGCTTTGAGATTTTCAGAGGGAAACTAGCAAATAAGTACATGATTAGAGAATGACAATTACAATAGTTAGAAACTGGGCATCATATCATAAGATATATCTTAACACACTTGCTTCTTACTTCAGATGGCAGAAGTAGAATTTATAGAGGGAAATGACATGGAGCTGAGTTCTGACTCAGTTTGAATTTTTCATAGATGCAATGGTATAGGGTGTCTTACTAAATAACAAGTTCCCGACCCCAGGTATTTTCGAGCAAGGTCAATGATTGTTAGGAAAAAAGGATGCCTTATAGCCGTTGATATACTGAGTGGAATATTTGACATCCTCAGTTCTTTACCAAATCTAAGATTGTATTTTTTCTAAATAATTTCTTTTTGAAGGGATGATTTCTGAAACTGTTGTCTTGGTAAGTTATTTGTTCTTTACAGGAAACATATCATAGTTATTATAAACTAAGGAATGTGTGTTCATATTTATAGTTTTTGTTTGTACTTCAGGCTATATGATATTACATGTAAGATGAATTGAAATGAGAAAAAATATCAGATTCATTTATCCACATAGGATTTCATTAGCAGAAACAACAAATTTCAACATTTTCTTCTTCTTCCTAGAAATAACTGTAAATAGTTATTCAAGATAAACATTGCATATAGCAGTAATAGGGCCAGAAAAAAGTAATATAAGATAAATATCTACTTAGTTTGAAAATGAAATTATACTGTAAGATATGGATATAGTCGGTAAAATTTTTTAAAGGTAATTATTCTATCATATCTAAGAGTTGTCTTAGGTAATTCAAGGACAAAGTACTCCCAAATCCTCTTAATTGTAAATAATTTAAGAAAAGCTTTGCTTCAGTTTCAAAGACATAGTTACCCAAGGAAATTTTTGAGTAATTTATATATTTAATATTGTAAAAGATCTTTGATATAAGCTGGCAATTCTTTGTTTAAAAAAATATACTGCAGAACTTAAAATGCCTAAAAAAGTATTCAGTGAATTAGCAAAAAAAAAAAAAAAAGAGATTAACATCCAACTGTTTCCTATTAATACTTATCACAGTGCTTATTATGTGGCAGGCATTTTCTAAGCACTTTCCATAATTAAGCACATTTATTTCTCCCATTAACCTCAAGAGAAATAGTGCACCATTTTACAGGTGTGGAAATTGAAACATAAAGATGTAAAGTGACTTGATGATAATTATTTAAGTAGGAAGTAGCAGCCTTGGGTGTGAAATCTCGGGCATTCCAATTTTTGGTCAGTAGGCATTCTGAACTCCTGCGCTACTCTGTCTCTCCAAACTGAGGTATTTTGAATGATTGCTTTTAAAATTTCATGCATAAAAATGTTCAAGGATGGCAGTAAGTAAAGGGGAGTTGGCTGATGAATTTTTTGTGTGTGGTTCAAATTTCTGGGATAAAAATTTGAAGGTGTTTCAAGGTCCTTTCTAGGCAGTTACTTTGTGGAAATGTCCCATCCTGGCATCCTAGAGTTTGAAGATGAAGTTGCAGAGATAGGAGTAGATCTCTGAGGCCTGTGTGATGAACTACCTTCTAAAATGAAGTTCCTGGAAAGTTATTTCTAACTTTTATTGTGTTGGCTGTTCTAGGAATGCTGAGAGAAGCAAGCGGAAGGGCTGAGAGACCCAAGAAAGCAAAAGTAGCATTAGTCAGTGTGTACTAGTCTCACTGAGATGGGCTCAGTCAAGGTTAGTATTAGCAATGAGAAAAAACTGTCCTGTGACCTCCATGAATCTTAGGCTTTAAAGGTGTACCTTAATGTCTCCTTCTTCAGGTCCAGGAGTCCAGAGACATAGCACACAACATGGAAAGAGAAGTGTCAGGGGAGTTTGTAATTTCCTTGGTTCTGGCTCATCACAACAAGAAACTGAAGCAACAGACCAGCGTTACAGCCCTCGGAATGACCAGTGTTACAGCTCCATGTTATAGCTCAGTTTCATTCAGAAAGTAAAGGAAAATACATCTTGGAGGCGTGAGGGCATGCCAACCCAAAAGACGTGAAGAGAAGAGAGGCCTCCAGCCTAATATTGGCCTCTTTTTATATGTTTTTTCTCCTCCCCTTGGGCCTGCCCTATAAACTGGGCCAGCCAGGGGTGCTGTTTATTTTACCTGTGGTCCTCACTCTGGTCCTCGGACCTTCCTTTCTTCTATTTTTGCAGGTTTTTCCCTTGTTTGTCTTTTAGCCACCGTCGTTTTGAACTCCTTTTCCTATCCTAACTACCTAACAAGAAGTTGAGAGAGGCAAAGGTAATATAATGGAAGGTTATAGAGAGGGCATGGAGGGCCATGCAAGGTCACCAAGAAAAATTACAGTAGCAGTGGCTGTATCTTTTGGGGAGTAGATTGTAATTTCTCATTACAGTAGACAAACTAATAAACACACACAGAGATGAGGCTCCATTGGCTAGTATTCCCCATCAATAGGGGACCCAAGAAGATAACATGTGGCTCTGAATAGGAAAAGAGAATAAAAACAAAAAAAGTAAGAGAATTAGCAGTGTTGTGCATGGACCCAGGGAAATCAGTGCTTAGTGAGTTAGCTATTAACTACTAGCTAAGTAGTTAATACCTGTCTTTTTATTTTTTATTATATTTTGGCAGTTTTTGTTGTTGCTAATGTTTTTAGATATTTGGGTGTATTTGTACCTACACATCATTTGAGTTCATTCATATACTGCTTAACAATGGATATATTCTTAATCACCTCAACTAATTCTTCTGTGACATTTTGAAAGTGTTAGTCACTCAATCTGTCTGACTTATTGTGACCCTATGGATTGTAGCCTGCCAGGCTTCTATGTCCACGGAATTCTCCAGGTAAGAATACTGGAGTGGGTAGTCATTCCTTTCTCCCGGGGATCTGTCTGCCCCAAGGATCAAACCTGAGTGTCTTGCAGAATGGCAGGCAGCCGCTTTGCAGTCTGAGCCACCAGGGAAGCCAACTTCAGGTAAAGTGTAGTAATATAAAATCTTGTTTTAATCACATAAATGTCTATTATATTTATCCCATTCTAAATAACCATCCAAAGGATTTTTTAAAATTCATTTGCAATAACTTTAAAATAAATTTACCTCATTGAAATAATAGTTAGATCTTTTTATTTTCTTTCAAGTTTTTTGCTGATATTCTTAATTGCTGTTATTAGCATCTGTAATGGCCATTGTTTCCACTGTTTCCCCATCTATTTCCCATGAAGTGACAGGACCAGATGCCATGATCTTCGTTTTCTGAATGTTGAGCTTTTGGCCAACTTTTTCACTCATCACTTTCACTTTCACTTTCATCAAGAGGCTTTGATCAGCCCTGGGATTTCTTTGGAAGGAATGATGCTAAAGCTGAAGCTCCAGTACTTTGGCCACCTCATGCGAAGAGTTGACTCATTGGAAAAGACTCGATGCTAGGAGGGATTGGGGGCAGGAGGCGCAGGGGACTACAGAGGATGAGATGGCTGGATGGCATCACCGACTCGATGGACGTGAGTCTGAGGGAACTCCGGGAGTTGGTGATGGACAGGGAGGCCTGGCGTGCTGCGATTCATGGGATCGCAAAGAGTCAGACACGACTGAGCGACTGAACTGAACTGAACTGAACTGAAGGGCCATTGAGAAGGCCTCAGTGAAGCTTCCTAAATCAGTTTTTCTCTTTTAAAAAGTTCTTAGGTTAATTTGACTTTTTAAAGAGCACCTAAACATACTGAACCTGAAACAGTCTCCAGGGATGGTAGGCAAGCACTGAGCATTTGCTCTATTAGCATACGAGGGAGGGACGTACATACAATGAAAAACAGATGCCTGTTTTCAAATTGTGCTCCAGTAGAGAATACTTGTGAGCCTGATCTGTTAATACTGTTCACTAGAATGATTAATTCTCTGAAGACATCAACATTCTAACTTGTTTTCAATCCATACCATTTCCTTTCTCCTTCTCTTATATTTTCAGAAACTTGGCCTTATGTAGAGATTGTGGGAATTTTTGTTTTGTTTTGTTTTGTTTGTCTTCTTCTGTTCCAGCTGAAGACCTATATTTATAGCATTTGCTCAGAGGGCATTCATTTGAATTATCACTGAAAAGGTTGCCGTCAGAGGGGGAAACATTTGAGAATGATTCAGTACAACATGCCCTTTTGTCTAACAAGAAGCTGCTTCTCCATCACGCAGAGAGAGCAGCAAGCATGTTCAATTATTCATGTTTTCTAATTAAGCCTTGCTGATTGCACCTAAACGGAACCTTTATTTTGAAGAGACTGTGTTCTTAATGTTTTTCACTAGAACAATAATTTGTCTGAGAGTAACCTAAGTCTCTTTAGGATCCTGAGTAACTAGCTAGTGGGGTTTTGTACCAACATGTAGATGTTACATATAGATATGTGTCCCTATCTATAATATCTATATTAACATATAGATATTAGCATCACTGACCCAATGGACATGAATCTGAACAAACTCTGGGAGATGGTGAAGGACAGGGAAGCCTGACATGCTGCAGTCCATGGGGATGCAGAGGCATACATGACTTAGCAACTGAAAACAGGAGCAACATAGGTATTACCTGTCATGCTGAAGGCTTCCAAACTGTTTACTTCATGTCTTATTTAGAGGTGACAGTGACTCTCCTTTCTGCCAATGACCTTTTAGTTATTGTCAGTATTTCAAAATTAAAGAAATGACAGAGACAGATTCTGTTGCTGTGCAGTTATTCAGCAGTCACTGTAAGACATACTAAAATCACATTTCTTTCAAAACTGAGCAAAATGATCTGAATTATTATGTTTATGTCTTTTCTTTTTTGTTTCTGTATGGATGAAAAGAGTGTCATACATAGACTGGCTAGCCATCATTATTTTGGGCAATATTCATCATAAAAAAATTTGGCTTTAAACATGAATATTTCTTCATTATCATTTTCTATTATAGATGACTAAGGTAGGTTTCAGAGAAGGCAATGGCACCCCACTCCAGTACTCTTGCCTGGAAAATCCCATGGATGGAGGAGCCTGGTAGGCTGCAGTCCATGAGGTTGCTGAGAGTTGGACACGACTCAGTGACTTCATTTCACTTTTCACTTTCATGCACTGGAGAAGGAAATGGCAACCCACTTCAGTGTTCTTGTCTGGGGAATCCCAGGGACGGGGGAGCCTGGTGGGCTGCTGTCTGTGGGGTTGCACAGAGTCGGACATGACTGAAGTAACTTAGCAGGGTAAGTTTTCCAAAGGTTTCACAGATGTATGTTTGCTCAAAATGATGAAATTTAAATTATTTTGGGACCAAGTCTTGAAAGTGAGTATATTAAACTATACCTATTTAAAACTATTTAAAGTACATTCATAAAAGTTTGACTATCATCCACTGAAAAGTTTGAAATGAATATACTAGTACAGTTCATCTGATAAAGGACAGAAATGGTATGGCCCTAAAAGAAGCAGAAGATATTAAGAAGAGGTGGCAAGAATTCATGGAAGAACTGTACAAAAAATATCTACATGACCAAGATAATCATGATGATGTGATCACTAATCTAGAGCCAGACATCTTGGAATGTGAAGTCAAGTGGGCCTTAGAAAGCATCACTACAAACAAAGATAGTGGAGGTGATGGAATTCCAGTTGAGCTGTTTCAAATCCTGGAAGATGATGCTGTGAAAGTGCTGCACTCAATATGCCAGCAAATTTGGAAAACTCAGCAGTGGCCACAGGACTGGAAAAGGTCAGTTTTCATTCCAATTCTAAAGAAAGGCAATGCCAAAGAATGCTCAAACTACCACACAATTGCATTCATCTCACATGCTAGTAAAGTAATGCTCAAAATTCTCCAAGCCAGGCTTCAACAATACATGAACTGTGAACTCCCTGATGTTCAAGCTGGTTTTAGAAAAGACAGAGGAACCAGAGATCAAATTGCCAACATCTGCTGGATCATGGAAAAAGCAAGAGAGTTCCAGAAAAACATCTATTTCTGCTTTATTGATTATGCCAAAGCCTTTGACTGTGTGGATCACAATCAACTGTGGAAAATTCTGAGAGAGATGGGAATACCAGACCACCTGACCTGCTTCTTGAGAAATCTGTATGCAGGTCAGGAAGCAACAGTTAGAACTGGACATGAAACAACAGACTGGTTCCAAATAGGAAAAGGAGTGCGTCAAGGCTGTATATTGTCACCCTGGTTATTTAACTTATATGCAGAGTACCTCATGAGAAACACTGGACTGGAAGAAACACAAGCTGGAATCAAGATTGCTGGGAGAAATATGAATAACCTCAGATATGCAGATGACACCACCCTTATGGCAGAAAGTGAAGAGGAACTAAAAAGCCTCTTGATGAAAGTGAAAGAGGAGAGTGAAAAAGTTGGCTTAAAGCTCAACATTCAGAAAATGAAGATCATGGCATCCGGTCCCATCACTTCACGGGAAATAGATGGGGAAACAGTGGAAACAGTGTCAGACTTGATTTTGGGGGGCTCCAAAATCACTGCAGATGGTGACTGCAGCCATGAAATTAAAAGACACTTACTCCTTGGAAGAAAAGTTATGATCAACCTAGATAGCATATTCAAAAGCAGAGACATTACTTTGCCGACTAAGGTCCGTCTAGTCAAGGCTATGGTTTTTCCAGGTGTCATGTATGGATGTGAGAGTTGGACTGTGAAGAAGGCTGAGCGCCGAAGAATTGATGCTTTTGAACTGTGGTGTTGGAGAAGACTCTTGAGAGTCCTTTGGACTGCAAGGAGATCCAACCAGTCCATTCTGAAGGAGATCAACCCTGGGATTCCTTTGGAAGGAATGATGCTAAAGCTGAAGCTCCAGTACTTTGGCCACCTCATGTGAAGAGTTGACTCATTGGAAAAGACTCTGATGCTGGGAGGGATTGGGGGCAGGAGGAGAAGGGGATGACAGAGGATGAGATGGCTGGATGGCATCACTGACTCGATGGACGTGAGTCTAAGTGAACTCCGGGAGATGGTGATGGACAGGGAGGCCTGGCGTGCTGCGATTCATGGGGTCGCAAAGAGTTGGACACGACTGACCGACTGAACTGGACTGAAGTGAGTTCATCTGAACAATAAAACATTGACAAATAAAGTTCTGAATCACCCATTTTGGCTAACGTTATTAATCAGATTACATAGAGAAATGTCCATTTTGTTTTTCAGAGAAAATATCCAAGTTTTAGTTTTTTCAGAAAGTAAATTATCTTTTGTAGAGTGTGTTTTGGCTATTAGAAGTATATTTTTTTCTTATTTTCTTCTGTAGAGTTTATGATGATTAAAGATGTCTCAAATAAAATGATAGATCTTTACTAAAGATGAAACTTTGTGATATATTTGATATGCATATATCTGTTATATTACTACATTTTCTCAGATTCAGATGTATATTAATATGTAAAATATAGGGCAGGCTTCTCTAGTGGCTCAGAGGTAAAGAATCCACCTGCCAATGCGAGAGATGCAAGTCCTATGCCTGGGCCAGAAGGATTCACTGGAGTAGGACATGGGAACCCACTTCGGTATTCTCGCCTGGAAAATCCCATGGGAAGAGGAGCTGGGAAGACTACAGTCTATAGGTCACAAGTCAGAGAACACTGAGCACACAAAACACAAAACACCGAAACAGAATACAAAAAGTGTTTAGAAGTTACTTACATTTTATTTAACTCATGAAACAGAATTTAAGACAGTCTGAATATTTTCTGCATATGTTAACTTTTTCTAGACAATTTAACATTTAATTTTCAATGGAAATATCAATTATTTCACTTTATGATGGAAACAGAGAGTGAAGAAATTTTCACTTTTGGACAGATCTTTATACATGACCTTAACCAGATTAATATATATTTTTAAATGATTGAGGTATTATATACCACCTTTTAAGAAAGAAATTCAAATGTCATGTATACAGTCAAGTAGCATCAAAAATACCAGAGTAAAATCAAATATGAAAGCATATAGCATTATAGTTGGAAATTGAGTAGTTTAAAGAAGACAGGATAGATTTTCTGGTGATATATTTATCTCATCCTCCATATCTCTAATTACTTTTGATTAAGTTCTTCAAATTAGTCCAAGGATAATACATAGGAAACACCACTTAAGAAAGAACTGATTAAATGCTATTTGAAAAAAACATGTCTTTAGAGCAGAACTATTTTTTAAAACATTCTAGAAATTTATTTATTAAGACAAAATTGTCTAATAGATAACTCTGAATTAGATGAAACCCTTTATGGCAGAAATTTTATAATGCTGGGTAGAATTATCAGACATTCTTGAGTCTTATTTTCTTATCTATTGCAATGCTATTTACAAATAATATTGACTGATTTAAATAGGGCTAGTTGATAACAATCATTCACACTGTTTTAGGATATTTACAGTAAATTAAATATCTCGAATTTAATTTGAATTTGGATTCTGTTTATAATACTGGTTTATACTGCAGATGAAGGAAATTTATAAAATGGGTTTTCTGAATTCTTTTTGACCTTTTTACATAGATTTTTACAAAGGCTATGGTACATTTTCAGAATGTACTCTAATTGTATTTTTTGTTACATTACACAGTTTTTAAGATATTATTGTTAGGGAAGAGTTAGGTTAGCATTTTTATCTTTCTTAATCTTCAACTTATTGGGGTAGATTTAGTGTCCATGCAACTATATAATATAGACCAAACTATGAAATAACAGTATGAACTTATTTAAACCATAAAACTCTGAAAATAGGTATTATTACCTTCAATGTATATGTGTGGAACCCAAAGGAATATACTCAGAGTCATACAAGTAAAATATAAAAAGCTTGATCTTACTATTTTATAAGTCCATTATATACTAGCCACCTCCTAAATCTATGACCTCCTATCCTCACACTTAATGAAACTCAGTGATTAACAAATGACTTGAATTTTTTTCTCTTCTTTAGAGGAAAAATTCTAGACTCTTAATTATATCCAAATAGTATATACTACCCATGCATACAACCTTGTTTATCTCCATTTATATGTTCTTTAAAATATATATCTTACAAGTGAGTTTGGTACAATTGGAGCACTCTCCTATCTGTGAGTGAAGTTTCCTCCTTATTTGAAAATCATTCTCCTGCTGCTGCTGCTGCTGCTGCTGCTAAGTCGCTTCAGTCGTGTCTGACTCTGTGCGACCCCATAGATGGCAGCCCACCAGGCTCCTCTGTCCCTGGGATTCTCCAGGCAAGAACACTGGAGTGGGTTGCCATTTCCTTCTCCAAACATTCTCCTACTGGTTTCTAAATATTCTTTCCTAGTTTTCCTTCCCACCACTCCATTAGTACAATCAAATCTCTTTCAGAGACCTCTGTTACACAGTCTTACCATTACAGAGTTATTTCTCAAGGCTTCCCATTTTATTAGACATACTCTTATTGGGTTATCTCATTAACTACAATGAGGGATTCAAATGCTTACTACTAACTCATACTTTTCCTCCTCATCTCTAGATTCACATTCTAATTGCTTAGGGATAGTAAAACTGTTACATCAAAAGCCAAATACAATCATATCTTCCATAATTTCTTGTGCTTTTGTGTTTCCTACTCAGTAAACATAACCATGTACTTATGGCCAAGTCCTACACCTTAGAGTTATCTTTGACTTCTTCCTTCCCCATTTATTTTCTTATTATATTAAATTAGTATCATAAAGCTGTTTAATGTAACAGCAACTCTTCTTTGTATTAAAGTTTCAGTGGTAACACTGCCTTCCAGGAGATTTTGCTCAAGGTGTTGAGACATATGTTAAACAAATAATTTCACACATATACACACAATTACCATGAAAATATAGCTATATTAAAAATCTAGACCACTATATTTAAAATAAACTGCCTTCTCATATTAAAAAAAAAAAAAGAAACAAAACAACAATTTAGAATGAGAGATACTATATTCCAGGACAGCAAATAATGAAACATTCAACCTATTAGAGGAGATCAGGAAAGGCTTTTTTAGAGGAAGGGAAACTTGAGCCAAGATATAAAGTATAAGTGTTATATTTACTGATTGTGGGATGGAAAAGAGAGACTTCTAGGCAGGGAATTGTAAATATAAAGGCTGTCAGGTCAGAGGAAACATAGAAAGTGAGAGAAGCTAAAGGAAGGCCAGAGTTACTAGAGGGAAAGAAGCCTGGGAAGTGTGATGACAGATTAGGAGGAGAATAAAGGAGCAGAACATGCATATCCTATAGAACTTATAAGGATTCTGTGAGAACAGTAAACTATTTGCAGATTTTAGGCAAGGAGGTGATATAATCAATGCTTTTCAAAACAGCTTCACATATAGTTAACGATTATGTTTATTTCTATTAACATTTAAATATCACTTGAATTTGTCCCCTCATTCTTTGTCATTGCCTTTTTCATTTTTGCTGCAACAGTATCCTACCACATTTTCCTGCCTCTGTTCTGTCTCTGCCAAGACATCTCCTTATTGTCCTTGGGGAAATGACTAAACGTCATTATGTTACATAGAGTAGTTGTTTGTAGAACTTCCTAAAGTATATCAATCCATGGAGAAGTTTTGAGAAGAAAGGATTTCATCATGTTCACAGTCAACATAAATTTGAGAAGTGTCCCATAATCTAATCTCTTACTTGGTAGTTAATAGTGCAAATCCTGCAGAGGTGATTTTAATTACCTTTGTTTAATCAGGTGTTTCCCAAGGTCAATTGACCTGATCTGTTACCAAACCAATTTGGGGTCTGCTTGCTGTACATGCAGAAAAACCAATCTACTGATACCACGTTGTGACAAAGAAAAGTACAGCATTTATCACAAGGCCAAGCAAGGAGAATGGGCAGCTCATGCTCAAAAGACTAATAACTTCATGATTCTTTTGAGCATGAGCTCTCAGGAAAGGGCTTTTAAACACATGTTAGAAAGAGGGTTGTGGGGTGCATGATCAGCTCATACTTAATCTCTGATTGGTTAATGGTGAGGTAACAGGATGATGTTTTGGGAATCTCAATTATCAACCTGCTGATTCCAACTGATGATCCGGGATCTAAATGTTGGTGGTCTTCCCTGGTGGCGACTTCAGTACCTGCAAAACAACTTAAGGATATGGCTCAGGATATTGTCTATAACCTTTGAGGAGGGACTGAATGTCTTTGACTTTGTTTTATGAAAACTAAACCATTACCATTTTTTCTTGCTTGACTACTGTCCTTTGTTTCTGCATTTTCTCATTTCTCTTATTAAATCTGATCTTCGGAAATCAGAGAAGGTATAGGAGGCAAAAGTTTTCCACAAAAAAAGGTGGGTACATGGGATTAGAGGTCTGTTCCTAGGAAGGTCCCATATGGTCCTGATCAGTTTCAAGTCTTCTTTTTTCTCCTATTAAGAATTAATAACATCCAGAAAGAAAAACACCAATACAGTATACTAACACATATATATGGAATTTAGAAAGATGGTAACAATAACCTTGTATGCAAGACAGCAAAAGAGACACAGATGTATAGAACAGACTTTTGGACTCTGTGGGAGAGGGAGAGGGTGGGATGATTTGGGAGAATGGCATTGAAACATGTATAATATCATGTAAGAAATTAATTGCCAGTCTAGGTTTGATGCAGGATATAGGATGCTTGGGGCTGGTGCACTGGGTTGACCCAGAGAGATGGTATGGGAAGGGAGGTGGGAGGGGGGTTCAGGATTGGGAACTCATGTACACCTGTGGCAGATTCATGTTGATGTATGGCAAAACCAATACAGTATTGTAAAGTAAAATAAAGTAAAATTTTAAAAAAAGAATTAATAACATCCTTCAATACCAATACTCTTTGATACTTATTTTGAATCATTGCCTACAGCATGAAGACTAAACTCCCCAATAAGACATTCAGCGTTCTATTTTAATGACTTGCTTCCTTCTTTCCTTTATAGTTTTACTCACAACACATGCTCAGTTACAGAGCTGTAGAACTATCCACAGTTCCCTGAACTTCCCCTATGCTATTCCACAATATGTTTTTCTTCAAAATGCTCCTGTTATTTTGTACTTGGCTAGCCTCTATTCCAGACAATTCAGTTGCCAAGTTCATTGAGATTCCTTCCCTTATTTTCAATCAGACTTAAGGAGTCACATTTTCCTCTTGGGCATATACTTATTTTAAATTCATTACACTTTGTTGCTTACTTCTAAAAATATAATAGTAAAGAGTAAACTCTCTCAGGGCCAAGACTACTGTTCTTTCCTTTGTATCCTCATTTATTAGCATTGTGTTTGGAATAAAAATACGTTGCAAAACAAATGCCTATTAAATAAATAAACAAATGTAAAGACCCAAATCATGACTAATAGCACATTAAGGAGACATAAGGCAAAGTTCAATTCCTCAATAAGCCTGTAATTTAATGAGAGTGAAAGAATAATGACTATAGCAAAAAGAAGATTAAGGAAAATCCTTTGAGAAAAGTTTGAAGTTCATATATGGATGGATGAACTGGAGCAAGATCCCTGGAGTTCAGTTCAGTTCGGTTCATCTCAGTTTATCGTTCAGTCATGTTTGACTCTTTGTGACCCCATTGACCACAGCATGCCAGGCCTCCCTGTCCATCATCAACTCCCAGAGTTCATTCAAACTCATGTCCATTGAGTCGATGATGCCATCCAACCATCTCATCCTCTGTCCCCTTCTCCACCCGTCTTCCATCTTTCCCAGCATCAGCATCTTTTCAAATGAGTCGGTTCTTCACATCAGGTGGCCAAAGTATTGGAGTTTCAGCTTTAGCATCAGTCCTTCCAATGAATATTCAGGACTCATTTCCCTGGAGTAGGTATTACTTTTAAATGGGCCTGTAATGTCAAATAGATTCAAGGGATTATATTTGATAGACAAAGTGCCTGAAGAAATATGGACGGAGGTTCGTGACATTGTATAAGGAGCAGTGATCAAAACAATTCTCAAGAAAAAGAAATGCAAAAAAGGCAAAATGGCTGTCTGAGGAGGCCTGACAAATAGCTGAGAAAAAAAGAGAAGCCAAAGGCAAAGGAGAAAAGGAAAGATATGCCCATTTGAATGTAGAGTTCCAAAGAATAGTAAGGAGAAATAAGAAAGCCTTCCTCAGTGATCAATGCAAAGAAAGAGAGGAAAATTTAAAAAAAAATGGGAAAGACTAGAGATCTCTTCAAGAAAATTAGAGATAACAAGGGAACATTTCATGCAAAGATGAGCTCAATAAAGGACAGAAACAGTATGGACCTAACAGAAGCAGAAGATATTAAGAAGAGGTGGCAAGAAGAACTATACAAAAAAGATCTTCATGACCCAGATAACCATGATGGTGTCATCACTCACCTAGAGCCAGACATTCTGGAATATGAAGTCAAGTGGGCCTTAGGAAGCATCTGTATAAATGAAGCTAGTGGAGGTGATGGAATTACAGCTGAGCTATTTCAAATCCTAGCACCTGTGAAAGTGCTATACTCAATATGTCAACAAATTTGGAAAACCCAGCAGTGGCCACAGGACTGGAAAAGGTCAGTTTTCATTCCAATCCCAAAGAAAGGCAATGCCAAAGAATGTTCAATGTACCACACAATTGCACTCATCTCATATGCTAGCAAAGTAATGGTCAAAATTCTCCGAGCCAGGGTTCAACAGTACACGAACCATGAACCTCCAGATATTCAAGCTGGTTTTAGAAAACCAGAGGAACCAGAGATCAAATTGCCAATACCCGCTGAATCATCAAAAAAGCAAGAGAGTTCCAGAAAAACATCTACTTCTGCTTTATTAATTATGCCAAAGTCTTTGACAGTGTGGCTCACAATAAACTGGAAAATTCTGAAAGAGATGGGAATACCAGACCACCTGACCTGCCTCTTGAGAAACCTATATGTAGGTCAGGAAGCAACAGTTAGAACTGGACATGGAAAAACAGACTTGTTCCAAATCAGGAAAGGAGTACATCAAGGCTGTATATTGTCACCCTGTTATTTAAATTATATGCAGAGTACATTATGCAAAATGCCTGGCTGGAGGAATCTCAGGCTGGAATCATTTATGCCAGGAGAAATATCAATAACCTCAGATATGCAGATGATGCCACCCTTATGGCAGAAAGCGAAGAAGAACTAAAGAGCCTCTTGATGAAAGTGAAAGAGGAGAGTGAAAAAGTTGGCTTGAAGCTCAACATTCAGAAAACGAAGATCATGGCATCCAGTCCCATCACTTCATGCCAAATAGATGGGAAAACAATGGAAACTTTGACAGATTATTTTTGGGGTGCTCCAAAATCACTGCAGATGGTGACTGCAGCCATGAAATTAAAAAATGTTTGTTCCTTGGAAGAAAAGCTATGACCAATCTAGACAGCATATTAATAAGTAGAGACATTCCTTTACCAACAAAGGCCGTCTAGTAAAAGTTATGGTTTTTCCAGTAGTCATGTATGGATGTCAGATTTGGACCATGAAGAAAGCTGAGCGCTGAAGAATTGATGCCTTTGAACTGTGGTGTTGGAGAAGACTCGAGAGTTCCTTGGACTGAAAGGAGATACAACCAGTCCATCCTAAAGGAGTTCATTCCTGAATATTCATTGGAAGGACTGATGCTGAAGCTGAATCTCCAATACTTTGGCCACCTGATGCAAAGAACTGACTCATTTGAAAAGACCCTGATGCTGGGAAAGACTGAAGGCAGAAGGAGATGGGGGAAGGCAGAGGATTAGATGGTTGGATGGCATAACCAACTCGATGGACATGAGTTTGAGTAAGCTCTGGGAGTTGGTGATGGACAGGGAAGCCTGGCGTGCTGTGGTCCATGGGGTCGCAAAGAGTTGGCCAGGACTAATTGACTGAACTGAACTGAACATCACACAGTATCTCTACAGAAGAAAGATGGATATTCTGTGTGGGACTGGGATGTGCAAAGCTATATATGCCCAGGATACAAAATCTACCCCAGTTTATATGGTGTACAGGTACAGCATTTCTTTTCAGAATCAGAATTATATATTCTATGAGGATGATGAGCCTAGGAGGAATGTGCGAGTGGGAGTGTCATGAATATTAATGTTTAAAGAGATTCAATGCATGATACAGGATGTTCAGGGCTGGTGCACTGGGATGACCCAGAAGGATGGTATGGGGAGGAAGGTTGGAGGGGGGTTCAGGATGGGGAACATGTGTACATCTGTGGTGGATTCTTGTTGATGTATGGCAAAACCAATACAATATTGTAGAGTAATTAGCCTCCAATTGAAATAAATAAATTTATATTAAAAAATAAATAAAAAATAAAAAGATTCAACCAACAGGATTGACTTTAGAAGAGCCTGGGCATGAGGAGACTATTTAGAATGCATATAACAATATTCTAGGTCAGGGAATGACCTATGAAAGGCCAGATAGCAAACGGTTCCATCTTGGCAGGCAGGTCACAGGGTCTCTTTCACAAGTACTCAACTCTGTTGTTAAAGAGCAAAAGCAGCCACAGACAAAGTGAAATGAATGAGCATGTCTATGCTCTAATAAAGCTGTATTTACAAAGGAAATAGCAGCCTGGGTTTTTCTTGGAGACCACAGCTTATAAGGTGAAAGTTAACAAAAGTCCGAACTCACTGATAGCATTGCCAATGGAAATGAAGGGATGCCTGTAAGGAAACCATAGAAGTGGAATATACAACATTTTTCTCCTTGCATGTGGGTGGCAAAGAAGGAAAAGGCTTAAAAATGATACAAAAGTTGAGATTTTTGAGACTCAGTTGAGACTCAGTCACTGGAAGGCTGATGGTGCCACGGACAGAAATAGGCATGTTAAGAAAAAGGCTATTTGGAGAGCAAAGATGATTATAATGGCGAAGCCAGTTAACAGAGGAAAGCTGCACAGTGATAGGAACAATCAGTTCCACTAAACTGTGAACAATACTCAAAACTCCAAAAGTCTGTACTTGGCAATGAGTTTTAATAAATTTGTTCAAACTTTTCAATTTTCACATTATAAATAACGAACAAGTATATGAGTTTCCTTAATAGTACAGCATGCCTGATGTGGTTTTCTTAGCATTCTATACAGAATGCATTGCTCTTTCACCCACTCATCTGGGATATAAAACAAAGCGTGTTATTATAGAAAGCATTTATTTTAGAAATAAAAATCTATTTTTTGCTATAAATAAGTCCACAATGTATGTTGCTTGACAAATGTGACCTTATTCTTTTTTCTTTATTCAGGACTTCAAGAGGATTTAATTTTGAATGTAAGCAGCCGAACTAAAATAAGGTTAACTATAAACTATTTTTCTCCATTTCTTTTCCTGAACAGGCAAATGTTACTATGCATTTCAATTAGAGACATACTTGTCAAGTGGGAAGGAAGAAGGAATAAAGTGAGTCAGCAATGGAAGAGGACAGACTTCTTTACAGCGTCTGCTTCCTGAAAAAAAAAAATCTACAAATGAATTATTCAAAGCCAAACTGAAACTAGTCAGCAACAATGAAATAGGGTTCAGTACACCTGAAACCTGTTTGAGGGAACGAGTTTAACTTCTTAAATTTCTATAACATTTTCTTATTAAAACAAGAGTCAGAAAAAAATTTCACTTCATTTTAAGGGGCCTTTGGACATTGCTATTGTTATCCTCATGGCACGGAAAGCTTTTCCTTAGTTAAAAACTGTGCTCCTAGCTGTAACATCATATACCTGGGACTCAGCTGCTTATGGCTTTTAAAAATTTTCTGTCTCTTATTTTCTTCATTACCATTTAATCCCATTTTTAGTAACCTCTCTCAAAGATCTATTAGGACTTTAGAAACAATACAGGAGTCCTATCCCAAGTGGGAACATGGATCCAGAATGCTTTCCTCCTATTGTGAGTCAAACTGAATGCCCTCTTCAGAATAACCTGTTATATATTAAACAATCTAATTAAAATGTGTTCACTTGGAAATTTTAAAGAAAAATTATAAAAGGGCTGCCTGCTACGCATTTGAAAATCTATTCCTGGACATGTGTAGTGATATTCAAAACACCACTTGCCTATGTTTCCTCTTGTCTTGTTCTATTAAATGAAATAAAATGAATCATTTAGCAAATTTGGAGTGATGCTAGGTTATA
Source organism: Oryx dammah (assembly GCF_014754425.2). Taxonomy (NCBI): domain Eukaryota; kingdom Metazoa; phylum Chordata; class Mammalia; order Artiodactyla; family Bovidae; genus Oryx; species Oryx dammah. Next base: position 20,161,120 of record NW_024070196.1, read on the forward strand.
ACTTATTCTATTATTCTACAGACAGATCTGAATGTATCTGCTATATCATATTAACTACACTAAGGAAATATTTAAAACTGAAAAAGACAATGAAAATAATGCCCATATGTGCTGGGAGAATGGGTCTGCTGACATCTGATAGGTTTCTTATATAAATACATGTCTTCCATTTGTCCTAAACTTGATGATGTTTTCAGGGCAACTGAAAATACAGTCAACTTTAAATTCAAAATGAAAAATAATACCTGATGATAGGATGCAGTGTTTAAGATTTTCAAATTAGGTAAATTATATAAATTCAAAAGACTTGAAGTATAAACAAATTATACAAAATATAGTAACAATCATCAACTGGGATACGAATACCCTTGCGAGGGTCAGGAAATTTTTCCATTTGGTATATGTGTGCAGAGATAGTTTTAAGGAAATCAGTTTCCAGATTGTCAGTCTCTATATGTATAGGCCTATCTCATTTTCTTGTGCTTCATTGCTATTGTGCTATTTACAAATTGAAGGTTTGTGGCAACCTTGATTCATGCAAATCTATCAGTACCATTTTTCCAACAGCATTTGCTCACTTCATGACTCTGAAATTATCTTTTGATAATTCTCATGGTCTTTCAAACTTTTTCATTATTTTTTAAAATATATTTTATAGTGATCTGTGATCAGTGACCTTTGATGTTACTATCATAACTAATTTAGCACATCACAAAATGAGCCAATATTAGACTTAATCCATAAATATTGTGTATATCCTGACTGCTACACTGACCAACCATTCCCCTGTGTCTCTCCCTCTCCTTTAGCCTCCCTATTCCCTGAGTCACAAGAATATTGAAATTAGGTCAATTAGTAAGTCTACAAAGGATTGTACACGTCCAAGTGAAAGGAAGAGTCACATGTCTCTTGCTTTAAATCAAAAGCTAGAGATGATGAGGCTTAGTGAGAAAGGTATATCTAAAGCCAAGATAGGAAGAAAGCTAAGCCTCTTGCACCAAACAGCAAAGCTGTGAGTGCAAACGAAAAGTTCTTGAAGAAAAAGGTGCTACTCTAGTGATAACATGAATAATAAAGTGAAACAGCCTTGTTGCTGATATGGAGAAACTGTGAATGGCAGAAGAGAGGGCCAAACCAGTCACAACATTCCTTCAGCCAAAGCCTAATCCAGAGCAAGGCCCTAACTCTTCAAGCCTACAAAGCCTGAGAGAGGTGATGAAGCTGCAGAAGTAAAGTTTGATGCTAGTAGAGATTTATTCATGAGGTTTAAGAACAGAGACCTTCTTCATAACATCACAGTGCAAAGTCAAGTAGCAAATGCTGATGTAGAAGTAGCAGCAAATTATCCAGAAGATCTAACTAAGATAAAGATGAAAGTGGCTACACTAAACAACAGAGTTTTGATGCAAGTGAAACTCCCATTGGAAGGAGATTTCATCTAGGACTTTTGTAACTAAAGAGAAGTCAGTGCCTGGCTTCAAATAAAAGGACAGGCTGACTCTCTTGTTAGGGGCTCGTGAAGTTGGTAACTTTGCATTGTTCATTTACCATTCCAATTATCTCAGAATCCTTAAGAATTATGCTAAGCCTACTCTGCCTGTCTTCTCTAAATGGAGCAACAAAGCTTAAATGACAGCAATCTGTTTGCATGGTTTACTGAATATTTTAAGCCCACTATTAGCAATTAATGATATATATATATATTTCCTTCAAATACAGCTGCTCACTGACAGTGCACCTGCTTACTCAAAATCTCTGGTAAAGATGTAAAATAAGATTAATGTTGCTTCCATGCCTGCTAACTAACACAACATCTTTTCTGCAATCCATGAATCAAGGAGTAGTTTTGACTTTCAAGTCTTATTATTTAAGAAATAAATTTGTAAGACAATAGCTGCTATACATAGTGATTTTTTGACGGGCAAAGTCAATCAACAACCCTCTGGGAAGAATTCACTATTCTAGATGCCACTAAGAACATTCATGATTCATGGAGAAATTCAAAGTATCAGGGTACACAGGAGTCTGGAAGAAGTTGATTCTAAGCCTCATGGATGACTGGAAGGAGCTCAAGTCTTCAGTGGAAGAAGTAATTGCAGATGTGGTGGGAACAGCAAGAAACTAGAATTGGAAGTGGAGCCTGAAGATGTAATGAATTGTTGCCATCTCATGATAAAACCTTAACAAATGAACAAAGAAAGTGGTTTCTTGAGATGGGAACTACTCCTGAAGAAGATGCTCTGAAGACTGTTGAAATGAAAACAAGGGATTTAGAATATTGTATATGAGTTCAGTTCAGTTCATTTCAGTCACTCAGTCATGTCCGACTCTTTGTGACCCCATGAATTGTAGCATGCCAGGCCTCCCTGTGCATCACCAATTCCCGGAGTTCACTCAAACTCACATCCATTTAGTCGGTGATGCCATCCAGCCATCTCATCCTCTGTCGTCCCCTTCTCTTCCTGCCCTCAATCCCTCCCAGCATCAGAGTCTTTTCCAATGAGTCAACTCTTCACATGAGGTGGCCAAAGTACTGGAGTTTCAGCTTTATACTTGGTTGATAAAACAGTGGCAGGCTTTGCGAGGGCAGACTCCAATTTTAAAAGTTCTATTGTAAATAAAATGCTACCAAACAGCATCACATGCTAGAGAGAAATACTATGTAAAAAAGGAAGGTCAGTTGATGTGGCAAATTTCATTGTTGTCTTGTTTAATAAATTGCTGCAGCCACTCTGTCAGCAAATGCCACCTAATTAGTCAGCAGCCATTAAGACAAGCAAAGCTGAAGACGCAGATGATAGTTGGCGTTTTTTAGTAATAAAGTATCTTTTCATTAAACCATGTACATTGTTTTAGACATAATGCTATTTCATACAACAGACTATAGCATAGTATAAACGTTACTTTTGCATGCACTGGGGAACAAACAAACGAAAAATACTGTGACTCACTTTATATTATGAGATATTCCCTCTATTGTGGTAGTCTGGAGCCAGATCTGCAATATCTCCCAGGTATAGGGAGATATTGTATTTTTTCCAGTAGGTGAGACAGCTGATGATGCATCTTTTTTCCCACCTTCCTTTTCACAGTTGCCACGCTCTCATCTTACAAAAGAAAGGTAAATCTCTTACAAATTCTGGATTTTGCTGCAATTATTTTTAATTAATGATTTCAACTTATTCATTGCTCAGTTCTCACCAAATAATACACTGTCCTGAGGGAAAAAAGCATTGTGACATTAGGCATCAATTTCTCAGCAAGGCTCCTGTGCTTTATCTATCCATGTATCTAATACCATTTAATCATCTATGTATCTCAGAATTAAGATTCAGAAGTGAGGTTATTGTTGAGATATTTACTTAAGATTGGAAAATTAAGGCAGGCTTTTTCTAACAGGAAGTAAAAATGATCTTGCTGTCTTGTTTAACAGCAGGCCTGACTTTGGGAATTAAATTATATGTCAGATATTTCCCATTAACTGAATGATCCAAAATATCAGCCCCAAGATTGCAAAGTACATGATACTTGTACAGCATTTTATCCAAAACTTAATCAATGATATTTTAATTTTTTCAAAGCCTTCTGTGTACAGCTGGTTAAAAACAGTGCCTCTAAGTGAAAAAGAAACAGGGATAAGTTATAGTTACTTGACATGTCTGGTAAAAGAATTTTTTTTTGGAGTAGCAGAAATTAAGAAAATAAATGATAAGAAAGTTTATTTCAAATCAAAAGAGTTTCAATCATTTGTTTTCACTGAAAATGAATCAAAAACTAATTGATGTGTCAGATGTTTGTCATAAAGAAATGTTAACTAACTGGTGTTCTTAATCAGCATCTAGTAGCACTCAACCAGTATGATTTTACAGCAGTTTTTTGAGGGGATAAAGGGCACTGAAAAACATTAGGAAAATCTCATAAATTATCTAATTAATTTGATTACTATAGACAACTGAGACAATTCAACTACAATAAATATTTTTAACTGTTTTTTTCTTTTACTGGTTTGCCACAATTATTCAGATACATTTAAAATTTATTTGTTTAGTTTTTCTTTGTATTGGCAATCCTCATCATTCCAAAAACCACAAAGATCAGAATTTGTTCATTTGGACCAAATAACCTTAAATTATTTTTATAGTGTAAAGATGATGTTCTATAGTTTTCAGTACATAATAAATTTATCTGAAGATTCCTCATAGAAATTTTATGAGAAAACCTTTTAGAACTTTAACAATAATTTTCTAGACAAAGCATACCCATCCCTCTATTTACAACCATTTTTACTAAAACTTCCTGGTTAGAATAGTGTTTTCCAAAGTTCAGAATGTATACATAAGACGGCTGTAGCTGGGAGACAGGCATAGAACAAAGTAGCATTGAATCATGTAACTATTTCTTTATCAATTTTCTTTCAACCTTTAATTCATGAAGGAGAAAAATCAGTTTGTTGCTCTTAATGCTTGAACTGTGTTCTAACAACTTTTCATTCTTCCTTAGCATGCGATAGAATTTAACTAAAATTTAATACTACTGAAATATTTTCACTGTTGTAATAAAATATAGCTGATAAGTATTTATGCTTTGATGGCAGATAATCCTTATCCAATTGTGGGCTTTACTACTTACTAGCTTGATGACCCCAGGTAAGTTTCTCAACCTCTTTGTGCTTCAGTTTTCCTCATATATGTTCACATCTACTTTTGAGGGTGTTAGACTACAATGAGATAACATTTAGTCATGTAAAGCATCTCAAAAATTTATTTTCTGTCACATAACATAAGCTCAAAGTTGTTAATTACTGAATATTTCCCAATATTACTTTGTGTTGATTTCAGGTGATATTGGTTTCCCATTTACAGAAGTATAAAAGCATAATGATTAAAAGAAATATTTAGTAGATAATTGAATACAGATATTGGTATCTTATCAAAATAACTCCTACTTCCAGCTAGGAAGAAGTATCTTGTGGCACTATAATGTCCCTCTCTGTGAAAATCTAGGAAACCTGAGTAAAGTACCACAATAACCTGTTTGAAAGTGTTGGAAGATGCCAAGACAACCGTTCAGACTTAAATTGAAGAAAGTAGGGAAAACCACTAGACCATTCAGGTATGAACTAAATCAAATCCCTTACGATTACACAGTGGAACTAAGAAATAGATTTAAGGGACTAGATCTGATAGACAGAGTGCCTGATGAACTACGGACGGAGGTTTGTGACATTGTACAGGAGACAGGGATCAAGATCATCCCAAGAAAATGATGCAAAAAGCAAAATGGCTCTCTAAGGAGGCCTTACAAATATTTGTGAAAAGAAGAGAAGCAAAAAGCAGAGGAGAAAAGGAAAGATACACCCATTTGAGTGTAGAGTTCCAAAGAATAGCAAAGAGAGATAAGAAAGCCTTCCTCAGTGATCAGTGCAAAGAAATAGAGGAAAACAATGGAATGGGAAAGACTAGAGATCTCTTCAAGAAAATCAGAGATACCAAGGGAACATTTCATGCAAAGATGGGCTCAATAAAGGACAGAAATGATATGGACCTAACAGAAGCAGAAGATATTAAGAAGAGGTGGCAAGAATACACAGAAGAAGTGTACACAAAGATCTTCATGATGAGATAATCATGATGGTGTGATCACTCACCTAGAGCCAGACATCCTGGAATCTGAAGTCAAGTGGGCCTTAGAAAACATCACTATGAACAAAGCTAGTACAGGTACAGAATTCCAGTTGAGCTATTTCAAATCCTAAAAGATGATGTTGTGAAAGTGCTGCACTCAGTATGACAGCAAATTTGGAAACCTCAGCAGTGGCCACAGGACTGGAAAAGGTCAGTTTTCATTCCAGTCCTTAAGAAAGGCAATACCAAAGAATGCTCAAACTACCGCACAATTGCACTCATCTCACATGCTAGTAAAGTAATGCTCAAAATTCTCCAACAGTATGTGATCCTTGAAATCCCAGATGTTCAAACTGGTTTTAGAAAAGGCAGAGGAACCAGAGATCAAATTGCCAACATCAGCTGGATCATCGAAAAAGCAAGAAAGTTCCAGAAAAACATCTATTTCTGCTTTATTGACTACGCCAAAGCCTTTGACTGTGTGAATCACAATAAACTGTGGACAATTCTGAAAGAAATGGGCATACCAGACCACCTGACCTGCCTCCTGAGAAATCTGTATGCAGGTCAGGAAGCAACAGTTAGAACTGGACATGGAACAACAGACTGGTTCCAAATCGGAAAAGGAGTACATCAAGGCTGTATATATTGTCACCCTGCTTATTTAACTTATATGCAGAGTACATCATGAGAAACACTGGGCTGGAAGAAACACAAGCTGGAATCAAGATTGACAGGAGAAATATCAGTAACCTCAGATATGCAGATGTCACCACCCTTATGGCAGAAAGTGAAGAAGATCTGAAGAGCCTCTTGATGAAAGTAAAAGAGGAGAGTGAAAAAGTTGGCTTAAAGCTCAACATTCAGAAAATGAAGATCATGGCATCTGGTCCCATCGCTTCATAGCAAATAGATGGGGAAACTGTGGAAACAGCAGTAGACTTTATTTTTGGGGGCTCCAAAATCACTGCAGATGGTGACTGCAGCCATGAAATTAAAAGACGCTTACTCCTAGGAAGAAAAGTTATGACCAACCTAGACAGCATATTAAAAAACAGAGACATTACTTTGCCAACAATGGTCCATCTAGTCAAAGCTATGGTTTTTCCAGTGGTCATGTATGGATGTGAGAGTTGGACCATAAAGAAAGCTGAGCTGCAAAGAATTGATGCTTTTGACCTGTGGTGTTGGAGAAGACTCTTGAGAGTCCCTTGGATGAGATCCAACCAGTTCATCATAAAGGAGATCAGTCCTGAGTGTTCACTGGAAGGACTAATGTTGAAGCTGAAACTCCAATACTTTGGCAAAGAACTTACTCACTTGAAAAGACTCTGATGCTGGGAAAGATTGAATGAGAAGGAAAAGGGAACGACAGAGGATGAGATGGTTAGATGGCATCACCAACTCAATGGACATGAGGTTGGGTGAACTCTGGGAGTTGGTGATGGACAGGGAGGTCTGGCGTGCTGTGGTCCTTTGGGTCACAAAGAGTCAGACATGACTGAGCAAATGAACTGGACTGAGCTGAAGACAACCATCCTTCTCAGATTGATCCTCGATGTCCCATTTAGACCTGAGCTAGTAATGAACTGCCACTGGCCCTTTTGGACTGTATGACTGAACTTGTCTGATAAGCCCTGCTCATAATGGGTATGTCTGGATGCATGTTCATTTGCTGCCCCATAGACAGCCTTCTTTTTCTACCAGGGCTCAATAGCACCCCAAGAGCTGTTTCTTGAAAAACATATAATTTTCTAGTGCAGATCACATGGCCTTGCACTCAAGTCTCAAGGAACTGCATTATGATTCTCACTGAATCTTGAAAACACTTGTATCTTTTCATCACTGAAATCTCTAACTCCATAAACTCTGCCAGATACTGTGATCCAAGCCACAGGCTGCCTGCACTACAGCCAGAACTTGCTGTGAAGCCTTTCTTCTTTTTCTTTCCTTTTTTTCCAGAAACCCACTCAAGCCTAACAGTCTTCTGAACCTCCAAGTATAAGGGCCAAAACAGTAATTACAAGTGTGAAGTGTGCTGCCTTTAGAATTCTTTGAGGTGTTCTAGACATTAGGCTCATTTTGTGTGTGTGTGTGTGTGTGTGTGTGTGTGTGTGTGATAGGGAATGCAAAAATGAAGCAATCTTACTCGTACTGTCCATACTATACATGGCCAAACTAACTTTCATAGTCTACCATATTTTCCCTCTGCATTACATAAATATAACTAAGAAATAACCATATCAACCCATTTTCCTTATAGCACTGCCCCAATCCCAGTCCCATCCCTCATAGCCATCATTCAAATTACTGGATTACCACACCAAAAGCGGTATTCCCTTCCATTAGGGAATTTCCCTAAGATACCACCAGAGAAATAGTAAGCAATGGGTCTCCAGTTTTTGTCCCCCCCCCTTTTTTTTTTCTTTAAGGTTGGGTTCTCTTTACCAGCCAGGCAACAAGTGAGCCAGACACCAAATCCATTTTTATTCTTCTTTTCTTGGACTACTCTCAGTACTAATTCTGTCATGTCATCTCAGAAGAAGATATCTATATATAATTAGACATAAATAAGATTTATTGTGGCAAATGACCATTAAAGTAAAGGAGAAAGGCTTAAGAGTGGTGGAAAGGGCCTTTACAATGTGCTGACTAGTCTGACATCTATGAAGAAAGAGCGGGGAGAAAGAGAATGAGATAGGAAAGAGTTCATGTTGTAGAACTACTCTGAGAAAGTTGATGGAGAGACTGAGAATGGTTTCTCATTAAAGGAGTAACATATTGGGCAGAAAGGGTCCACATTTAGGACTCCTGACACACTTAGTCATGGTCTGGTGGTTGCCTGGAGGAAGTAGAGGAAATGAGCTAAGGAAGAAAAGAAAAATAAACCATGATATTAAAATTGGGCAGAAAAACTTGGAGAAAATAAGCCAAAAGATAAAGTTACAGAATTTTTAAGCTGGATAAAATAATAGAAAGCCTAAAACATTTAATTTTTCAAAAAGAAAGTTAGAAACAGAAAAAGTAAGGTTGCATTCTTGGTATTTATGTCATTCATATTTCTAAAGGATTTGATGTGAAATAAAGCCAATTATCTTACAGAGTCAGAAGTAGATGGTGTAAAACATTCTAGGGATTGTGGTTCTATGCAGTCATTCCATACCTTTGTATGCTTCTTTTATGTATTGAGAATTATGACAGGAAAAAAAGGACAGCTCTTAATAGAATAATAGAGCTAGTGTGAAAATTAATGAGATATAAGAATACACTGAACAAGAAAAAAAGCTGTAAAGGTAAAAAATGATTGATACTACTTCATGTAAACAAATTCAAAATAAATCTTGGATCTACATAACAGTATTAAATCTAAAGGAATTTTCCCACAATAAACTTAAATATGGCACAATCTACTGAATGTGTATGACAGCATAATGGGAAGGAAGAGCCAAAGTACAATATAGAATCCTCTTCCAGTAATGATAGCATACCATCCATCGGACTACCCCTCCCATAGGCAGTAATTATAAACATTGGACAATGAAATAAACAACTCTGAATGCAATGGAGAGCAGTGAAAAGGCATAAAGTATAGTTCATGCTGCAAACTTGTAGCCTAGGTTGTGTCCTCAACTGTAATATCAGAAGATCGATCTCTCATTATATCTAACATGGCAGCAATAATAATGGCAGTGAGAACTTGGACATTGGTAACCAGATAGATTTTCAGGGTAAAATCTCTATCAGGACTGTGTATTAAAGTCCAGGTTCTGAAAGGTGCATTAGCTGGCCATAATGGAAAGGGCAAAACTCAGTACTGAAAATTTCTGAGTCTCAAAGAGCCTTATTAAGAGATCTTCTCCCTACATCCGTCATGGATAATCACACTTTTCTCTCAGTTCAGAAGAATGACGAAGTGGAATTCCAACTGCAATAGTAACTGCAGTGAAGGTAAAAAAGATAGGAGTAGAATTGCCATTTCTAGGCAACACCTTGGTACACTGATCAGGCTTGAGCTGTCCCAGTGGAGCAGCAGCAAAACTAAGCCATAAACTATCCAAGACTATGGATAATAAAGTTACATGTTGGACTCTTGCAAGTATTTAGAAGGGAGTTTGTTGTAATTCACAGGGTTTCTTGAAGCTGTGCAGTGGAGTTCAGACATCAGTACAATTTGAAGATAGAAAGAAGTTAACATGACTAGTTTACTCACAAACTGGAGAGGTTTATGATATGCATATTATATGCTCTGTATATTTTATAAAGATACTGTATATTATTCTGGTGAAGGCAATGGCACCCCACTCCAGTACTCTTGCCTGGAAAATCCCACGGACAGAGGAGCCTGGTAGGCTGCAGTCCATGGGGTCGCTAGGAGTCGGGCACGACTGAGCAACTTCCCTTTCACTTTTCACTTTCATGCATTGGAGAAAGAAATGGCAGCCCACTCCAGTGTTCTTGCCTGGAGAATCCCAGGGACGGGGATTGCCGTCTATGGGGTCTCACAGAGTCGGACACAACTGAAGCAACTTAGCAGCAGTAGCAGTATATTATTCATGGAGGCTTTTAATATTGCTGATTAATTTTGTAAGAAGAACCCAGATCTCTAAGAATTCCCAAATAATACAGTTGTGGATGTTATCACTGACATATAAGTTCTCATTTGAGTTTCATTGGTTAACAAGAGAGAAAGAAGATTTTAAAAGCAATGTTATCTTTTGTGCTGCATAGGTTTAAAGAATGTTGTGGAAGTCTTTATTTACCTGTGTTACATATTTAATCTGGAGATGAGGTTAGCTAATGATATCATGGAGGTGAATCTTGGAAATCTAAGTTTGAATGGCAGACAAAGGATGGCACTGGGAAAGTTCAGAGGCAGGAATCCAAGGATACTGTATGTAGGGCAAGGCCTCTAGGATGGCAGTCAAGGTCAGCAATACATTCAAGTGCCCACGGGTAAAAAACTGTTAAGTCCAAGGAGTATGTATCTACCACTGAGGTGAACTTCAAAGATGAGGCTTACAGAGCAGAGTGCTGATTTTCAAATGATTGGTTCCCTAAATGAGAATTTTAAAAAAGAAAGGAAGAAAGAAAGCTCAGACATGGAGGTAAATGAGGACATAAAGAAGAAAAAATAAAATAAATACATAGAAACATCTCACAAAAAGTTAAAAGCAGTATCAGCACCTGAATGAGTTAGTTACAAATGGGAAAGGATCTCAGCAAATTTCCAAAGGTGAGAGAATTCCAGGTATCTAAGTAACCATGAAAATTTGTTTCTGTGTGTCTGTTTCATAAGAGTTTCCATGTTTTGGCGAAAATCCAACTTTCTGTTTCCTGAATATGCGATGTGTAACTTCTAAGAGTATGACTATTAACTGCATAAATGCTCAATTATGCCAGCTATATGAGCTGTGAGTTCTGTCATCCTAAAGATCAAACATGGATGTTAAAATAAAATTATAGACACAATGAATAAATACATTCAAGCTTAAACTATTCTATATTTTCTCAACCTTCTGTGCATCTTGTTTTGCTCATTAATTGTGAATACAATCTTCTATTACTCATTAGCACAGATTCCATACTGATAATCATTTTTTAAAATATTATGATTATTACATTTAAAACTTTAATGCAAAAAAATAGAAATGAAGGGAAACTGGATAAAATATAGAAAATAAGAATGAGTTAAAATATTCAAAATATCATTATAATTAATATAATGCTTTTTAAAACATAAAAATGGAATGACCACATGAACAGGGTATTATTTTAAAACACTGTTCCACACTCAACGTCTATAGTGGAACCTGAAGATTACACTTCTATGAGAGTAATGTTTCAGCTCATCTGAAAATATTTTCATTTTTATAGTAGAAAAAACTGATTGTTGTGGGAGAAATAAGGAAACTAGCATATTCAGCAAATTCATTCAAGAAGGTGGTAATTTACAGCCAAAACTGTTCATTGATATTGTATTGTTTAGTTGAAGCATTTGTCCCCTCTTCTACCCCTATTCTTATTCTGAGAACGTCATTTCATTGCTTATTCAGTAAGAGCACCGCAATATACTTAAATGTAAAAACCAAATGGCTTAATGTTTGTTTTTCTGTCAAAAGCAAATGTGTTTTCCTAAGTTATCTAGCTATTTGGTTCTATTTAACTTTTCTGGATAGTATCAAACTTTGAATGAATACAAATCAATACTTTTGCAATAGGATTTTTTTTTTTTATCCATCCAGTATCTCAAAATGGCTGAAGTTTAACCAACAGTTGTAAAATTTTTAAAAATAAAGCCCTGCCTGCCAGACAGTTTCACATTTGGGAACTCGGCTTCACTTCACATATCCTGGCATGAGAAATAAAGTTTCCACATTCTCAGAAAACTAATGGTAATTCCACATTGCTGTTTCTCTCTGGGGGTTCACAGAGCATGTATCCTATTACAACCTCTCTGAGTTCATGTTCATTTAAGAACTTTTCCCCACCTTGTGCTTTATTTGTATTTCTCATTCCATATTATTTTTCATGAACTCAGTTATTTTTAAGGAGAAAAATTTCTCTTTATACTATTGTTTTGTTCATTTTGAAAATCTCTGATCTGAAATTCTCTTATGTGACGGTGTTGGCAGAGGATTTGTAAAGCCATCTCAAATTGAAGGAAGTAATGTAGAACATTAGATCTAATTTAAAAACCACTTCACTCTACAGGATCACATTCTGATTTTAGACTTCTTTTTTTATAAGTGCATTTCTACGCATATGAACATATATAAATGAGAGATAAATGAACCCTAACACTCTGATTCCTCATAGATTAGAGGCTGAATTACTTGTATTAAATGTAAAATAAGAATGAAAACAAATACATGACAATTTAATAACTTTGGTTTACACACGTGAGGAAAGTATTTTGGTCTAAATAATCTGTCTGCATTGATAAGCCATTGGAAAACTGCAATAAGAATTTCTGATTTACTGTATATTATCAATACTATCATAGAGTCTGTCATTAATCATCAATAATTATACCTAATTATAGCTTATGTATAGCAACCACAACTAGGTTAAGTGAAATAACAATTTTTAATAAATGTTTTTTGATGGTAATAACAATGAATAAAGAACACCTAAATTAACCTTATTTACATTTTTCCAAATCCAATTTAGTTTATATAAAATTGCTTAGAGAATTAGAGTATTTCCAAATACCACAATCTATTATAGATTCTCAGATATGCTTTGACTTAGGATAAATGAATCCTTCCATTTAACTCTTGACGTGTGCTATAAGTCAAAGAAACGAGGTTAGAGGAAACAGTGCATTTCTGTAATAACCTTTAAATATCAAAATGAACAGAAAATGTGTAATCACTGAGGGAAGATTCTGTTGACTCGATATCACTGCCAACTTATAGTCACTTATAAACTTAGAGAAAAAAAAAACTGCAGCAAAATTGTGAGGCAAAAAATGATGAAAACTGAACAAACTTTTTTCCCCCAAGCTTAACTTTTTTGAGAATTTATATAGTAGACTGCATTGGTTTATTTATGCACTCTTTACTGTGTTATTTATTCATTTTTACTCTACTCCTCTATCTGAGAAGTTGTTGCCAATGTGTACAATATTTTTTATAGCCTGTCTTAAACTATCAAAATTAGTATTAATAAACCTAGTATTAAAAATGTTCAGTTCGATTAAGTAGCACTGCCTGAACTATTGCAATATGAATCAATGTTAAGTGTCTTTTAACTTATTTTCCTATGTATACTGCTGATGAGTTTTTTGGTAATGTCATTTATGAGCAAAATATTTATTGTTGTTGTTGTTGCTATTTTATACATAGTAAGAAGTTTCAGCAGACTTCTTCCTGGATGATAAAACTAAATTTTAATATGGCAAATACACTAATATTTGACAAGTATAGTGTAAACACAGATAATTTAACCTCTCATATCAACAGGGAAGCTGTACCAAGTGACTCCTAGTAAAAAATGCAATGGATATATAAGTCCAAAGGGGCTTCCCTGATAGCTCAGTTGGTAAAGAATCGGCCTGCAATGCAGGAGACACTGATTTGATTCCTGGGTTGGGAAGATCCGCTGGAGAAGCGATAGGCTACCCACTCCAGTTATTATTGCACTTCCCTTGTGGCTCACCTGGTAATGCAGGAGACCTGGGTTCAATCCCTGGGTTGGGAAGATCCCTTGGAGAAGGGAAAGGCTACCCACTCTAGTATTCTGGCCTGGAAAATTCCACGGACTCTATAGTCCATGGGGTTGCAAAGAGTTGGACACGACTGACTTTCACTTTCACTTCATGTAAGTCCAAAGGTTTCACAAGAAGAGTCTCAATTGAAGCTGGGCCCCCTGGGAAGTGAACTCACTTGTCCTACCTACTACCTGTATCTTCCCTTCCTGTACAGCATTGAGTGCATGCATGCAGGCTCAGTCATGTCCAGCTTTTCGTGACCCCATGGACTATAGTCCACCAGGCTTCTCTGTTCATAGAGTTTTTCAAGCAAGAATACTGGAGTACGTTGCCATTTCCTTCTTCAGGGGATCTTCGACTCTGCATCTTCAGTGGCTTCTACATCGGCAGGTGGATTCTTTACCACTGTGCCACTTGGGAAGCCTGTACCGCAATAACTGATGAGATAAACAAATTAGGTTATTTTCTGTAAGTAGCAAAATATCTCTGCTTGGTTTAGGGAAAGCAAAGGAGCAAATCTGTTGATGAAAAGTAAGGGCTCTTCTGAATAACTGAACACAATGGAAGTCAAATTCCTGTTTGCTCTGTAGGGAAAGACTAGAGAAAGACTTCCTCTGCCATATGCAGTCATGAGGGGCTTTCTAACATAATAAAACTTTCTAAAACTCCTACCATTTGTGTTATAAAAATTTGGGGCTCAGGTATATTTCATCAAGGTTAGTAGAATCAGAAAATAAGTATTACAGTAACAGATTTGCAGCTGATTGGCGACAGCAAAAGTTACTGCTACATGGATTATCTCAATTTCTCCATTGTATGAAATTCTCATGTAATTTAGAAAAGGCAGAAATACTTTGACCTGCTGAATTTTATAAGACGTGATTTTGTGAGGTCTGATACTTTCACAAAAGTAGGGATTGCCATATTTGACACCTGGTTCAAGGGAGAACACTATAAAGATTTATATACATTATAAACCACCATCCCTCATACTGAAAGAGCTTTTAAAATTCACCAGTTCTTCCTTCCATCACCCATCACACATCCTATGACAATACCTGTGAATTTTATCTCAAGAGATGAGAGAATAAAACCAGAAAGCTCAATCTTCACTGAAATTTTTGAAATGATTATACTGACGGCAATCTTTTTACATGAGGATTATCTTTGATTTCACTGTTGAAGAGTAATATAAAAAGAAGTAATACAAAGAACTACTTTGATAGGATATCCTACTACCACATAAAGTAGTAGCAGAGAATAGAATTCCAGTTCTTAGTGAAGACTTATGTTATTATCAGGAAGAAATCAACAATGGTTCCCCACACACAGCAGTCCAGGTACAAATGAATATAATTATAAAGCAATTCTAATTCTTCTCTAGAATCAGACTTAAGATGTAAAATGGTACTTTTATAGAACAGAATGATACATAGTATATACCTGGGAAAAATATGACTGTCTTGTGCTCCATCTTGATCCTCATTTGAACACTTTGTCAAATATGACTCGGTATATTCTATATGATACTGCACATATTATGCATTATACTATATCTCTAGTCATATGTCTGAACATGCATGCTAATTTGCTTCACAAGTGTCTGACTCCTTGCAACCCTAATGGCTCCTCTGTCCTCTGTCTCCAATGCCTTAACATCTTTATCTACAAATATTCTTTATATTTTATTTTTATGTTGAGTATGCTTATCTAAAAGACATTCACATTTAACTTTCACAGAAATATCTAATAGTTTGGGGCATAATTTGAATAAACAGGAAATAAGAGAAATTTCCTTTATAGCTTTCATTTAAAAGGACATTTACCACTTAAAAAATAGAGATGTGAAAGTTCATATACTAAACGTGGGATTTCCTGATCCCTTCTTCTCTTGGCCATCAGAATGTTCACAAATACATTTCACTCTCTCAGAAGAGAGAAGAGTCTTCTTTGAGGCTCTGACAGCCTGTCAGCACATAAGTTTCATCCATGCCCAGAGAATTTCCAATTCTCCTTTAAGGGCACTAATCATAAATGTTAACACTTTTTAATTTGAGGAAAGCGCTAACAGGTAAGTTAGAGACCAAAGTATACAACAGGAAAAGGTTCAAAGGATCTTTAATAAAACAGAAAAAATTCAGGGATAAAAAAATTCAAGTAATTTATTAATATACTTAGATAAGAGAAGATGTTATAAGCAACAAAACCGAGTGTTTAGAGAGCTAACAAGAACTTTTGGGGGGAAAAGGAAATGTGTGTATGTATGTGTACATTTAGAGATATTTTAAAAATTCATTTAAAAGATTGGAAAATAAAACTGAACAACTCTCTTAGAAAGTTGGAAAATTTTTTTAAATTCATGAGAAATAGTTGAGAGAAGTTAAGAAAATTAGAGAGTCAGTATTGCATTACTCGAAAACAATATTTCCAAAATGAAACAGAGAAAAGGAGAGGTGATATCAACATCAAAAAAATTATTCAAAAAAGTTTCTCAAAAGAGTAGAACATGTTTCCTAGACACAAAGAAATCACCTGCTGCCCAGTACCACCTCCACCAAAGCATACCATATTAACATGCTTGGACACTGAAGTTTGACAAAGAGAGGGTACTAAAAGCTTCAGAGAGAAAGAAGGTAGAGGTCACTTGAAAAAGATCAGGAATCAAAATGGCCACAAGTAACTCAACAGTGGCACAGGCAGCAAGGAGAAAATAAAAAGCAACGCCTGCAAAGTCCTAAAGGAAATGTTTCTAAAATAAAATTGTATATTCAATCAACTATCAAACAAATATGATGGTATAAAATCATTTTTTTCAGACATGAAAAATTAAAAATTAATTATCAAAATTATCTTCATCGTCTCTTTTCTCAGGACATGACTGGTTGAGGAACTCCACCAAAATAAAGAAGGAAGTTCAGAGAGAAAAAAGAAAGCCATTTAGCCTAGAGAGAAAATTTAGTGCAAAAAGAGGAGAAAGAAATCTCAAGGAGGAGAGAAAAAGGTGCTCTAAGTGGGACAACTGAGTCACAAGCCTCAAAAGCAGTCAGTCCAGATCAGAGAATTTTAGCCACCTTTAGATTTCTCTAAGAGATCAAGTCAGTCAATGATCTGATGTGTTTGTCTGAAGTAAGGACAGGTTGATACTAACGGAAGAGATTTTGGAATAAGTTAGTGATAAGTTCTCAGACTGCGAAGAAAATTTTATGAGAATATAAACACCATCCTGATACACACAGTAAGGCTAAACTGTGACTAGTCTTCAAACTTTATTTGTCATAATTAAAGCCACAAGTATTAACTAAATTATTACAATTAAATATTAACATATTTTGAGAAGGTGAGAAGTTTGAAGTGTGTGATTGTGTGTCTAAGTGCACACAGACAGTGATTTGAAACATGGAGAACAAGAGAGAAATTCATCTTTAATTTTCATAGGAGGAAGCCAGCTTAAAAAATTCAGAGTAGCACTGTAAGTGTGTTATTTATAGAAATGAAGATAAATATCTAAAGAAAGAGCTGAATAAGGGATAAGGGCATATGACTGCCATTGCTTTTAATAGGTTTTATAGATCATTTGATTGTTGAAACTATGTTAAAAATAAAAATTAAATTAAAGAAAAAGTATGGCTATGCCTCAACATTTGATATCATTGAAAAATATTAACTTATCTCTAAGATGCTACACCTTCAGAAACATCATTTTTCAAAAAATAATTGAACTTTCCAGGAAATTTGGCAGCTTCTTTTAAAAGAATCCTATACAACTGTATTTTTAATTGGTTATACTTCTGCTGTGCTTGCAAAATTCAGGCCACAGCAACTTCATTGATAGCCATAGTATTAAGCCAAGTTCTTAATTTAGATCATCTATTTTTGCAGCCTTTGACTGTGTGGATCTCAACAAACTGTGGAAAATTCTTAAAGACATGGGAATACCAGACCAGCTGATCTGCCTCCTGAGAAATCTGTATGCAGGTCAAGAAGCAGCAGTTAGAACTGGACATGAAACAACAAATTGGGAAAGGAATATATCAAGGCTGTATATTGTCACCCTGCTTATTTAACTTATATGCAGAGTACATCATGCAGAATGCTGGGCTAGATGAAGCAAAAGCTGGAATCAAGATTGCTGGGAGAAATATCAATAACCTCAGATACGCAGATGACACTACCCTTATGGCATAAAGCGAAGAAGAACTAAAGAGCCTCTTGATGAAAGTGAAAGAGGAGAATTAAAAAGTTGGCTTAAAGCTCAACATTCAGAAAACTGAGATCATGGCATCTGGTCCCATCACTTCATGGGAAACAGATGAGGAAACAATGGAAACAGTAACAGACGTTATTTTGGGGGGGCTCCAAAATCACTGCAGATGGTGACTGCAGCCGTGAAATTAGAAGACACTTGCTCCTTGGAAGAAAAGCTACGACCAACCTAGACAGTATATTAATAAGCAGAGACACTTCTGTAGCAACAAAGGTCCATCTAGTCAAAACTATGGTTTTTCCAGTAGTCATGTACGGATGTGAGAGTTGGACTATAAAGAAAGTTGCGTGCCGAAGAACTGACGCTTTTTAACTGTGGTTTTGGAGAAGACTCTTGAGAGTCCCCTGGACTGCAAGGAGATCCAACCAGTCAATCCTAAAGGAAATCAGTCCTGAATATTCACTGGAAGAACTGATACTGAAGCAGAAGCTCTAATACTTTGG
This sequence comes from Oryx dammah, assembly GCF_014754425.2. Lineage (NCBI taxonomy): Eukaryota > Metazoa > Chordata > Mammalia > Artiodactyla > Bovidae > Oryx > Oryx dammah. The sequence continues at coordinate 20,179,663 of NW_024070196.1, forward strand.
CCACATGATGCAAAGAACTGACTCTTTTGAAAAGACCCTGATGCTGGGAAAAACTGAAGGCGCGAGGAGAAAGGAACAACAGAGGATGAGATGGTTGGATGGCATCACTGACGCGATGGACATGAATTTGTAGGCTCTGGGAGTTGGTGACGGACAGGAAAGCCTGGTATGCTGCAGTCCATGGGGTTGCAGAGTCAGACATGAGTGAGTGACTGAACTGACTGAATTTAGGTCATAGAATTTTAGATTTAAAAGAAACATTTGAAATCATATAGTCTCTTCCTTTTAGAGATGAGGAAACTGAGCCCTAGTGAAATCACTGATAGAAATAATACTATTTTCAGTTAATTATTATAAGAACATGCCAACAGAGATAAATAGAATACAGAAGCTATGGAATCAGACTCATTTGGTTTCACATTCTGCTTCTACTCCTTATCAGCTAGACAATTTCTGGTAATTTATTTCATCCCTCTTAGACTTAATTTCCTCATTTTTGAAATGAAAGAGGATAATTTATTGGATTAAATAAGATAAAGGTTTATTCATGGCATAGAATGCTCAATAAATTATATAGCTTTATCACTGACAGAATTAAGAATATATATCTGTTATGTGTTCTAATCAGGAAGACCAGAAAATTTACCATGCAATGTAGACTCTTGAGAATGAAAGAGTATTATTAACAAAAATGCCCAGATCACAGGTTTTTGTGTTTTGCTTTTACTTTTGGCATTTTCTGGTACTTGAGAAGTGAGAAATGTTAGTTGCTCAGTCATATCCAACTCTTAGCAACCATATGGACTGTAACCTGCCAGGATCCTCTGTTTCTGGAATTCTCCAGCAAGAATACTGGAGTGGGTAGCCATTCCCTTCTCCAGAGGATCTTCCAGACCCAGGGACTGAACCCGGGTCTCCTGCATTGCAAGCAGATTCTTTACCATCTGAACCGCCAGGGAGTGTGTGTGTGCTTAGTTGCTCAGTCATGTCCAAGTCTTTGTGACCCCGTGGACTGTAGCCCACCAGGCTCCTCTGTCTATGTGGATTCTCCAGGCAATACTGGAGTGGGTTGCCATGCCCTCCTCCAGGGAATCTTCCTGGAGGGAAGAACCCAGGGACTGAACCTGGGTCACCAGCATTGCAGATGGATTCTTTACCATCTTAGCAACCGGGGAATCTAAACCATCAGGGAAATCCTTACTTTATTTATTTTTTTAGATTTTAAAAAATCTTTTTATTTTATACTGGTGTATAGCCAACTAACTGGAGAAGGCAATGGCACCAGTACTCTAGCCTGGAAAATCCCACGGATGGAGGAGCCTGGTGGGCTGCAGTCCATGGGGTCGAGAAGAGTCAGACACGACTGAGCGACTTCACTTTCATTTTTCACTTTCATGCACTGGAGAAGGAAATGGCAACCCACTCCAGTGTTCTTGCCTGGAGAATCCCAGGGACGGGGAGCCTGGTGGGCTGCCATCTATGGGGTCACACAGAGTCAGACACGACTGAAGCAACTTAGCAGCAGCAGCAGCAGCATAGCCAACTAACAATGTTGTGACAGTTTCAGGTGAACGCCGAAGGGACTCGGCCATACATATACACTCTACCCCAAACTCTCCTCCCAGCGGGCTGCCACATAACATTGAGCAGAGTACCATGTGCTGTACATTAGGTCTTTGTTGGTTATCCCTTTTAAACACAGCAGTGTGTACAGGCAACTGCTAGTTTATTCTCTAAGTCTATGAATTTCTGCTTGTAAGTTCTTTTGTATCATTTCTTTTCAGATTCCACATATTAGGGATGTCATATGATGTTTTTCCTTCTCTGCCTGACTTACTTCACTCAGTGTGACCATCTCTAGATCCATTGCTGTGGCTGGAATGGCATTATTTCATTCTTTTTAATGGCTGAAGAATATTTCACTGTACATATGTACAAGATCTTCTTTATCCATTCCTGTCGATAGACACCTAGGTTGCTTCCATGTCTTTGCTGTTGTAAACAGTGCTGCAGTGAACATGGGGGGTGCAGGTATCTTTTCAGATCGTGCCCAGGAGTTGGATGGCAGGGTCTTCGTATCTCTGGTTTTAGTGTTTTAAGGAATCTCCATATTTTTCTCTCTAGTGGCTGTGCTACTTATTTTAATCATGGTTTTTCCCAGTTCAGCTGAGATATAACTGACAAAATTGTAAGATATTTAGTGTATAACATGATGATTTGATGTCTTGACATACATACTCATTGTGAGAGGATTCTTAAGTATCTGTACAACACAGTGTAATCAACTATATACACAATGTTATTCAACTTATAACTGAAAAAGTTTGTACCTTTTTACCAACTTCTCCTACTTCCCCCTGGGCTTCCCAGGTGGTACTAGTGGTAAAAGAACCCATATGCCAATGCAGGAGATGTAAGGGACACAGGTTTTATCCCTGGGTTGGGAATCTCCTCTGGAGCAGGGCATGGTGATCCATCCAGTATTCTTACCTGGAGAAACCCATGGACAGAGGAGTCTGGCAGGCTACAGTCCATGCGGTTGCAAAGAGTTGGATATGACTGAGTGACTAACACTTTCACTTTCCTACTTCCCCCAAGCCACTAGTAACCACTTTTCTATTCTCTGTTTCTATAAATTTGACACTCTTCCCCCCTCAGATTCCAGTATAAGTGATACTATATAATATTTATCTTTCCATTTCTGGCCTATTTCACTTAGTATAATGCCCTTACGGTCCACTTGTGTTTTCACAGATGATAGAATTTCCTCCTTTTTTTTCGATGCTGAATAGTATCTCCCTGTACATATATGCCATTTTCTTTATCCACTCACCAATCAACAGAAAATAAGTTGTTCTGATACCTCGGCTGTTGTGAATAATGCCGCTATGAACATAGGAGTACAGATATCTCTTTAAGAAAGTGATTTATTTTCCTTAACCACACTTAACCACAAAATAGACCAGGAATCTAAAACTGTGTTAAGAAGCAGTAAGATTGGATGGATAGAAAAAGGACTGACTTGCAAAGAACTGTGGAAATGGTTCACAGAATATAGTGTTTGGGGGTACAAAAGAGATGGGCAGCCAGAAAAGATATTACTTAACATCTAGACCTAGAATAAGGCAAGAATTAGAGAAGCTAGATACTGAAAATATAATTTTCTGCTTAGGTTTCCACCCTGAGCCAATTTTTAAACTTGAAATCTATTGACTGAATCGGTCTCTAGGTTTCTAATACAGAGGAGTTAACAACACTGTGGTGACTATAGATAGTAATGATTCCCTCTAGGCCTTGCCCAAAGGAAAAGGTAGCCAGTTTACTCAGGGACACTGGAGAAAGTGGCTCTTACACATTTTGATACTTATTGGACATAAAGACTAAGGTGGCACTGATACCTGGAAACACAAAGTATCATCATGATCCTGTTCTTAGAAGCTTTACGGGGCCGGGTCATAAATGAAGTGCTAGCTGAAGCCCAGCTCAGAGTGGGCCACCTCAGTCCACAGTGTATCACACTGATCCATTAAAGCAGTGACATCTGGATGAAAAAGCGGTAGCTCAATTGGTGTATCACATATATGTCCAGACTGTGGAAGACAAACACTGTTAAGATGCAGTGACCTTCCACTTCAGTCAGGTTTTATTCAGGGTCATGTCAATCCCTAATCAAAAGGAATGAAACACGGTTCTTGATAGCCCCTGAGTTCTTGAGGCAACATATTAGACATGGGAATACTGTTCCTGTCCGACATGCTGGGTGACACAGATTTGAACGCCAGAGGCTATCCAGTTCTGAGTAGCATCTGAAGCACAAAAGGATTGTACAGCACGTCTTAAATATAAAGGAAGCTGTTCTTCCATTGGGTCAATGTGACACCTTAAGCCTCATGGTGCTAGAGATGTCAGTGATTGGAAAATATACAGTACGTAATATTTGTCAAGTCCCTGTGAAAGGAATGACAACAAAGTCCCCTGGGATTCTGGAACTAAGTCAAACCATCCTCAGCAGATGCATACATACCTTTCTCTAGAAACAGTTCTTGGCATGTTGCTGGGATTTTGGAAAGATGGATCACTAGGTGATAGGCCACCAATTGACAGGACTGCTCCTATGATATGCCTTCTGTCAGACTCTCTGCTATGGTCTGAATGTTTGTATCTACCCCAAATCCGTACGGCACAGTCCTAACTCCTGAAGGCTATGACACTACAAGGTAAGGCTTTCGGGAGGCGACTAGGTCATGAAGGTGGAACCTTCATGAATAGGATTAGTGATCTTATAAAAGGGGCTTCAGAGAGATCCCAGTCCCTTTTACCATGTAAGGTTATAAGAGAATTCATAATCTGGAAGAGAGTCCTCACCCAACCATGCTGGCACCCTGACCTCAGACTTCCAGTCTCCAGAACTATGAAAAATCAATTTCTATTGTTTATAAGCTACCCAGTCAATATTATTTTGTTACAGCAGCTCACACAGACTAACACACCCTTAAGTCATTAAAGTTGGGCAAAGCCAAAGAGCTGTTCATCCTAAAACATAAATACTATATTTGAGATTTAGCAAGAACGGTAGACATAGATGACCTGAGTGAGCAGGATTCCAGACACCCCAGGTCACCCACCATAGTAGCACCAGAGGCTGTTCCACATGTTAGAGGTAAGAAGTCCATACCAGTAGCTAACAGAGATGGAAATTTCACAATTTCTGATTTATGGATAGATAGGTCATTTTTATTTAAAAGCAAATGTGCAGAATGGATGGGAGCTACATGACAGTCACATTCAGGGGTGATTCTGGAAGATATTCAGACAATACCTTCCCAGTGGGCCGAACTGTGAGTAGGGCCATCTACTAAGAAAAACTGGTTTAAGGTAAGAATATGTGCAGATTTTTGGCAGTAACCAATGGCTTGACTAGGCAAAGGCCTAAAAGGAAAAGTAGACATTAAAATGATATAGCTTACCAAGGATTCAGTATCTAAAATTCTATAGCTTTCAACTTGCAAAGAAAGGGTGACTTAGTAAGCTCATCATATTCAGGGAGTTTCCTCAGTGTCAAAAGAAATTTCCCTTCAAAAGTTTCAGTTGGATTTTAAAATATATACTTATGTATAATACAGCTTTCTAGTATAAATGGTGGCATTTTTCTTCTGTGTGTATATATGTATGTACAAAGAAAATATAATGAGCCAAATATTTTCCTCTTTTTGATAGAAAAAGATAGATGTCATAAACCAACGTGCTTGAATTTCTTCCGCTGTGGAATCTTGAAAAGGAAAATGCTAGAGTGTGATGGCATACATGTTGCCACTAGGTTCTTTAATTATCACATTTCTTCTTGGAGCTTAGTATTTTCTTGTAAGCAGCTACTGCAGATTGGGATCTCAGTGATCCAAAAAATTAGATGTGCTTTGAAATGCTTAATATCAGAATTTATTTAAGCATCTGTTAAAGTTTCATTTTTGGAAATTTACTTTTTTTGTTAATTTTTTTATTAGTTGGAAGCATTATTTTCGGACTTTCAGAACTGACATACCTGTAATACTTTATGTAATCACCTGCTTTCTGTATAACAGATGGGAAATCACATACTTTTTCAAAGCATTTTCATCCCCATGGTGCACATTTCCATGCAACCTGATTATACGTCATTGTGAAAGACCAAGAAAAGGAGATATTTTCTCAAATGATAGTAATTTGTTTTTAGGTGCCTAATATAAAGGTACCTAATGTTAACTATTTGCACTTTCTTGCATAACTTATATGTAGTAATTCCTGAGAGTACTGATGTTTTAAGAACTAGTAACATTCATCTGATGAAACCATTACACATAAAGTTTCACAGAGCACTTTTGTGCCCACGTAAGCTTTTGTTTCCACATCAGAGACATTTGATTCCAGTTCTTCAATTTTAAGGAAAAAGATTGAACTACTACAGTAGCATAACTGGTCCTCTAACAGTCATTCTCTCTACTAAGATTTCAAACCTATTACTTCCTAAACTTCCTAAAGTAAATGTCTAAAGAATTTTTTTTTTGGCTTCAGTATAGCTTCCTTTATTTCTTCCTCCTTTATGATATAATTGTCATACAAATTATATATTTATATAAGCACATTGTTTTATAATTATCAATTTATACCAGTGTTCTCTTTTTAACTTTTTATCTTATATTGGAGCATAGTTGATTAACAATGCTGTGTGAGTTTCAGGTATACAGGAAAATGACTCAGTTACACACATATATGTATCTATTCTTTTTCAAATTATTTTCCCATTTAGGTTGCTGCATAATCTTGAGCAGAGTTCCCTGTGCTATACAGAGTTCCTTGTTGGTTATACATTTTAAATATAGCAGTGTGTACATGTCAATCCCAAACTTCCTAAACTACCTAAAGTGTGTTTTCTTGCCTAAGATTCAGTATTTTGATTAAAGAACACTTTGGTGGGAGATGGAAAGTCTTCAAAAGGGGATAATGTATGTTTTTGAACACACTTGTTGTAGAATAATGGTTAAGTACAATTGAAAAAGAGCTCACCATTATAATCAGATATTTTATGGGTAGAATAGATTTTTGAGACCAGCTTGGAAAAATAAACAGTGCACAATAGTACTTTAATAGAAAAGAGCTCCTTAGTCCTAAATGGCTGAATTCAGAGAAAAAAAATTAGTAGAACAATTTTACAATATGGAGATTGTCTATATGTTCAGTAATACCTATATCCAGAGGATTATATATTAATTTAGAGAGATTCTTATTGATATTTTTGTCATAGATAATAAGACAGAGCCAGCTGGGAAGCATGTATACACACTAATTTGGAAGCAAAGAGAGTTCAGGTTCTTTGTAGCATGCTCATAACTCTTTGTGAAATGTTATTAGTGTATATTGGGATGATGATTCATTAGCTTTCTACATTAGCAAAATATCATTCCTCACAAACATAAATGCTCATTTATTCATACATTACTTGAGTCCTTTCATGCCAGACACTGAAGATGCATGACAGAATAAGATGCTGTTTGCAAGAAGCAGCTTCTAGAATACTATGGTAATCCAACAGATATGGGCACAAATGCATGACAGTTCAGTAGAATAAATTCAATAGTAAGAAACACGATGCACAGCACTGTCACACATACGGTGGTAATCAACTCCAAACATGATTACAGAGGAGTTGGTCAAGCCATCCTTGTCAGGCAGACGAGGAATACAAAGCGTGTGTGTGTGCGCGCGCATGCATGTCTGTGTGAGAGAAAGTATTCCTAGCTGAAAGGAATGGGTATGTAAAATATCTACTCTATTAAAACAAAAAATAAGTTTAAAAGAGATGAAGCAAGAAATTTACATAGGAACCACCAGAAAAAAAAAGGATTTGTAAGCTAACTTAGGCCTTACAGTATAAGAAATTAGGGGTCATAAGCATTATAAGCAGGAGTATCAAGCTAAAGTTTGTATTTTAGAGGGAAGACTTGGATGGCAATACGAAGAATAAAGAAGAAAAGGGCAAGACTAGAAGCAGGAGGGTATGTAATAATTTGCAAAAGAGTTGATGAGAAATTAAGTTAACATTTAAAAGAAAAGAATAATAGAGTTGAAACATAGCAATAAGTCAAGACAGGACTCCATAATTAACCTGACACAGGGAAAATAACTGGGGAAGGTTCTGGCATGACTCTTAAGTTCCTGTTTGGGAAATAGAAAAATCCACTGAAAGAAAATAACAAATTTGGGGAAAATATGATTAGTTGAATTCATAAAATGATATACTTGAAATGTTCCTCAGAGATTTAGGTCAATTATTTAATGAACTACTTAATATGTACCATAAATATTAATATGACTGGCCTGGGTTAAAAAAAGATTTAGTAGCTACTATTGAAAAGGTTGGATCAAAATTATAAAAGGGTTGTTAATGCTAAATAAAAAATATTCTAAAGGATCAGTTACAAAGATATTGATGTCTAAGAGAAAGAAAAAGAGGATCAACTTTTCTTTAATTAAGAGAACAGAAAGAGAGGTATGAGTTGGGAGAATATACTGTTTTGGAATCTGAATATGTAAAAAGAAAGAGTGTCAAACTCTTGAAAGCTCAAGTAAGACAAAGAAGAATCCCACTGAAATAGCAATCAGATTGTTGTCTGCTGTTGCCTCTAGGGCTGGTGTATATGCTAGACTGCAATGACCTATGAATCATGAGTGGGAATTATTCTTGCAATTTGTGTGCCTGAGATGGAAAGAAAAAAGGCATGAGACGTTAAAGGAGGGTAATTTAAGAACCAAACATTTGAATAGATTACAGTATGAAAAACTAGTAGAGAGGTAGTGATTTCATTATAGGAAAAGAAGATATGATAAATAGAATACCTTATATGAGCTGGGAAGTGGATGGCATATATACAACTCAGTCTTCACTACAGACTATTAGAAGAGGCAAGTATTTTATAGATGCAGATTTAAGAATAAAGTGGATAGATTTGCAGAATTTTTTAAATAATGAAACAAACATTTGCAAAAGTCTCCAAAGAGTATGGGACCTGATGCTGATCAGACAGAACTGATAAACAGTATTATACATCCAACAACACTAGGAAATCATAATTTTTTATTTAAATTATGTGATCAAATACAATTACATTTCCTTTGTAACTCAGTTTTTTTCAGTATAAGATTATGGATTAGGATCAGTTCAGGGCTGATGGATTGAATACTGAGCTCCACAAATTAATGTTATAAATGATTTTGTGTGTTTAACATGAGTTTGAGCAAGCTCCAGGAGATGGTGAAGGATGGTGAAGGACAGGGAAGCCTGGAGTGTTGCAGTCCATGGGGTTGCAAAGAGTCAGACACAACTAAGTAACTGAACAATAACAACAACAATGTTTACTATATACATGTATATGTGTGTATACACACATATATAATACATATATAGATATATGCATATATATGTATACACATATTACCAGCCAATATTTCAGTGCACAATGATACTGGAACCCAATAATATTACAAAATAATTTAAAGAGAATTTTAATGTAAATTTTATTTGGTAACATGTTTAATAAGTTGTGGTGCTATGGAAAATTGGTCTTTGGATCACCAGTCAGTGATTTCTGCTATGCTACATTCACACTCACCCAGCTGCCTATTAAATCCATTTCTTGTTATCAGCAGGGTATGGCTAATAAATGTTAACCAAAGAACACCTTTTAAAAAAAGGAAGCTCAAATAAGCCACAGATTTTGAAAAGATTCAGTATGAAACCTAGCACATGAATGTGTTCATTGTTGCTTTTTCCAATCATCTACTTTACTTTTTTGACAGAATTTGCTAAGACCTCTTTAAAATGTAGCCTTTAACACTATAAAAACAAAAATGTCTCATTTAGATATTTTTCAATCTTTAACCAATAAAGTCAAGGAAGGTCTGCAAAATTATAATAATATTGCTTACATTAACAAGCTTTCCATGTATATCAGCTACATATGTAAGTCAGAATTTCCTTATTGTTTATTTTACATTATCATCCTAAAGTTACCATAAATCTCTTGATTTGGGAATTTCTATAGAGAAAGATCACAGAAATGCACACATAATATACTTGCCTGCAAATCAAATAGATTTGAGATGATATGCCAAGATATTGAATGGCTTTGCTAACACATTTAAAAATGAAAGGTCAAACTTTGTTGGGAAGAATTATCTAGGTCAATCTGTTAATTAGAAATAATGAAAAGCCTAAAGCTGAACTTGCACATCTATCACTTGGTAGAATCAAAATATCTTAAGCAAACACAATTTTAAATCCACACACATTAAGCATATCAACATATTTATTAACTAGAATTACAATAGCACTGGATTTATCAGACCCAAACAATCTTCTTGTTATAACAATCCACATGCATTTTTGAATCCAAAACACTTCCTTAAAGCCAGTGACTCAAAATAGTAGTGACTCATAATAGTAAACGGCCCTTCATCCTTTCTCCTTCCATCTCTTCCTTTCTCCTCCCTTCCCCCTGCTTTTTTCTCTTTCTCTCTTTTTGAACCCACTGTAAATAAATACTTCTGTAAAATACAATACGTTCACTGCTGATTTCCACCAATTTCTATTGAATCGTCTTATTTGTGCCAAGATGCCCTCATCTTTCCTCTTCCAAAAAACCCATGTCTGTGTAATTGCCCCATTGTAACCAATACTACTAAAATATGTGAAGAGTCAGAGATTTTACCCTACTTGTAAGCTCACAAGTTAACCCGCTAAATTTCATAGATGCTGGGGGAAGACAGGAGACTCCTGGGTCAAAGATAAAGGACTTACTACTCACAGCACAGTAAGCAGCAGACCATATGTATGTTTCCCTTGTATCGAGTTCCAGGGGAAGCGCAAGTGAACCCTGGTAGGTGTCCTTTAGAGAGAGGAACGCTAAGCTTAGGGAACCTTTCAAACTAGGGAATATGTATGTCTTCAGATCTGCTTATGAGAGTTATTATCTTTATTATCCCAGACAATAAACAAGCCTGTTCTTTGCTTTAGAGGGAGACACCATCTTTAACATCAAGGCTTTCTGCTATACAAACACACTCAAAATGGCAATCAGGAACAAAAGCAATCAATGATCCTGCTCTGCTCACAAAAAAAATGAAACAACAACAACAAAAAAAATGTGAGACCGGTGGAGACTGGCTGCCAACAGTGAGATTTTGTCTTGGATTTTTTCAAATAATCCCTAGGTGACTGGGATTTTTTGCCATCCTACCTTATGCCTCTAACTTAACATAGTGTTCCATGTCCTTAAACCTTTAACCTAAGTGAATGGATTTTACCTGTCCTTACCTTTTTTGCTGTCAGTGGACATATCCACTTACAAAATCTAGGGCAACTAGGACACTTTTAGATAATGGTTAATTCTGTTTACTTGACTCAGTCCTGCAGAGAATGTAGGCTTTGTTTGTATATTTACTTTCTGAAGTTTTTTTTTTTTTTTTGTATGCCATTTGCCAGCGCCCCTCCAGACACAGTGTCCCCCAGCGTGCCCGGCACGTGTGGATCTGCCTTCAGCGGTCCTGGGCTGCCCCACGGCGTTCTGCACTCCCCGAGGGCGGGCGTGTCTGCGTGGCGCCCTGCAGGGCATGGGTGTGGGGCCTCAGCCTGATGGAGTGCCAGGGGCGCCGGACCGGAGGGTTGGAAGCCCTGCGGGTGCCAGGCCGCCAGGGTCCCATGCAGAGCAGTTTTTTTCAACTCTCCTACTGCGTCTCATCCGGGCCCACCACCACCTGGAGAGACCTCTTCCAGATCCACCAAGATTGCAACCCAGGCGCAGTTCCAGAGCCTCCAGTTGGAACCTCAGCCTTCCAGTGAGGAGCGCAGGACAGCACGCGCCTCTGCCCGTGGAGCAGGTGCCACACACCTAGGATCACAGGGTTCATCCCACTGAGGACAGGAATACCTCTTCTGTAATTGGTTTCCCCTGGATACTGCTGTCCAAACCCTGGCTGAAATTCACTGTATGCAAATCAGAAGACACTGTTTTGCTGAGCCTTGCGCATGTCGGGTCTGCTGCCCCATCCTTCTCCAACTGTAGATTAGTTTGCATGGGATTGAAATGACCTCCAGTGAGGGCCTGGAGCCAGCAGCTGAGAGGAGATACCCCTCTGATACAGCCAAGGTCAGGAGCTGTGGCTGCACTTGGCTGCCACTTCCCTGGACTGGTCCTGAGGAGATACCCCACATCCAAGGTCAGAGAAATCCCATTAAGATGGTAGGCACTGGAGCGGCTGTAAAGAGATATGCCATGTCCAAGGGCAAAGGAGAAGCCCCAGCAAGACTGTGGGAGAGGTGAATTCACATTCAGAATCAAACCCCATTCCCTCCAGATATGCTCAGAGGGCTCAAACAAACCTTGTGGGCACCAGGACCCAGGGACGTCACAGAGACTGAGACAGAACTGTGTTTGAACATCTACTGTGGAGGTATGGGTCACCAGAGGACTGCCACAGGGGCAGGGGCTCTGGGTGCAGCAGACTTGGGTATGGCATAAGCCCTCTTGCAGGAGGTCACCATTAACCCCACCATAGAGCTGCCAGAACTTACATAGGGCTGGGAAATAGACTTGGAGAGGAGAAACAGAACCTTGTGCACCAGGACCCAGGAGAAAGGAGCAGTGACCCAAAAAGAGACTTTCCCAGACTTGCCTGTGAGTGTCCAGGAGTCTCCAGCAGAGGCGTGGGTCAGCGGTGGCCTGCTACAGGGTTGGGCACACTGAGCATAGCAGCAAATGCATGGGCTCTTTTGAAGGAGGTCACCATTATCTTCATGACCTCCACCATAGTTTGGCCCCAGGTAAATAGCTGGTAGGGAACACAGCTCCAGTCATCAACAGAAAATTGGATTAAAGATTTACTGAGCATGGCCCTGCCCATCAGAACAAAACCCAGTTTCCCCCTCAGTCAGTCTCTCCCATCAGGAAGCTTCCAGAAGCCTCTTATCCTTCTCCCTCAGAGGGCAGACAGACTGAAAACCACAATCACAGAAAACTAACCAATCTGATCACATGGACCACAGCCTTGTCTGACTCAATGAAACTATGAGCCATGCCATGTAGGGCCACCCAAGAAAGACAGGTCAGGGTGGAGAGTTCTGACAAAATGTGGTCCTCTGGAGAAGGGAATGGCAAACCACTTCAATATTCTTGCCTTGACCCTATGAAAAGTATGAAAAGGCAAAAAGATAGGATAGTGAAAGATGAACTCCCCAGGTTGGTAGGTGCCCAACATGCCACTAGAGATCAGTGGAGAAATAACTCCAGAAAGAATGAAAAGACAGAGGCAAAGGAAAAACAACACCCAGTTGTGGATATGACTGATGATGGAAGCAAGGTCCAATGCTGCAATATTGCATAGGAACCTGAAATGTTAGGTCAATGAATAAGGGTAAATTGGAAGTGGTCAAACAGGAGATGGCAAGAGTGAACATCAGCTTTTTAGGAATCAGCAAACTAAAATGGACTGGAATGAGTGAATTTGACTAGATGACCATTATAGCTACTACTGTGGGCAAGAATCGCTTAGAAGAAATGGAGTAGCCATCATATCAACAAGAGCCTGAAATGCAGTACTTGGATACAATCTCAAAAACAGAATGATCTCTGTTTCTTTCCAAGGCACCCCAATCAATATCATGATAATCCAAGTCTATGCCTCAACCAGTAATCCTGAAGAAGCTGAAGTTGAACGGTACTATGAAGACCTACAAGATCTTCTAGAACTAATGCCCAAAAAAGATGTTTTTTTTCATTATAGGGGACTTGAATGCAAAGTCAAGAAACACCTGGAATAACAGGCAAATTTGGTCTTGGAGTACAGAATGAAGCGGGGCAAAGGCTAATAGAGATTTGCCCAAAGAATGCACTGGTCATAGCAAAAACACTCTTCTAACAACACAAGAGAAGACTCTACAAATGGTGGCCATCACCAGACAGCCAACACTGAAACCAGGTTGACTATATTCTTTGCAGCTAAAGATGGAGAAGCTCTTCAGAGTCAGCAAATCAAGACCAGGAGCTAACTGTGGCTCACATCATGAACTTGTTATTGTCAAATTCAGACTTAAATTGAAGAAAGTAGGGAAAACCACTAGACCATTCAGGTATGACCTAAATCAAATCCCTTACAATTACACAGTGGAACTAAGAAGTAGATTTAAGGGACTAGATCTGATAGACAGAGTGCCTGATGAACTATGGATGGAGGTTTGTGATATTACACAGGAGACAGGGATCAAGAGAATCCCCAAGAAAAAGAAATGTAAAAAAGTAAAATTGCTATCTAGGAGGCTTTACAAATAGCTGTGAAAAGAACAGACACAAAAGGCAAAGGAGAAAAGGAAAGATATACCCATTTGAATGCAGAGTACCAAAGAATAGCAAGGAGAGATAAGAAAGCCTTCTTTAGTGATCAGTGCAAAGAAATAGAGGGAAACAATAGAATGGGAAAGACTAGAGATCTCTACAAGAAAATTAGAGATAATAAGGGATTCATTCAAAGATGGACACAATAAAGGACAGAAATGGTATAGACCTAACAGAAACAGAAGATATTAAGAAGAGGTGGCAAGAATACACAGAAGAACTATACAAAAATATCTTTGCAACCCAGATAATCACAATGGTGTGATCACTCACCTAGAGCCAGATATCCTGGAATGAGAAGTCAAGTGGGTCTTAGGAAGCATCCCTATGAACAAAGCTTATGGGGTTGATGGAATTCCAGTTGAGCTATTTCAAATCCTAAAAGACTATGCTTTGAAAGTGCTGCACTCAATATGCCAACAAATTTGGAAAACTCAGCAGTGGGCACAGGACTGGAAAAGGTCAGTTTTCATTCCAATCCCAAAGAAAGGCAATGCCAAAGAATGCTCAAACTACCACACAATTGCACTCATCTCACATGCTACTTAAGTAATGCACAAAATTCTCCAAGCCAGGCTTCAACAATACTTGAAAAGTGAACTCCCAGATGTTCAAGCTGGTGTTAGAAAAGGCTGAGGAACCAGAGATCAAATTGCCAACATCCGCTGGATGATCAAAAAAGCAAAAGAGTTACAGAAAACATCTATTTCTGCTTTATTGACAATGCCAAAGCCTTTGACTGTGTGGATCACAATAAACTGTGGAAAATTCTGAAAGAGATGGGAATACCAGATCACCTGACCTGCCTCTTGAGAAATCTGTATGCAGGTCAGGAAGAAACTGTTAAAACTGGACACAGAACAACAGACTGGTTCCAAATCAGGAAAGGAGTACATCAAGGCTGTATGTTGTCACCCTGATTATTTAACTTATATGCAGAGTACATCATGAGAAACCCTGGGCTGGATCAACCACAAGCTGGATTCAAGATTGCTGGGAGAAATATCAATAACCTCAAATATGCAGATGATACCACCCTTATAGGGCAGAAAGTGAAGAACGAAAGACCATCCTGATGAAAGTGAAAGAGGAGAATTAAAAAGTTGGCTTAAAGCTCAACATTCAGAAAACTGAGATCATGGCATCTGGTCCCATCACTTCATGCCAAATAGATGGGGAAACAGTGGCTGACTTTATTTTGGGGGGCTCCAAAATCACTGCAGATGGTGACTGCAGCCTTAAAATTAAAAATTGCTTACTCCTTGGAAGGAAAGTTATGACCAACCTAGACAGCATATTAAAAAGCAGAGACATTACTTTGCCAACAGAGGTCTGTCTAGTCAAGGCTATTGTTTTTCCAGTAGTCATGTATGGATGTGAGAGTTGGATTAGAAAGAAAGCTGAGAGCCAAAGAATTGATGCTTTTGAACGGTAGTGTTGGAGAAGACTCTTGAAAGTCCCTTGGACTGCAAGGAGATCCAACCAGTCCATCCTAAAGGAAATCAATCCTGAATATTCATTGGAAGGACTGATGATGAAGTTGAAAGTCCAATACTTCAGCCACCTGATGTGAGGAACTGACTCATTGGAAAAGACCTTGGTGTTGGGAAAGATTGAATACGGGAGGGAAAGGGGACAACACAGGATGAGATGGTTGGATGGCATCACCCACTCAGTGAACATGAGCTTGAGTAAACTCCAGGAGTTGGTGATGGACGGGGAGGACTAGTGTGCTGCAGTCCACGGGTTCGCAAAAAATTGGACATGACTGAGCAACTGAACTGAACTTGCTTTATATTTTAGAATTGACATCGTCAGCCTATTCCTTATGTAAGAATCAATTTATATAAGATCCTTATACATCTCTCTACAGTCCATGGGTTTCCAAAAAATTGGACATGACTGAGCAACTGAACTGAACTTGCTTTATATTTTAGAATTGACATTATCAGCCTATTCCTTATGTAAGAATCAATTTATATAAGATCCTTATACATCTCTCTAGAGTCTCTCCTACAGACTGTAGAGAGATGTATAACTTCACTCATTCTCTTTCCCCTAATCATAATTCTGGCTCTTCTTGCAGCCAGACCAGTCTCAGTGATGAGAATCTATGAAGGTCTGTATTTAATTGTATAGTGTTTACTTTTGTATTGCTTCATCTTGTTACAGGACCCTTTATATTTAACTATACTTCATTATTAATGTGTTTTTATTAGTTTCTGAGCAGCAGGGATAAAGTGATAATTGCTGCTTAATTTCTTTGGTACACTGGCTGGCAGAGCACTGCTATATTAAAAAGATAAATAAGCACTGTTTGGTTATTTGATTATGTTGCAATGTTTTGTAATATTCAGACAAAGCAGAGAAACTTGAAAGAAAAATGTCTTCTACTGAAGTGATACCATTCTCATTTCTTAAAAAGAAAGTAGGCTTGTGTTTGTTTCATCTGCCAAATTGCTACATATTCTAAGCCATATTAGGGCTCTGTGGAGCACAAACTACACTTCAGTTTTTTTAACTTTTAATTAGAATTGTGATACCATGGATCAGAGAAATATTCAAATAAACAATTTACTATGAAAGTGAATATGAAAAAGCAGCATTGGAAATTTAGTCTGAAGCCAGAAAATATAGAAAATAATTCAAAATTCTTTTTGTAAATGTTGACCAATCCATTTATTCCATTAAAATTTTATATTTTATTTTAAAAAATCTATTACCTATATAAATTATGAAAGTAGAAATGCTTATTTAAGCTAGCAAATCAGTTCAAAGTATAAAGCACATGTTCTTAATCTACTTCCACCATATTGAATTAACCAATAACAAGATGAGGTGTATTTTTCCATACTTTCATGAATTCTCATATGGATATACATAAAAATGTACACATTGTGTATGCATGGTTTACTGGTATAGTTGTTTACAATAAAGTCTGTTAGCTGTTATACACGTTAATGTATTTTTATAATTTATATAAATTCCTGAGCTTAAAAATATAATGGCCTTTTTTTTCATTAAATTAATATGCATCTAATTCAAATTTGATATAATTATTAATAACTTTGCACTGATTATTATTATTATTTTTTGCTATAAATATAATAAAATCCATGTACAGAAAGATCCTTACAGAATGAAACAACTGACAAAGGATCATCTACAGGACATACAAATAGCTCATACAGCTCAATATTAGGAAAACAAAAAGGCCAACCAGAAAATGGGCAGAAGACCTAAATAGATATTTCTCCAAAGAAGACATACAGATGGCCAATAAACACATGAAAAGATGTTCCTCATCACTAAATGTTAGAGAAATACAAATAAAAACTAACAATGTGGTATCACTTCACACCAGACAGAATGACCATCATCAAAAAAATCTACAAATGCTGGAGAGGATATGGACAAAGGGAACCCTTCTACACTATTGATGGGAATGTAAACTAATACAGCTATTATGGAGAACAGTATGGGTATTCCTTAAAAAAACTAGGAATACATCTACCGTATGACCCAGCCACTCCACTACTGGGCATATACTCTGAGAAAACCATAATCGAAAAAGACACATACATCCCAATGTTCATGAAAGTGAAAGTGAAAGTCACGCAGTCGTGTCCGACTCCTTGAGAACCCATAAACTATTCAGTCTGTGGAATTCTCCAGGCCAGAATACTGGAGTAGGTAGCCTATCCCTTCTCCAAAGTCTTCCCAACCCAGAAATTGACCCAGGGCCTCTTGCATTGCAGGTGGATTTTTTACCAGCTGAGCTACCAGGGAAGGACATGGAAGCAACTTAGATGTCCATCAACTAATGAATGGATAAAGAAGATGTGGTACATATATACAATGGAATATTAGCCACAAAAAAATGAATGTGAGTCAGTTCTAGTGATGTGGATGAACCTAGAGCCTGTTTTACAGAGTGAAGTAAGTCAGAAGGAGAAAAATAAATATAGTATATTAATGTATATATATGGAATCTAGAAAAATTGTGTTGATGAACCTGTTTTTAGGGAAGGAAACACAGATGTAGAGAATGGACTTGTGGACAAAGTGGAGGAGGGAGAGAATCAGAAGAAAGGAGAAAGTAGCATCAACATATATACACTATGCCGTAAGATGGACAGTTGGTGAGAAGTTGTTGTGTAGCACAAGAAGTCTAATCTGGTGCTCTGTGATGACCTGGAGGGATGAGATGCGATAAGGCGAGGGGAGAGAGGCTATGTAGAGAGAGAATGTATGTATAATTATGGCTGATATTCATTGTTGTATGGTAGAGACCAATATAACATTGTAAAAAAAATTTAATTAAAAAAATAATAAAAAATTTTAAAAGATTACAAAAGATCCTTGCAGTAAAAATTCCTGCATGTATGTTATATTTTGGCTATTTTATTTCTGTAAGGTCATTTAAAAATATGGCATTTCTGGGTCAAATATTATAGTATTTTAAATTTTAACAGTTATTGACAGATTTTTTTTATGCCAATTCCCAGTTTACTTCCAAAGATCACTCAAATTTCAACTCTATCCACCACAATGAGAATTCTCCCCATTACTAGATGGTATTTCCTTTTAACAATTTTTGGCAAGCTAATGTGCTATATTTTAATTTGTATTTCTCTGATTACTAATAGTAAGTATCTTTTCATATGTTTCTGGCCATTTAGACTCCCTGTGTTGGAAACACCCATTTCCTTTGGCCAATATTACTGATTGTCTTTTAATTAGTTTGCATTTGTTATTCTTATGATAAGCATAGATGCATATTTGCTATTCTTTATGGTAAGCATTAATCCTTTGCTATCATTGTGCTGCAAATATTTCTCAAGCTAATTTTTTTCTACATATACACTAGTTTGGGTAATTTTTGCTATACAATTAAACAAATTATATGTGGTGCCATATGCCTTCCATTTTGTTTATAGAAAATGAGATTCCTATATTGCATTGCATATATAAATATACAAATAAATATATATCTATCCATACTAGAAGCACCTTACTGTTGTTTAGTCACAAAGTCATGCCCAACTCTTCGTGACCCCATGGACTATAGACCACCAGGTTCCTCTATCCATGGGATTTCCCAGGCAAGAATATTGATGGGGGTTGCCATTCCCTTCTCCAAGATCTTCCTGACCAACAGATCAAACCCCAATCTTCTGAACTGCAGGCAGATTCTTTAGCACTGAGCCACCAGGGAAGCCCTCACCAGAAGCACCTACTATGTTATAAATGTTGCATTTTCACATTAATCCTTTTAACAACCATAAATCACTATGAGAAATATCCGTGAACTGTTCTTGAAAATTTTTTGAACAGTTATTAGTGAATTCACCAATGCTGGTGAATTTCAAAGAATTTCATCAATGAATGGCATGAGGATTCCTACCAACATTGGATGAGGGGAACTGGTACAACCTTCCATTCTTAATTCATCAGTATAGCTAATAGAGCAGAAGTCATCAGGACTGAATGCTTTAGTTGCTCACCTGTGATTGAGCTTAGTGTTTTCATTTGATTTTCTCTTGATATAAAATTCAGATCTCTATATCTAGTCTCATACTCTTCTAAGAATTTCAGATTTATAGTCAAATTAGATGTAGCTTACTAATGAGTATTTTTGATCAATTGCTCATATAAAATCGTTTATATATACAGCAAGGGTAAGCATTTAAAATTCAGATTAAGGCTCTTCTATGTTTAAACCTCTACATTCTTTTTCTTTTACATTTAGACTTAAATATGGAATCCTTACCTTCATTTGCAAAGCCCTACATCTTCTAACACTAGCTTATCTCTCCTACCCTTGTCATATTATTCTATTTGCTCAGGATTCTCTAGACACAGAGGCCTTTTGCGTCCTTAAAAAGAGCAAGCTTGTTCATTCTCTCATGCCAGCATTCTTTATCATGTATCAGCCTAAACACAGCCTCTTCGGAAAAGCTCTCCCAGTGAATCCAATCTGAAGTAGACATGAGAAACTTTCTATTGCTTCTGATTTTTAATTACATGTATGCCAATGTATTTTTGTGTTTGCATGTTTTGTCTTTTCCAAATAGATCCCTAGGCATTCCCCCCCGCCAAAAAAAAAGTACAACATTGTTCAGAATTTTACAGGTAAGAGATGGAACAGAGATTCAAAGTCATGTAAATTAGATTCAAACACATGTAAACTAAAAACCACAATCACAGAAAACTCACCAAACTGATCACATGGGTCACAACCTTATTTTACTCAATGAAACTATGACCATGCCGTGTAGGGGCACCCAAGAGAAAGGGTCATGGTGGAGAGTTCTGACAAAACATGGTCCCCTGGAGAAGGGAATGGTAAACCACATCAGCATTCTTGTCTTGAGTATCCCATGAACAGTACAGGAAACAAATGAGTGACTGAAGAACAAAAATAAAACTAAATTCAATGCCCATCTATTAACCAGCATTTTGAGTGGATTGATAAGAAGAGTGTGGTCAAGAATGTGATATGCTGTTAAGAGTCATTAAGTGAAATAAACTCTAATCTCATGGATGGAGGAGCCTGGTAGGCTGCAGTCCATGAGGTTGCTAAGAGTGGGACACGACTGAGCAACTTCACTCTCACTTTTCCCTTTGATGCATTGGAGAAGGAAATGGCAACCCACTCCAGTATTCTTGCCTGGAGAACCCCAGGGACGGAGGAGCCTGGTGGGCTGCCATCTATGGGGTCGCACAGAGTCGGACACGACTGAAGCGACTTAGCAGCAGCAGCAGCAGGGTTTATAAGATTCAGTAAAACTAATTGTTTAAAATCTGCATAAGCTATTAATTTCCCAGGAGTGATGGTGGCAGTCACCATTGTATTCAACTGAAGTCTGAGTAGTAAAGAAGTTTTGAGGGATGCTATACAGCAACAAAGTTTGCTTAAGAATGAAAGGACCCAGAGAGATGATAAAGGGAGGGAGGTGGGAGGGGGGTTCAGGGTTGGGAACTCATGTACACCTATGGTGGATTCATGTCAATATGGCAAAACCAATACAGTATTGTAAAGTAAAAAAAATTAAAAAAAAAAAAGAATGAAAGAAACCATCTGAGACAGAAAAGACCTGAGTCTTAGATGTTGAAGGGGAGGAATCAAGAGACGATGCTGAGGTCAGAAGAATGGTGAGACTTCTTAAATCAGGTTCTCATGAAGATGGAAGAAATGTAAGTGAATGAGATGAATCAAGGAACAGATTTAACATCATTTGGAGAAAACACAGACGGTAGTGCGTAACAGTAAGTAACTTGGAGTTGAGCAGACCTAATTTAAAACTATAATTCACATCAGCTGCCTTCACTGCAAAAGGAAAGGAGCAATAGCTATTTTAAAGGGTTGTTCTATGGATTTGAGAAAATCAGAGTACAGTATGCACTGTAATGCTTAGAGCACAGTAGGAACTCAGTAAGTGGTAGCTATCATAATGTAACTGTTAGCCATTTTCCACTATGTTAGCAAGGTAATGCCCCAAATCCTTCGAGCTAGGCTTCAATAATATGTGAACCAAGAACTTCCAGATGTTCAAGCTGGATTTAGAAAAGGCAGAGGAACCAGAAATCAAATTACCAACATTCACTGGAATATAGCAAAAGCAAGAGAATCCCAGAAAAAACATCTACCTTTGTTTCACTGACTATGCTAAAGTGTTTGACTGTGTGGATCACAACAAACTGTGGAAAATTCATAAAGAGATGGGAATACAAGACCACCTTACCTGCTGAGAAACCTCTATGCAAGTCAGAAGCAACAGTGAGAATCAAGCCTGAAACAACAGGCTGGTTCCAAATTGGGAGAGGAGTATGTCAAGGCTGTATATTGTCACTCTGCTTATTTAACTTATATTCAGAGTACATTATGCAAAATGCCTGGCTAGAGGAAGCTCAGGCTGGAATCAAGATTGCCAGTAGAAACGTCAATAAATTCAAATATGCAGATGATACCATCCTTATGGCAGAAAGCGAAGAGGAACTAAAGAGCCTCTTGAAGAAAGCAAAAGAGGAGAGTGAAAAAGTTGGCTTAAAACTCAACAATCAAAAAATGAAGATCATGACATCTCGTCCCATCACTTCAAGGCAAATAGATGGGAACAGTCTGTCAATGGAAACAGTGACAGACGTTATTTTGGGGAGTGGCTCCAAAATCACTGCAAATGGTGACTGCAGCCATGAAATTAAAAGATGCTTGCTCCTTGGAAGAGGAGCTATGACCAGCCTATGCAGCATATTAAAAAGCAGAGATATCACTTTGCTGACAAATGTCCATATAGTCAAAGCTATGGTTTTTCCAGCAGTCATGTATGGATATGTGTTGCACAACAAAGAAATCTGAGCATCAAAATTAATGCTTTCAAACTGTGGTGCAGGTAAAGACTCTTAAGAGTCCCTTGGACTGCAAGGAGATCAAACCAGTTAACCTTAAAGGAAATCAACCCTGAATATTCATTGGAAGGACTGATGCCGAAGCTGAAGCTCCAATACTTTGGCCACCTAATGCAAAGAGCTGACTCATTGGAAAAGACCCTGAAGCTGGGAAAGATTGAGGGCAGGAG
This sequence comes from Oryx dammah, assembly GCF_014754425.2. Classification (NCBI taxonomy): domain Eukaryota; kingdom Metazoa; phylum Chordata; class Mammalia; order Artiodactyla; family Bovidae; genus Oryx; species Oryx dammah. Next base: position 20,202,164 of record NW_024070196.1, read on the forward strand.
GAGAAGGGGGAAACAGAGGATAAGATGGTTAGATGACATCACTGACTCAATGGATATGAGTTTGAGCAAGCTCCTGGAGATAGTGAAAGAAAGGGAAGCCTGGCGTGCTGCAGTCCATGGGATCTCAAAGAGTCAAACGTGACTGAGTGACTTAACAACTAAACAAGTCATGTCACTGGTAAGTGCTGATGACTGGAATCTCAAAGGATGTACAGAAGAGCTTGTTTGCAGGGTAGGAAAAGAGATGCAGACACAGAGAAAGGATGTGTGGACACAAGGGGAGATGGGGAGGGTGAGACAAATTGGGAGAGTAGGATTGACATATACACATTATTGTGTGTAAAACAGACAGCTAGAGGGAAGCTGCTGTATAGCATAGGGAGCTCAGTTTGGTGTTCTGTTATTACCTAGAGGGAAGGGGTGGGGAGGTTGGAATGGAGGTTTAATTGGGAACAGATATATGTATGCATATAGCTGATTCACTTTGTCATACAGCAGAAACTAACATAATATTGCAAAGCACTTAATCTCTGATAAAAAAATTTAATATATAAAAAAAATTTGGACCTTCAGTACAAAAGCTAGTGACTTAATCACCATCTACCCTGCCCTCCAGGATAAAGTTCTCCCTAGACGTCTTCCTGTGCCTGTATCTTAAAAGTGAGCATGTTTTTTCTACCTGCAAACAGGGCAATGCTAATATTTCTGATACTGTTTCACCTGAGTTTTTGAAGAGAAAGGCAAACATGAAATTAGGTAGGAATGACACACTGTGAGAGTATCATTAATAGTAAAGAACAAGGTGGATGCTGAACTTCTGTTTATTGATATTACAGGATTAATTCATATCACATAATCTAAGGGCAATGATCTCACTCTTCAAGAAAGCAGTTCAATTTTAGGCTGTCATATTTGCCCCTGGGAAAAAACTTAGTTGGTAGCAAATGAAATTCACTCAACAAAAGGAAAATAAGTTCAGAATTTAGTAAATATGTAGCATCTTTTGCATCTTCTTTGGCCTTGCTTTGGCCCTGCATGTTATTATATCTTCCATATACATGTTTTCTCTTTAAGAGTATGGACTTTAGATTCAGCCCCATCAGGTCAAATCCTTGATCTACACTCTATAAATTTTGGCATTTTTGACAGGTTATATAGCCTGTGTGACCCTGACTTTATTCATCTGTAGTAAGTGGCAATAAAACCTGCATCACAATCCATCTGATAAAATGAAATGGAATAATGCAAGTTTCACACCTTGTATACAACAGCAAGCTGAATACCTTGGACAGACTTGCTTTTATCTCTTCTTTGTCCATTTTCTCTAATCATGGGATTTTAACTATGCCTTCAATGAAGACAATTCTCAAAAGCACATTTCTAGCTTCATATGTTAAATTGCATATTTTTTATTCTTCAAAGGCAAAGCAAATAATGTATCCCAAATCATAAGTTTTACAAGCAAACCATGACAACAGCATTTCCTCCTTTAAATCTTCTAGTATCTTATTTTTCTCATGATATTTTTTCAGCTTTACTTTAATCTTTTACCAGATATAGACTGTGTAAATCATAATCCAAGCCCAAGTCATTTTTAATCAGTTGTAGTTCAGTCTCTAAGTTGTGTCCAGCTTTTTGTGACCCCAAGGACTCCTTCAGGCTCCTCTCTCTATGGGCTTTACCAGGCAAGAACACTGAAGTGGGTTGCCATTTCCTTCTCCAGGGAATCTTCCCGATCCCGGGATTGAACCCGCATCTGCTGCACTGGCAGGCAGATTCTTTACCACTGAGCCATCAGACATAATTATTAATCCAATGACTATTATTATGCCAGGTTGGCACCATGGAGATGTCTTGACAGAAGAAGCTATATAAAACATAGCAAATTTATTTATTAATTATAGTTACCAATGAAAACTAAAATGTAGATATGAAGATGGATTTTGGCAGTTATCAATATGCTAATTATATTCACAAGACGACCACTGAAAATACCTTTGACTATTCTAGAGTAATACATTCAAGGGGGTAAAAAGAACGTTGTACATTTTGACTGCCATTCATTATTTACATGGGTTTGTTGTGTTTGTTTCTTTTCATAAAAAAAGAGTCACTCCATTCATATAACCACATAGTTTTAAGACAGAGCATATCTAAATTTTTACCAGTCAAATGTTTCAGGAGAAATAATGCTTTTTTTTTCTCTTTATTCTTACAATGCCATATCTAGAATTACCATTTTTCATAATCTATAATTCCTTCATCATGAGCTTACCATTCATTATCAGGATATTTCATATTTATCCGCCCTTACATTGCCATTCATAAAAACTAAAAAAATTGCATTTTCACTTAAAGAACCTAGCAAGCAGTACACAATAAATATTTCTTGTATTGCTGGTCAATGTTACATTACTTCTAATTATACATACAAAGTCAAACAGATTTGGATGTGACATAATGCTTCTCAAGTCTATATTCCATAAAATAATCATCATAATATTTTCTGATCTCTCTTCATTTTGGATACTTTTTCTCACATGGAAAGATCATTGATTTCATATATACTAAAGAAAGAAACTCTATACATAGATAAACTTTCAGTTCAGTTCAGTTCAGTTGCTCAGTCATGTCTGACTCTTTGTGAACCTGTGGACTGCAGCCTACCAGGCTCCTCTACCCATGGGATTTTCCAAGCAAGAGTATTGGAGTGGGTTGCCATTTCCTTCTCCAGGGGATCTTCCAGACCCAGGGATCGAACCCAGGTCTCCTACATTGCAGGCAGTTGCTCTACCATCTGAGCCACAGATTATTAAATAAAGGAGTATTTAAATAGAAAAATTTTATTTAAAATGTGCTTAAATGTGGTTTAAGTGTGCTTCAAATAACTAAAGTATTTTTTGTTTATTAAGCCAAACAAAGGAGGTTTCACTTAACAAATATTATATGTATTGCTAACATTATATACCTTAATATATCTAATATTATATATTGAAATCAACTCTAATCCCTGATTTAGGTGTAAAAGATAAAAGATTTATTTTTACAAAAACTTTGCTTCTTTCTAAAAACAACTCATAAAATTTTCTGGTTAAAACACAAAATGTGTGAAAAAAACACCTATATTAATTTTTAAAGTGAAAGTTGCTCAGTTGTATCCAACTCTTTGTAAACTCTCCAGGCCAGAATACTGGAGTGGGTAGCCATTCCCTTCTCCAGGGGATCTTCCCAAGCCAGGGATCAAACCCAGGTCTCCCACATTGCAGACGTATTCTTTACTAGCTGAGCCACCAGGGAATCCCAAGCATACTGGAGTAGGTAGCCTATCCCTTCTCCAGGGGATCTTCCCGACCCAGGAATCAAACTGGGGTCTCCTGTATTGCAAGTAGATTCTTTACCAGCTGAGCCACCAGGGAAGCCAACATAATTTTGAAAGTGAAAGTGAAAGTCATTCAGTCGTGTCTGACTCTTTGAGACCCCATGGACCGTCGATGGAATTTTCCAGGCCAGAATACTGGAATGGGTAGCCTTTCGCTTCTCCAAGGGACCTTCCCAACCCAGGGATCAAACCCAGGTCTCCCACACTGCAGGTGGATTCTTTACCAGCTGAGTCACAAGGGAAGCCCAAGAAGACTGGAGTGGGTAGCCTATCATTTCTCCAAGGTATCTTCCCGAGCCAGGAATCTAACCGGGGTCTCTCACATTGTGGGTGGATCCTTTACCAACTGAGCTATCAGGAGGACCTAATTTTATGTCAGTATGAAATCAGAATTACAATGAGAAAAATATTCCTTAACAGTTAAACATTTTTCATTGGCTGAATTAAAAATGGAATTCATATAAGGTTCTAACTGGCTTTATTAAGCACAATAATTTTATATTTATTGTTTAAAATGTCAAGTCAGTTTCCACTAGATACCTTCCCTAATCCTTAATGCTTATTGTGCTTAAAAACTGGATTTGCTTCAGAGTTTCTGGATCCTTATTTTACAAGAGACATGGTTAAGTAAAATATATCTGCCTGAAGTATAGAGCATATCAGTAGGGAATAAAACTAGTATCTAGGCACACATGATGTTAATAAAAGTAATTAATTAGAATTTGATTGTCAAAGAAGCAATTAATTAAGTGTAAAATACTGGCTTTAATTTTTTAAAATAAAATGTTTCCTGTTTCTATTGGGAAAAACAAAACTAACAAAACTAACAAATGGGCGATATGCTAGGTATTTTTCTTTTGCCTAAAGAAGCAAAAATTACAGGTATGAATTAAATTTCTGAAATGATAATTAAGTCATAGAACTGGTTCCTCTCAAAACTGTATACAGTGTTACCCAATCATAATATATAATGACAATGAAAATCAGTCTTCAAAATTAACATTTACATAAATATCTATTTCAAAGATGGTAATATCAATGATAATACCATTGGCTTTATCTATATGTGACAATTTAGATAAACATGAGATGTATAGCTTACAATAGGATAATAGCTTTCTGAAATAATTTCTTGATTTTGATAAACTGTGGGGTCCACGGGGGCATGAAGTCTTCATTTTCATTTTATGGTTAGCTCTAACTTTCAGCAGTGTCCAAACCAAAATGACACTCAATAAATATATGTTAAATGAATGTATGAATGAATTTGGAAATGATGCTTCATTTATTTGACTTTGTTAATTAAGTATTTTAGCAACATGTACATTACATGAACCCCCAATTATTATACTAAGACATTAGTTTAAAAAGAAAAAGAAACACTGAGATCAATAACTACCTCAAATAACACTTAAAAAGGAAATGTGACTCAAAACTTCTAAGTTCAAGTCTGTATGGGCCCAGCCTCAGGAAACAAAGAAATCCTTCCTGAAGATATATAATTAAAGAGTTTAGAGAGAAGCTCTAACTTTCCATGGAATTAAATTCCACAAAATTATAGCTGTTCAGTTATAGATGGTTTCACAGGCTCTCCAGAAGGAACTCATATTTTGTTCTATGAACATTCAGACCCAATGTTAAGATGTCACTTTGGTTGTTCCCCCTCCCAATTTAAGGTAACAACTGAAAACTCGGGACATATTTCTTCAATTTTTTTTTTTTAATTTGTAATCAGCATTTTCTTTGTTGGACAAATGCCCAGTTCTTAACTACTAGATTAGTATGAGGAATGGGGAACTATTAGTTTATGTTGATTAAGGCCAAATAATACCCAGGTTAAAAAAATTCCAAGTAACAATAAAAAGTTAATATAATAAAGGTAAGAACCAAGATGGAGAAGGCAATGGCACCCACTCCAGTACTCTTGCCTGGAAAATCCCATGAACAGGGAAGCCTGGTAGGCTGCAGTCCATGGGGTAGCTAAGAGTCAGACACTACTGAGTGACTTCACTTTCATTTTTCACTTTCCACTTTCATGCATTGGAGAAGGAAATGGTAACCCACTCCAGTATTCTTGCCTGGAGAATCCCAGGGATGGGGGAACCTGGTGGGCTGCTGTCTATGAGGTCTTACAGAGTTGGACATGACTGAAACGACTTAGCAGCAGCAGCAGCAAGAACCAAGTTAGAAGATCACAGGGAAAGGCATTTTGTCTTTCAACTTTTTTTTTTAAGCTATTGTTAACAACATTTTGTGGTAACATCTCTGCATGCCTTGCAGAACACTGACAAGCCCTAGGACATCCTCGAAGTCAGTTTATGCCTCAGCCAGATCTGATAGCCTCTTATTTTTCCTAAGTGAAAATACAAATTGTAACTATAAATAATTGCTTTTTAAATAAATGTGCCTAAATCTACTCCATCAAAGCACAGCTGTTCTTTAAAATGGATAACTTGGGAAAGGGTCTATTTATTCTATTACCAAAAAATTTGGAAAACCTTCTTTCATTGTTTTTCCCTGAAAATATGTGAGTCATGCAAAAACAAAAATCAATCTTAGAACTATTAATAGCACAGACTATTTGGGGGCTAAAAACAGCATAGCCCAATTCCATCACTTACATTTTTCATGAGTTTGGGTTCCAAATAAGATCCATCCTTTTTCTCAAATGAAATCCAAATTTAAAGTATGAAAGTCCAACACTACCGGATGAGTCAATAAGATATACCACCAACTATAAAGCTACTTCCCAAGAGGCTTTTCAGAATGCCTAATAAGATGGGACTATCACTGGATTGGGCCTATAAACTCGAGAGTGACTACTAGGAACAGGCTTAAAAATCAGCCATCTCTGTTTTTTCAATTGCACTTTAAAAATTATCAGTGTACAGTAAATGTTAGAATTCCTTACTTTTTTCTTGTGTTAAAATGCATGCGTGCCAAGTCCCTTCAGTCATGTCCGACTCTTTGCAATCCCACGGACTGTAGCCCGCCAGGCTCCTCTGTCCGTGGGATTTTCCAGCAAGAAGACTCGAATGGGTTGGCATGTGCTCCTCCAGGGGGATCTTCCTCACCCAGAGATCGAACGCGAGTCTCTTATGTCTAATCTGCACTGGCAGACAGGGTCTTTACCACTAGTGCCACCTGGGAAGTCCGTTAAAATGCATAATACAGAAATAACAATGTGGTACCCCTAGAAATAATTTTAATTTATGACTCCCTACACATCTATATCTGAAATGTTTACATATTTAAATACAAGTCAGTAAACAAATGTCTGGCTCTTCACTGTGCCCACATGATTAACCAGAAGCACAGACTTGGGATGACTAAATGGGTCTTAACTGGGGCTTGTGTTAGGGTTTCTGACAATATTTTGTACCACATACACAAATATTAAAATGGTCTTTATAAGGGGTCATTTCTGATGCTGATAATAATCTTCTACTATTAATAACATTTTAGTTTAAAAAAACACCAAAGCCTCATCAAGGGAGTTTAAAAAGGGATACTTTATGTGGAAATGGGCTGCTGCTGCTAAGTCACTTCAGTCGTGTCCGACTCTGTGCGACCCCATAGATGGCAGCCCACCAGGCTCTGCCATCCCTGGGATTCTCTAGGCAAGAACACTGGAGTGGGTTGCCATTTCCTTCTCCAATGCATGAAAGTGAAAAGTGAAAGTGAAGTCGCTCAGTCGTGTCCGACTCTTAGCAGCCCCACAGACCACAGCCTACCAGGCTCCTCCATCCATGGGATTTTCCAGGCAAGAGTACTGGAGTGGGGTGCCATTGCCTTCTCCAGTGGAAACGGGCAAGCAGTCACATATAGAAGAATTATAGCAATGAAAAATCAAAGGTCACCTTCAGTGAAAATAAAATAATGCACTTTCTTCTTGCTCAAATACAGCTTCAAATTGGAAGTCAAAATTATTGTAAATGTATGAAACATTCCAGGCAATTTTCTTCAAATATGAAAAGCAATTAATTAAAGGAGATTATTGGTATGTAATTCATTTACATTGCCAAAAACATAAGCAAAACTATTTCCTTTGTGTTTTCCAAATTTCAAAATGATTTTTTTTTTATTTCCTGAAAGTAAACTCTAAATTGAAAAAGGTAAGTGAGCTCAACGTGTGCCATGTTGTATCTAAACACATTTGAGATTTCAGTTTACCTATTGAATGGCATGCAATCACATTTAAAATTTAACATTAATATATAAGAATAATGGGTACATAGAAACCATGGGTGCAATCAGCTCACTTATAATATAAAACCCTATCATCTCCCTACTGTAAATTCTCTATTTTTCTGTCATGCAGTGTTAGAGAAGCATAAAATCAATCACATGTATTAGGAATCACATCAGTTCAGTCGCTCAGTCATGTCTGACTCTTTGCGACCGCATGGACTGTAGTATGCCAGGCTTCCCTGTCCATCACCAACTCCCGGTGCTCAAACTCATGTCCACTGCGTCGGTGATGCCAGCCAACCATCTCATCCGTCATCCCCTTCTCCTCCTGCCTTCAATCTTTCCCAGCATCAGGGTCTTTTCCAGTGACTCAGTTCTTCACATCAGGTGGCCAAAGTATTGGGGTTTCTGATTCAGCTCAGTCCTTCCAATGAATATTCAGGACTGATTTCCTTTAGGACTGACTGATTTGATCTCCTTGCTCTCCAAGGGATTCTCAAGAGTCTTCTCCAACACCACAGTTCAAAAGCATCAATTCTTTGGCACTCAGCTTTCTTTATGGTCCAACTCTCACATCCATACATGACCACTGGAAAAACCATAGCTTTGACTAGACAGACCTTAGTGGCAAAGTAATGTCTCTGCTTTTTAAAATGTCAATGTTCACTCTTGCCATCTCCTGTTTGACTACTTCCAATTTACCTTCATTCATGGACCTAACATTTCAGGTTTTTGTGTAATACGGTTCTTTATAGCATTGGACTTTATTTCCATCACCAGTCACATCCACAGCTGGGCATTGTTTTCACTTTGGCTCAGACTCTTCATTCTTTCTGGAGCTACTTCTCCACTCTTCTCTAGTAGCATACTGGGCAACTACCAACCTGGGGATTTCATCTTTCAGTGTCATATTTTTTTGCCTTTTAATACCATTCACGGGGTTCTCAAGGCAAGAATACTGGTGGTTTGCCATTCCCTTCTCCAGTGAACCATGTTTTGTCAGACTCTCCACCATGACTCATCCATCTTGGGTGGCCCTCCATGGAATGGTTCATAGTTTCATTGAGTTAGACAAGGCTATGATCCTTGTGATCAGTCTGTTTTCTGTAATTATGGTTTTCATTTTGTCTGCCATCTGATGGATAAAGATAAGAGGCTTGTGGAAGCTTCCCAATGGGAGGGACTGGTTATGGGGAGTCTGGCTCTTGCTCTGATGGGTATAACCCATAACAAATATTAATTGAGCACCTATTGAGTATAGGTCCCATACAGGATACAAAGATATAGTTCATGATCTCAAGTATTAGAATATCTATAATTGGTGAACAGTACATAAACATGGAGTCTGTTAGGTTCTTATTGGCAATACAGGCTTCCAAAACTATTTGAAAATATAAATTTCAAACAGCATCATTAGAGCATCTATAAGGATATCAAGTAAATGAGAGAATACTATAAGCTGAAAAGCCTTTAAAATATTTTTTCCTGTTCTAAACATTAGCTGGTAAAATATTATTTTCAAATGTGCATTCCAGTTAGAAACTTATCAGTTGTAGGCTTTACTGCAAATTCAGTGGATTTATTGACTAATTGAAAAAAGTTTAAGGAAGGAAAAAAATAGACAATATAGATGCTACTTGGCCCTTGACATCTTAGGCAATGTGTCATTTTATATAGCTTAAACATAATCATTGTGGCAAAAGAAAAATTTCAGAGTTGTCATGGCATTAAAGTGACTTTCATAAGCATTAGTGCACTGAAACATATTAAAGAATAGAAGACATATCTTTTTATTCAATGCTTAAGGAAAATCAGGCAAATGTTTTTGCTTTTGTTTATAGTGCCAATTATCCTAAGCACTTGGTTTAATTTGTTCTCTTCTTGATTAAATCTAGACATACATAAAGATTGGATGAGAATGCATGTTCCTATTAAATGGTGCTTGAGGATGAGCAGAAATGATATATGGGATTGTTTTCATTAAACTGATATATGCTTATTGAAAAACATAAATATTATGTATTATGGCCAAAGGATTAAAAGTTATGCTTAATATATTTACCTATTATGTGAAATGCATGAACAATTTAGTAAGCACACATACAGAGACTGACATCATATTAAAGTCTGAGTTGTTCAAAGCAGAACCCCAATGTGATATGGGCATGTCTAGTATGTGGGGTCAGCACAATGATAACTCTGAGACTTCAAAGTAAATCTGATCAACAAATTTAATGTTCCCTTTGTGATTATTTAGATTTGTGATGTGAGAATAAAAGAACAAGCCTATGTTTGTTTTATAAAATTTATACAATGGGATCACAAAAAAAGGAGTAAAATAATGTTGCTGGCCAACAAATACTGACTATGCAAGTATTTTGGTTTCTAGTGCTAATGAACTTCATCTCATTAAGTAGCTGTGCTTAGTCACTCAGTCACGTTCGACACCTTGTGACCCCATGGGCGTAGTCCTCCAGGCTCCTCTGTCCATGGGGATTCTCCAGGCAAGAATATTGTAGTGGCTTGCCATGTTCTTCTCCAGGGGATCTTCCCAACCCAGGGACTGAACCCAGGTCTCCCGCATTGCAGGCAGATTCTATATTGTCTGAGCCATCAGGGAAGCCTTTATTAAGCAGAAAAGCCACCAGTAAGAATACAACCTCTTCTTCCAATGGATAGACTTAAAAGTATTTTAGCCACAGAGAAGAAACACCTTATTTCTTATAAAAGACCTTAAGGTATGCTTTTGATCCACAGATGGAGGATAGCACTATATGAAGTCGGAGAGCATGGGTCAACTGGTATGACCCCTATTAACTGAACTGCTTCTGAGTATTTGCATGACAGACTGACCCAGCTAGACCAGTGACTCTCAACTGGAGGTGATTTTTGCTCCCTTCAGGGGACACTGGAAATATCTGCAGCCATTTGATTGTCATTATTGGGATGGGGGAGAAGGGGTATGCAACTGGTGTCTAGTGAATAGAGAAACCAGGGATGCCGCTAAGGATTCTACCATGCATAAAACAGTCCCTCACAACAAAAAATTATCTGGCTCAAAATGTCAACGGTACCAAGGGAGAGGAACTTTGAGCTGATCCACTGTTTTTGCCTTGCTGACAGTTGGGGTCCCACCTACCGATAAAAGTATGGTCCAAGAAAAGCCTAATTGTATCCAGCACTAGCCAACTCTCACCCATCCTCAGTAACATGGGGGAGAAATTAGAGGTGGGATACATGAGTAAATGGAAATGCTTCTTTGTGAAGCTAACTTAGTCTCTATTTTAAACACTTTTTGGCAAGAATGCTCAGTTAACTCATGGGAGTGTATTCAGGTACCAGGGTTACCTGAATTCAGGTACCTGTATTCAGGTAACAGAGTTAATATGTTCTCCCCACCCATAAGTCAAATGTTGACTTAGGGTTCCTTCAGAAGAAGCAGAGAAGAGTTAAGATCCTCAATAGTGGAGAAAGGAACAGGTAGCCTCAGGAGATCTGGGAAAAGTGAAAAGAGAATAATTCATAAACTATGAAGGGCTATTCATTTTTATCTTCAGCTGTCTCAAATTACTTATGTGCTTAATACTGTGTTATAATTCAAGTCCCTTCTAGTTATTATTCTACACATTAGATACTTATTCTTTTCCATTCTTCCAGAGACATAAGAAGTGTGAAAAGGTCATATAAACAGATGTGTTTAAAGACAAAGATGTTGAGCAATGAGCAATGATAAAGATGGTTACTACAATCTTGCCCACTTCCATGACAGACTATTTCTCTTTTAATCAAAGTAAAAAGAAGAGCGTCTGGCAGGTAGCAGGAGCTCAGTAAATGTTGGTTAGATGAACAAACGGTTCATCATCCAAAGCATCAACTCTCCCTTAATGCATTAATACCCTTCCTTTCTTTTATCCAGTTGTTTTCAAGCACAGACTTGTCTTTCTTCACAGCTTTTATCATATTCTTTTCTTCCTTTATCTTCTGAATGTGACTCTGAGAGAGGCACATTCATCCTTGCCTTGATTTATTGATTGTTTCTCAAATCTTTCATATTAACATCCTTTTGACCACCTTGCTGCCAAATTACTCCTTTTAAACATACCTCTTTGCGTACTTTCTACTACTTTTAAAAAGTTCTCTCTTATCTAAAGTGAAACTTTTATTTTTTTTTAGGTTACAAATGTTGTTTTATCAATTTGATTTCACTAATTAGCTTGCAATTCTACAGTTTACTAAACTATTATATATTCTTTAAAAAATCACTATTTGGCAAAAACAGGGAAGAAGGTTAGTATGGTATAGAGTAGGACTGTCAGTAGCTAGGAATTAAGAGACTTTAAGTGATAATCTAGGTTTTAATATTAAATAGTGTGAATTTTGATAAACCTCTGAGAATTTGACAAACCTCTGAGATGGTATCTGAGCAATATCTCAGTTAGACAGTGACTTATGTCACTGAAATTTAGAGGGAGGAAAGATATTATCTGATATTTGGATTCTAGCAAAAAATACTTTTTGCTCAATACTTTATGAAGGAAAATAATTATGAAGACACTAAAATTTGGAAATTCAGGGCCAATTTGTTACCTTAGTTACAAATAAGTCTTACAGAATATTATATTATTAGTAGTATTAACAATACTATATTATTATAGAAAATATTATTAGTAGGAGAATGAAAATAAGTATTTTGCCACTGTTGAGTGGGAATCATTCTTTCAGTAAAAAAGAGTTTAAAAAGGAAATGTTTTTTCTCTACTCATCTTGCCTTCAATGAGTCCAGCTGCCTTTTAGCAGTCAAGCAACTGATTATCACTATTGTGTTTGAATCATCGAGGCCTCAAAATGAACTGCTTGAGGAAAATGGTTTGAAAGAGATACATACATATACACTGGCATTGGTCCTTAGTCTCTTCTTTATAATGGCATTGCTTTCAAGTCAAGTTGGCTTGTGTCCAAAAGAAAACAAACAAACAAAAAAATCAACAGTTAAACAGCTGGTACCAATTATCCTAACTTCAGTGGGACTCCACACTCAAGTGTCAAGAAGCAAACTGGATCTGAGATAGGATGGATTTGTTATTTTGTAACTTGATCATGATGTTGGTGCTCACTTTGCCCATTGTCTTCTATTTAATCTCCAGAATCATATACCTAAACTCTCACAGCAAGCAAGTGTTGTTATTTTGTGTGTCTTTATAAACTCATTAAATTACTAGAGTAACAACAACAACAACAAAAACTGGATATAAAAGTTTGAACAAGTATATTTTGATACTAGCTCAGGGATATGGAATTCTAGAAGAGAAAAATACTGTGATAATGAACATAATGATATGTATGTAACATTTTTTCTAGTATCAATGATTGTTAAAAATATAGTTCTTCCCATTTGCTTATGGAAGTTGTGTTACATTATTGATTTATTGTTTAAAAATATTTGTCTTCCAAAGATACACAATGACATTTTGTAACATATCCTCATATTTATACTTCATGTTTTAAGTTTTATAAAGTTACCTCATTTTTTAAAGGAGCTTGGATTGTAACTCTAGCAGTCTGAGGTGCTATTCTTTAGAACCAGGAAGTAAATGTTGCCAATATTAAATAGGATTTGGACAAGAAAAATTCCAGTTCATAATTTTAGTCCCTAAGAAGTACAAGTTCTAAATTTGGCAAGATATACTGGTTTTAATATGTTCTACTCTGAAATAGAAACTCTCTTGAAAGTTTACTTTAGGAAAAAGAAATCCATTGCTCTCCATCAAGACAAGCATCTCACAAATCACAAAGAGGATTCTGTAACTAAGCAACAAAGGTCAGTGAGACTGTGACCAAGGTTTGGAGAACCAGCTGAACACACACACACTCCAAGAAAAGTGTGGACCTGCACAGTGAGGGAAGAAAATCAGCACTGTATTTTGAAGCACTCCTTTTTAAAACCTATAATTCCATTGTACTATGCAGGTGTACACTGAAAAACAGCTGATAAATCTGCTCTAGATCCACATTTTGAATAATAAAATTATATTTTACTCAAAAGACTTTCCGTTACAAATATACTCTGATCAGCCAAGAAACTGGAAAACAAACATCAACAAAACCTTTACATAGGCATTTTTCTAACTGGATGATTTCACTTGAATAGTACCTGATTTCTTGATTTTCCTAGGCAAACCTACATGCTCATAAAGGATAAGATTTGCTGAGTCTTTCAGAGGAGACTGTTAAAATGGATGAAAAGCTTTCATGAGTTCTCATAAACTTTCCCAAGTGACTGTAATTGATATTTGTTTTTTATATTGATATAAAGCATAGCATATTGATCAATACTACAAAATTATGGTACCTATCAGAATTCTAGAAGGTGATAAATATTACACTGATTGCAGAGTTGTTAGTTTGAGAAGCTCAAAACTGTCCTGGGTCTGAAGCTCCAAATAATTGTGTCAGAAATTGTATTGAATATTGCAATCATTTGCACTGTTAGTTTTACGAGTGCCTCACTGGGTAAGTGACAATGGAAAGAACTTTAAAGTTTACATGTAACTTCAAGTCTTCTAAACTTGAGCTGGGTGGATTTGGTAGGCAACTTGGATACATTTGGTTTTTATTCTATTTGCCTACTTTACATCCTTATTTTTTTCAAAAACCAGGTTCATATATGTGAAAAGAGACTGCTGTTGCCTAAAGTGTTCACCACATGCTCAGAGAAGCTATTCAGTTGAATAACTGGTTGCATTGAATTATCACTTAGTTCTATGACATCATATTTAAATTCCTTAAGTCTAAACTCAATAATGAAATTCCTGATGCCATTTTAGCAATACACATCTTGCCTAACAAACATAGTGCATATTGGTCAAAGAAATGAAAATAATGTGGGATGTATTCATGGAATCAAAATTTCAAATTGTTTTCAGATATTGTACAGGTGCAGGAAAGGCACAGATAGGCATTTTCTTTATGATACATTCACCACCTCCTCTAACTCTTCTACCTACTTCTATTTTTGCCTATTGCACATCTAACTTGGCTTCAATGAGGCCATAATTAAGTGTAATCTTGTTGTTGGCTTAAAAAGAAACCTGTACATCACAGTAATGTGGCATTCACTGGGCGTTAGTGTTATCATCTCAGCACAGATGCATGACCCGAAACTACTATTGGATATTGAGAAAATATATCTGTGTGCCTGTAAGTTCACAGGTGAATGCATAAGCTGCTTGGTTCAGCAGTATTTTCTGAACTTGTAACCTTTCCCTCTTCACTGACCCGCAGGAGGGAGGAGGACTTTATAATAGCAAGGACTCTAGATACATTTGAGAATTTATGCCCCAGTGTGGAGAACAGTAGGGAAGTCAGACTCAGGCACAGGATAACTGACTGTATCAAAAGAATATCAGGTACCACATTAAAGTTCACTTACACACTATATTATCAATCAGATTGTTTTTAATGCATAAGACAGTCCTGTAGAGAAAACTGGATATGGAATAAAAACCATACACACACACACACACACACACACACACACACACACACACACACAAATATATATATGTATATATATAAACAGTTTTAGTGCAAGACTAGGGACATCATTTTATTTTATTTTTTTATTTTATTTTTTTGTGTGTGATTAAAGCCTTTTAATTTATTTATGGACATCATTTTAAAGGTCTACATTTTTATTTGTAAAACCAAAACTTTAAAATATTATATTGTTTATACATTCTAAAAGTATAGATCATCTAGTTAATGTTTTCTTAGAAATCAAATTTAAATGGAAATAAAGAATGAAGCAGAATTTTCAAAGAAATGATTCATAAGCCAAAACTTATCAAAAACACTATTAAAAGAATAAGAGTTTTCCCCTAATATATTCACTGCATATATCCATATATCCTTTAGTAATAGAAGTAAATTTCTTTAAAAATATTTTATTCAAATGTCATCCTTTAGACTGGAAAAATGCTCAATATTATTTTAGATAAGAATCACGAGTTGAAAAAGATTACTATTTAGTAGCATAATTTTTTTGATGTGAATAGGTAAATATATTATCTTTAAGTATTTCTATCATATGTACCAGACCTTTTGTCTTCCTATAAAAATGAATGTGTTTCAAAACAGATTTGCCATAAGGTTTTCATATATGACCAATTTTCACAATAAATGACATCTGTGAGCCAGATGGAATTAACAAAAAAATCCCTTTACTTCCTGTGTTGCTCAAGAGAAAAATAATACTGATCATTTTGACCTCAAAACAACCACAATTTCATTGTCTGAAGATTACAGCATTTTTCGCATTTGCTCCTAGAACAAAATGATTTCTACATTAACAGCTTTTTCAATAGGTTTTATCTTGTTAAAGGATTAATACTTTAAAAAAAAAACCAAAAACCTACCTATTGAAAGCTAGAAATTTTCCATACTAACATGATAATGAACTATGTGGGTTTCTAAAAACCTAGTTGCCTCACTGTTTTTTCACTATAATACTGGCAAATAACATACAGATAAAGCAAATATTAGCTCAAATTTTAAATTTAAGTACTGATATATTCATTTAGTAGTTAAATTTAAAGTTTTATAATGTATTCTCCAGAATATCTAAAATCATGTAAATCTTACACAAGAAAAACAAAACATAGCAACCCTCAAATTTCAGTTCATTTGGTAAAATAACTTTCAGTGTAAATAATTAGACTTATACATTTAGTATTTCAGTTTGTTTGTCTTGTTATCTAGGCATAAACAAAGCAAACTGACAGTTAATATAAGAATGCATCAACTGTTACAGAAGAGAACAACAATGAAGGACAGGAAGACAAAGATTTTGTAATAATATAGAAGAAACATTTAAAAATTCCTTACATTTGTAAATGAAGAAAATATATGAAAAACAAATTTTTATGGGTTACAGGGTACTTTGAATGTGTCTTTATGTTTTGCACTTTATGCATAATGTTGAATATTTGCAAGTCACCATTTCCCACAGACTGGAGTCTACTAAGGTAGGAATAATGCTTCATTCATTTATGTATTCTAAATATTTAACAGAACTTTTGAAAGCAATAAAAATTTGGTAAATGAATGAAATCCTTCCATCAGTTTCATCAATAGCCACCTGTCAATATTACTATGTGCTATTATTGAAAAATTAAAGAATAAATTTTAAATAACAGAATGAATAATTCTTTGTCAAAAATATATTTAGTTGACATTTGTCTTAACTAATCTTTTAGCTCTCAATACAATAAGAAATTATTATTAAATGTTTTATATTCACTTATCAACAAAATTACAATGGAATTGGTCTGGTTTCCCCATAATACTTCAATATTTTATTTATATACATGTTAAATTTTTTTAGCTGAAGACTTTGTCAATAAATTATTAATGATATCAATATCTGAGCAAAGACTATCTTTGGGGTGAATAAGAAATATAGGGGCTATATAATAAATTATATTGAAGACTCTACAGAATAAAATGGCATATTGCTAAAACAATCATTTGGTCATAATATTGAAATAAAGTAAAGGTTTGATTTGAAAGATAGAAATTTCTATATTATTAAAAGGAAAAATGTTAAAGTCTTAACTGAGAACTTAAGTCATTTTTTATTTTGTAAACAATATAAAATTAATGAGACAGAATTCCAGAAGTCTTGTATAAACACCCATTACGGACTGTCATCATAAATTCCAAGCAGTCTCAATTTGTGCAATAGTGTATATACAGTTGTGCATCCGTGTGTGTGGTAACATGTAAGTATATATGTATGTATGTGCCCATCACCTATCATCTATGTATTTATCTAACTATCCATTTATCATCTGTATATTCATCTTAATAGTATTAACAGCCATAGCTATACACTGCTTTTCTTCATATGGATGGACTTAAGACTACAGAAACTCTAAGCAACTTGATGTCTGACATGAGATATCAAACTGTGAATATTTTTCATTAACATTACTGTTTTCTCATTGATTTCATAGAGAAAAAGAAGCATATTGTTCCAATGATGCATGATACATTGGTTACATTTTTCAAAAAAATTATAAGTAATTATGTATAAACACATATACATATACAACAAGGGCATATTATCACCACTAGACAAAAATGAAAAGCAATAAAATAAAAGAAATTGCTTATATCTAGAAATGTAGCCATATCTTCAAGTATGAATTAAAAATCATGTTTTTCAGATCTATGTTATCCTGATTGATAATGGTTAAATAAACTAACAAAAGGCATTGTGGAATTAAAATATGTATGTTGGAGATAAAAGTTAGCAATATGCATCCATAGGACAGTATTATTTTTAATTGTTACAGGATACTTAGAGCACAAAATATATGTGTAAATTAAATTGAAAAACCATCTATGGTTCCACAGTTAGAAGGACAGGCACTAGGTGGCCTTGAAATTTGAAAAATTCCTTCAAATCAGTTGTTATAAACTGTTATAAACAGTTGTTATAAAACCTGTCCTGGAATCGCTCCCCGTCTTTTATTTTCAAAGTATAATCCCTATTTTCATATCAGATTTTCTAATATCTAGCCATAAATAAAGACCATCCACACAGCATCAATCTACAGAGGCTGTGATATTTTGACTGCTTGTCTTTTTTTTCCCTTAAACTACTTTTTGTGTTGGTTTGGTTTTTCAATAGAGTTCTACTATGGTATTCTGGCAAAAGAGCAATGACCCACTCTCTGACTCATACAGTATGATTGTTTCCAGAAGTGTAGAGACATGATTTCATTTCCTGTGTCTTTTTTTTTTCTTTTTCTTTCTCTCTTTTGTTACAACTATACAGTGGCGTGAGTTTGGGATGCATATGATACTCCTTACAAAGAAATTGGAAAAAAAAAAAAACAGCACATGCTGAGGAATAGGGAAGACAATTATAGATAATAATGTGTCATTTTCTATGTGCTTTAAAAGTTATTGATCCAACTCACCATGTAGTGGTCCTGAGAGTATACTAAATATTTGTACTGATGGATTTTAACAAATTTCCTTACCCCCAAATTACCTCCAATAGCAAAGAAGGATGTGATAAGTCTATACATTTACACAATTTTTTCATACCATATTAAAGTATTATAGCATTATTTCTCAATTATTCAATTTTCCAGTATAGGTTCCTAGGATTTTACATATAGACATATGGCAATTTCAAATATGAAGAGTTCGTACTTGAACAGTCAGAACAGTGCAACAATTTACCTTTCTTCAAAAATCTGAACAGAAATGAGTAATATACTTAGAATAGCCATATGGTTTACATTTCTTCAAATTAGTCTCTGCAATGTCCACATTAAGCACTATTTTGCTAATCCCAAATTTAACTTGAAAAGTGCTTTGCACAGTTAGAAATTTATTTTTATGTTGAATACTTATTTCAGACTAATTCAAGTCTATTTTAATAAAATTTTTTCTTCCTTTATACTTCTCTCAACTCAGACACATCCTACATCATTACATCATTGTGAGACTGGAGGGAGTATAGGTCATATCAACATAGTCTCTGACTCACAAATAAACAAGAGCTTTCAGTTGCCCATCAGAGAATAAGAACAACCTTCTGTCCTCTCACACATCTCCTCCATCTCCAGCAGACTCCAGCAAATAACTTTATTCAACGCACATGACCTGGTTTTCATATCTGAACTTTCAATCATGTTATTCATTCTTTTGAAACATATTTCTTTTCTTCTCACATATCAGTCTTGAAATTCTGCCCATCACTGAAGACTGTTCTCAAATACCCCACCACGTGGAGTCTGTTTTTGACACTCACAAACCTTAGAGGTGCACTTTGCTCTGATTGATCCTCCAGCATTTTGCTCATGTCTTGCAAATGGCACTAATCACATACAAGGCTTAGTGTGCTCATTTAGCAAAGTTAAAAATGAAAATGTATTTCTTTCCCCATCCTTCTTGAATGTTAATTTTGGAGAGCAAAGACTGAGACTTGTTCATCTTTGTAAGTAATACACACCACATAAACACAAGCTCAATACCAGGATCACTCCAGGTGGTACTTGATTGGTTTATGAAAACAGCCTATGAAATTCATGCTCCTTCAAATGACATATCTTTAAACAGATAAAGGGGAAGAAGGTAATATAACACTGCCACCATAGTGCTGTCTGATATATTTGTTTCTTGAGAGGAAGTAAATTTTTTCTACCATCACACCACTAGACTTGCCTATTCCTTTCTATACCTTTATTTACAATGTATCTATATGACAGTATCCTTAGGTTATTCCCATGGTGATTATTCATTGACTAATCTGTTGTGTTTTTTTTTAAAGCAAACCTCTATTCCCAATGACCTTTACTACCATTGAGCTTCTTAGTTTGAGCATTTAGGTGTTTGGAAGAAGATACAATATCACACTCATGTAGATAACATCCCTACATTGTGTCAAATATATAAACTTTAACCACAGATCTCTTCACATATCTGGCCAATTTAACAAGCTCCTTAAACAACACTTTACAACATGAAACAATATGTGGTAAGAAAATATTTTGTACTGAATATCTCAACAAGTCAATTTTCCTACTAAAGATCGCTACAAGTTAATTTAAAACACATTTTCTGTATGTAAGATGAAATTTCTTAAACAGATTAAAATTTAAAGAAAGATGCAAAAATCTGTTTCACTAGAAATTGTCAGAAAACATATTTGATCATAGGTTAAATTGATAATTATTGAATATTTGTTACCTGCTGATTATTGTGCCATAGATAATGTGTCAAACAAAACAATGTTCCCACCCTTGTGCATAGCACATTTTTAGTGAACAAAAGAGAGAATTTTTTTTTTTAAGTAAATGCTTGCAGAATTTGTAGCAACAAACTATAACACATGCTGTGGAATACAGCAAGCTAAGACAGTATAAAAGAGAATAAGCTAGAGTCTAGAGGGTATGGGAAAACATTATAAGAAAATAATGCTTAAGTTCAGAGCTAAAATACAAGGAGTTACTTGGGTAAAAGGGATAAATGCCCCATATCAGCCAAGTGACAAAAAAAAAAGAATCTTAAATGTACAAATATCATCCAGGCTTGTCTGTAATTATAGGGAAAGAAAAAACTAGCAGTTCAATAAAGGAGGACTGATTAAGCAAGTTATGGTACAACTAGCTCATGAAATATTATGAAGTTATTAAAATGACTGTGAAATTTATATGATCCCATGAATATCTATGTTGAGTCAATAATGACTCAAATTACACATATGATAATAATTTTATAAATATATAAAAAGAAAAAAAAAAACAGACCATGGGGTCACAAAGAGTCAGACATGACTGAGCACACACACACAGAGAAATCAACAAACCAATCACCACCACTACCATTAAAAGTCTTGTATCTGGAGTACTGAACATTTATGAAGATACCATTTTAACTGTTTCCCCTCAGTTTCTCTATACCACTGATCTCTTACAACAGTGTAAGAGATTGCTGCAGCAGTGTTCATTTTCTTTCTGCACACCAAACCTATCTTTTCCTCTTCTGTCTGAGCACAGTTAGATCATGGTTTCTTCACTGTGTTGTGGATCCACGAGTTATAACTACATAGGCATGGCAGTGCAAGAGGAAGGAATGGGTGGCCTTTCCAGGTCACCCCTACACATTTCCACACGCTCCATGTTTAGTTCAGTTTCTCACAGAAGTAGGCATCAACATGGGATTGGGTGTGTAAAAGATTTATTGGGAAAAATACCTGTGAGAAAAAAATAACTAAGAAACATGTGCGTGGAAAAGCCTTCAGTCTCTTTTCCAAATCTGAGCTCTATGGGAGGAGAGAAAGGAAAGGAAAGCAAATTTGCATGGAAAACATCTTAAAAGTATATTTCAATTCTGGGAAAGTTCTAGATTTCTTTTACCCTTGGCTCGTACCCTGGCAGCTCTTTGGTGGCTTAGCTGGTGATACTTCCACAGACTTTCATTCTTGAGGAGTCTGAGACCTTGGCAATCATACTTTTCTCAAGCCAAGGTGTTTGCACCTGTCTATTGATGGTTACAATTCCCTGCTGCTGCTAAGTCACTTCAGTGGTAGGCACCCAGATGGATCACCTGAGTTACAAATTTCTCGCTATGCCTATAGTACAGAATCATCTCTACCTTTAATAATGTTTAATTAGCCGCCAGTATGGTGAGACCTGGAGAAGGAAAAGGCAACCCACTCCAGTATTCCTGCCAGAATAATCTCATGGACAGAGAAGCCTGGCAGGCTACAGTCATGGGATCACAAAGAGTTGCACACGACGTACCAGCTGAACAATAGTGACACAAGTTTGTAGCCCGCTGGTTCCTTAATGGAAGGATATAAAATGCTCCACAGCTCATATTTCAACAGAACCTTTATTGTTTGTCCTGACTAAAGGACACCCCCTTGGGGGACTAAAACCTCTAACTCTGCAAAGACTAGAGTTGAAACTTGAACCACAAAACGCTTCAGTGGGTTTTTGGAATGACTGTGTAGGAGTGAGGGCTCTTCAGAGAAACAGAATGAACAGGATGTGAGCATAGACGCAGAGCGGCTTCTCAGGGGGCGCGGGGGTCAAGAATCCGCCTGTCAGTTCAGGAGACACAAGGGACGCGGGTTTGATCCCTGGGTCGGGAAGATGCCCTGGGATAGAAAATGGCAACCCACTCCAGTGTTCTTACCTGGAAAATTCCATGGACAGAAGAGACTGGAAGGCTACGGTCCGCGGGGTGGCAGAGTCTGACACGACTGAGCACTGCACAGAGGTACAGAGATTCATTTTAAGGAACTGGCTCACCTGAGAGCCGAGGCTTGGTGAGTTCAAACTCTGATGAGGTAAGCTAGCAGGCGGGAGGCCCCGGGGAGAGCTGCCTTTTGAATCCCAAGGTAGTTTGCAGCAGAATGCCTTCTTGTTCGCAGAGGTCAGTCTTTGTTCTTAAGACCTTCAGCTGATTTAATGCGGTCCTTCCATATTATGGAGGGTAATGGAGGGTAATCTATTTTACTCAAAATCCATGAATTTAAACGTTAATCTCATCGATGGACCTCGTGTGAGCAGTCGGCGTCCCTCCAGATCACCGCCTGACAGCCATGGTGCCAGCCGCCCTCCTCCGCGAGGTAAGCTGGTGCTGTACAACGCCCGGGGCGCCCCAGGGCTGGAGGAGCTGCGGCGCCGCTTGCGGGCAGGCTTGCGCCTGAGCGCTTGGGGCCCAGGGGAGTCCGAGGGCGGCGGGCGGGGTGGCCGTGGGGCGCTTGCCGGAAGCCTCTCACTACTGCGCCTGCGCGGTGTGCATCAGGTCTGGAAGCCGGGTTGCCTGGGACTCTGCGGAGCGGCACCTCTGCAACTTTGGGTTCTGTTCCTTGTAGTTGCGTGGCAACCTCAGTTACTCTGGAGCTAAAAACTGGTTCAAGCATGAGAACTGAGCAAGTGATAATTACTATTTGGACAACTTCCCTCAGCGTCCTGTTCCTTCCTTCTTGCCTCTTTCTTATTGTAAAATTTGACAAAGTGTGTGTATGTGTTTTAGACTAATAAGGTGTGTGTGTGTGTGTGTGTGTCTGCGTGTGTGTGCACACGCGCACGCGCGCTCACTCAGTGTCTGACTCTTGCGACCTCCTGGACTGTAGCCTGCCAGGCTCCTCTGTCTTCGGGATTCTCCAGGCGAGAAGACTGGAGTGAGTTGCCTTTCCTATTCCAGGAGATCTTCCTGACCCAGGGATCCAACCCTTCTCTTGTGTCTCCTGTATTGGCAAGCGGATTCTTTACCACTGCCCAACCTGGGAATCCCTTAACACCCTTATTAGCTATTAGTCTGTTTGCCCTTAGGATTCCCTGGTGGCTCAGCAGTAAAGAATCTGCCTGAAATGCAGGAGACACAGTTGATGTTGGTTTGATCCCTGGGTGGGAAAAATTCCCTGGAGAAGGGTACGATAACCCATTCAGTATTCTTGCCTGGAGAATCCCGTGGATAGAGGAGCCTGGTGGGCTAAGGTCCATGGGGCCACAAAGAGTCGGACAGGACTGAAGTAACTGTGTATAGCTACTTGACATTATTGAGTCCACTGTCTATGACTTACCTCCAAACGCCCTGCCAGTCAACTTTTCGTCTTCTCCTCCAACCTTGATGTTTATATGGTAATTTTGGCCTCTTGATTTCCAGCAGTGAAATACCGCCATCTGACCTCTATTACTTCATGGCACATCATTATTATGAATGTTAAAGAGCCAGCTCCATGACTGCAGAGAAGGGCCTGAACTGAACCTTTTGTATGACATCTGTTCTCCTCTCACCAGCACATTTCTGATGGTCTTGAAACCATATCTTTTGGAACTTGGCATAGAGCATAACCTGGTGATTTTTTTGGCCTCACATTATTAACCACTCCGCCACACCCTCTTTACCTGGTTCCTTTATTCCTTCCTCTACTGTAATTCATGGCAGCTTAAGCCTTTACAGTTTTCCCAGGATTGGTTAGAGCCCTTTTCTTAGATCTGTCATAGTCAGTCTAGTGGTGGGTAGAATGTCCCTTTCCTTGGGGTCCTTGCTAGGGCGATAAATCTATGAAACCCTAGAATGTTCCCTGATGTCAATGAAATATTGCTTATCTAGTCATGTATATTAGTCCCCTTGACAAAATCCAATCCTAGGGGCAGTCCCCTGGTTCATCTTACTGGCATGTAAGTAATTGTTATGCTTCCTTTTGGGTGTAATACCTTTCCTTCCTTCTCAGCTGAATTTTTCCCCAGCCCAGCCATCCTGGGATTTAACCCTTAAAACTGGCTGAGTACCCAGGAGAGGAGCCCCTGTAATCTTGCAGGGGTTGAGCCTCTTCAGTATCTTCCAGCAAGACATCTAGCTCTTATTAAGGAAAAGGAATCAAACTGTGTGTACTCTAAAGGTTTGGAGCATGAATATCTGTAGAGACAATTCCTTCACAGGAGTCTATTCAGGAGTCCTCATTCCATGTTTCAGGATCCCAGTTCAGGCCCTTATTTTCCTGGGGCATATCTGCCTTAAATGAGCATTTAAAAATGTCTACAACCCCGAAGCTCTAATTATTGAAGTTGGATGCTTAACTAGAGGGTAATCTACTTTACTCAAAGTCCCCTCTTCCACTGCAGGTTAAGGAACTCTCTGTAAACTTCCATACAGGTCTTCTGACTCTCAAATTTAGTCTTTAAGTCCTGAATTTCAGATTATCATTCTGCAGGGCAATAATTCTGAAACAAACTGGAACCTGGGACACTCTGCTGAAGTGCTGCAATGCTTGCAGCTGAACACACCTCTCCTGGAGCAACAAACTACAAAGAAAATATATGGGACTAAAAATGACTACATGCATGCACAAGTTAGGGTAAATTCTGGACAAAAGATACAAAGAAACCAAAAAAACCTGACTACCACTTCTGAAGAGCCCAGAGCAAAAGCCATGCCCTCTGTACTGAACACCACCTAAGGGGTGGACAAACCACCTAAGCCACCTTTCCGGCTCAACTCCTGGGCCTGCCTCTACCCCCACCCATATGAGGAACAAGGTCTTCCCCTCTCTCCCCACCACTGCCAGGGAGCAAGCAAGGGAAACTACTGTTTGTTGTTGCTCCCCACTGCTGCAGCAGGGGCCCCGGTAAAGCCTTGTTTGACCTCTAATCAATTTCTATTGAATGGGGAAGGCCAAGAACCCTGATTGGTAATGTTTACAACTTTGCAATAATAAGCTCCAGTGCTTTCTAGGCACTGTTGCCTTGATATTTTTCAAATACCTTAATTATTAAATCAATAAATGAATTTCTCTCCACTGGGGTAGCTTCCCAGGTCACCACTGATGAAATCATTACTGATTAGAGTATACCATGTGACAGGAATTACCAGGACCCTACATTCTTCAGAATAACATCCTCTTTGCCTGCCAGTTAGTGAATGACCTAGTCCCTGAGCCCATTTTGTTCTTGTTTAGTCACTTAATCATTTCAGACTTTTGTGACCCAATGGACTGTAGCCCACCAGGCTCCTCTGGCCATGGGATTCTCCAGGCAAGAATTTTGGATGGATTGCCATTTCCTTCTCCAGGGGATCTTCTCAACCCAGGGATCAAACTCATGTCTCCTGCATTGGCAGGCAGTTCTTTACCATTGAGCCACCAGGGAAGCCCGTTTTACTGCCTGCTTTCTGGTACTACCTGCATTAGTTTGGGTTCTTGGAGAAACAGATGTTGGATAAGTTTACATGTGCAAGTCATTGTTTTGTGTGTGGAAAATTATCTATGAGAAAAATTGAGAGTCAGAAGACGTTGGTAGAGTTCTCAAACTTTGATGTATGTTGGATTCCTATGATGGAGAGGAAGAACAAAAGAAAGTTGGGTAGGGAAAGTCCTAGATTGTAGCGTAGCTCTCATAAAATTGCAGCAAGGCAGATGGGAAGTTTTCAAGCCAAAGCTGCACATCAGAGGACTGTTTATCTCTGAGGAACAGGCTTGCCATAGTATTTTAGCCACGCTCAGTCACTGGCTAATGGGAAGTGTGGCTTGGGCACAAATGGCCGTGTTGGGTTTCAGAGTGCAGCTGGGACCATCAGTCAGTTTTGCTCCCTGTAATCAGAGGTTGGAGAGGAGCATTTTTTGGACTGCTGAAGTCCAGGATGATTTTCTCCTCTTTGGAAGGAAGATAAGCCCTTTGGAAGGCACCTTTTGAAAAATGGCAGGAACTCTATCTGCCGAAGTTCCTGAGTGAGTGCATGGAGGATGGCACTTCCCACTGCCATCATATAGGAAAGAAAGAAACTTTTGTTGTGTTGGAGCAATCTATATTTTAGAGTCTGTTTGTAATAGAAGTTCATTTGTTTTAAGTGATGTTTCTTCTCAGCCTACAGTTCTCTTTTGTCTTTGCAGCTATGTGCTTTTGCTAACATCTAACAAACTCAGAAGTGGCCACAGGACTGGAAAAGGTCAGTTTTCATTCCAATCCCAAAGAAAGGCAATGCCAAAGAATGCTCAAACTACCGCACAATTGTACTCATCTCACACGCTAGTAAAGTAATGCTCAAAATTCTCCAAGCCAGACTTCAGCAATACATGAGCCGTGAACTTCCAGATGCTCAAGCTGGTTTTAGAAAAGACAGAGGGAGGAACCAGAGATAAAATTGCCAACATCAGCTGGATCATGGGAAAAGCAAGAGAGTTCCAGAAAAACATCTATTTCTGCTTTATTGACTATGCCAAAGCCTTTGACTGTGTGAATCACAATAAACTGTGGAAAATTCTGAAAGAGATGAGAACACCAGACCACCTGACTGCCTCTTGAGAAACCTATATGCAGATTAGAGTATTGTTGTTCAGTCACTGAACAACTGAACAACTGTTCACCACTGAACAAGGAGTGGTGTCCAACTCTTTGTGACCCCATGGGCTGCAGTGTGCCAGACTTCCCTGTCCTTCACTATCTCCCAGAGATTGCTCAAATCCATATCCCCTGAGTCAGTGATGCCATCCAACCATCTCATCCTCTGTCATCTCCTTCTCATTCTGCCTTCCATCTTTCCCAGTATCAGGGTCTTTCCTAGTGGCTCTTCACATCAAGTGGCCAAAGTATTAGAGCTTCAGCTAGTTAGAACAAGACATGGAACAACAGACTGGTTCCAAATAGGAAAAGGAGTACGTCAAGGCTGTATACTGTCACCCTGATTATTTAACTTATATGCAGAGTACATCATGAGAAACACTGGGCTGGAAGAAACACAAGCTGAAATCAAGATTGCCAGAAGAACTATCAAAAACCTCAGATATGCAGATGACACCACCCCTTATGGCAGGAAGTGAAGAGGAACTAAAAAGCCTCTTGATGAAAGTGAAAGAGGAGAATGAAAAAGTTGTCTTAAAACTCAACATTCAGAAAACGAAGATCATGGCATCTGTTCCCATCACTTCATGGGAAATAGATGTGGAAAGAGTGGAAACAGTGTCAGACTTTATTTTTCTGGGCTCCAAAATCACTGCAGATGGTGATTGCAGCCATGAAATTAAAAGATGCTTACTCCTTGGAAGGAAAGTTATGACCAACCTAGATAGCATATTCAAAAGCAGAGACATTATTTTGCCAAAAAAGGTCTGTATAGTCAAGGCTATGGTTTTTCCAGTAGTCATGTATGGATGTGAGAGTTGGATTGTGAAGAAAGCTGAGCGCTGAAGAATTGATGCTTTTGAACTGTGGTGTTGGAGAAGACTCTTGAGAGTCCCTTGGACTGCAAGGAGATCCAACCAGTCCATTCTGAAGGAGATCAGCCCTGGGTGTTCTTTGGAAGGAATGATGCTAAAGCTGAAACTCCAGTACTTTGGCCAGCTCATGCGAAGAATTGACTCATTGGAAAAGACTCTGATGCTGGGAGGGATTGGGGGCAGGAGGAGAAGGGGATGACAGAGGATGAGATGGCTGAATGGCATCACTGAGTCGATGGACGTGAGTTTGAGTGAATTCCAGGAGTTGTTGATGGACAGGGAGGCCTGGCGTGCTGCGATTCATGGGGTCGCAAAGAGTCGGACACGACTGAGCAACTGAACTGAACTGCACTGAACTGCACTGAACTGAACGTGCTCTGACTCATATTTTTCATTGCCCCCAGTGGTGCCCACTCGCTAATCTTTATAACATATTTTTCTGATCTAAAAAACAATGACCTGTCTTCACCCAAATATTGTTTCATATACCAGCAGGGATTATATCTTTGAGGTGGAAGCTATTTAAAATTCAAAATCTAATACTGCCCAGGGCTTTGGAGTCCTACTCTGATTGCTTATTAGATTTCTTTTTTTTTCCCCCTAGTCTACTTGAACATTGCTACCTGTGTGTTTCTGAATGCTGTGTACATGCCTCATTCTTAAACCATTTTGTTTTGATTTGATTGAAAACATCCATATATTCCCTAAATTTAGCATGTTGACTATTGTTCTTTTTCTTTGCCTAAATTAGGGGTTAACGTTCTCTCTGGTTCCTTACTTCATGTCTTCTCAGAAATACTGTTTCATATCTGGAAAACTTTAATCCTCTACTTCTCTGCTCTCTTATTTTATGACCCTTACTTTTGGACCATCTTCCATATACTTCGTCCATGGTTTTAGTAGAGATCCCATTGTTGTTTTCTTTTCCTGTTCTGGTGTCCAACTCTGATTGGATAGCCTTTCATTATGCAAGACCTCACTTTAACAAAGCTATTTTTCTGTCTGGAGTACCTTCTGATATCTCTCTCCCATGCCCAGGCTGTGTCCTTTAACAAATGATATAAAGCAGACAACTTCCATAGCCTCAGTTATTTCTTCCATGTCTGGGTCATTATTCTGCAACTATTTTAATTGGCCATATATCACAAATATTTTTGCTACACATTGCTAATTGGTTGTTTTCATAATACTAACTTCTGGGAAGTTAACATTTTGCAGCTAATATACAAGGTTTGAAACAAAATACGTATATGTATATGATGCTTAAAACCCTTCCTTTAATTTTATAGAGTATTGTTGTTCAGTCACTGAACAACTGAACAACTGTTCACCACTGAACAAGGAGTGGTGTCCAACTCTTTGTGACCCCATGGGCTGCAGTGCGCCAGACTTCCCTGTCCTTCACTATCTCCCAGAGATTGCTCAAATCCATATCCCCTGAGTCAGTGATGCCATCCAACCATCTCATCCTCGGTCATCTCCTTCTCATTCTGCCTTCCATCTTTCCCAGTATCAGGGTCTTTCCTAGTGGCTCTTCACATCAAGTGGCCAAAGTATTAGAGCTTCAGCTTCAGCATCAGTCCTTCCAATCAATATTCAGAATGGATTACCTTTAGGATTGACTGATATGATCTCCTTGCTGTCCAAGGGACTCTCAAGAGCCTCCTTCAACGCCACAGTTCAAAAGTATCAATTCGTCAGTGCTCAGCCTTCTTTATGGTCCAAATCTCGTAACCATACATGACTACTGGAAAAACCGTAGCTTTTTGTTGGTTGGAATTTTATTAGCAAAGTAATGTCTCTGCTATACTCTTTATAAAGTATAAAAATACTTAATGTCTAGAAAACAAACTTATGCTTATCAAAAGGGAAAAGGGGTTGCAGAAAGATAAATTAGGAGTTTGGGATTAACAGATACAAACTACTAGATATAAAATAAACAGCAAGGTCCTACTGTGTACATAGGGAAATATATTCAATTTCCTCTAATCATAATGGAAAAGAATATGAAAAAGAATATATATATATATATATATATGTATGTAAATTTATCTCAGTCACTTTGCTATATGCCAGAAACAAAAACAATATTGTAGGGGATCTTCTCAATCCAGGGATTGAACCCAGGTCTCCTGCATTACAGGCAGATTCTTTACTGCCTGAGCCAGGAGGGAAGCCCTAAATCAACTATACTTCAATTAAAATAAAGACACTCCTTCCTTATAGATATTGTTCTGAGGACTAAACAATAAAAAAATAAATTTAATATCCTAACATCTATTTTTCAAAATCCCAATTTGGAGAGAGGAATTATTCAGATTGATTTTCTAAGTATCCCCAGATTGTTCATTTTTAACTTCATGCAGTGTGTAGCTAATTTATATAATATATTGCTTATTACTAGGAGCCTGCAGATTCAGTCCATGGGGTCGCAGAGTCAGACATGACTGAGCGATTGACACACACACATAGCACAGCTATTCTACACAAAGAGACGACTTTTGGTTAGTCTTTCAGACTGCCATGGTCTTTATCTGTTCTCTTACTGCATCAGTGGACATGGCTAAAACACAATTTTGAAGGCTTCTGGAGAGTCAAAATAACATTTGCCTACTCTAACTACAATACTATAGGGAATATCCTAAACTTTTTTTCTCCTGTTACCTTGTAAAGCCCTAGTCACATGTACTATCAAACTCAAGCTCTAATTTTCAGAATTAAAACAAAAATCAACATTGATTTATTCTGGCATATTCTATGTATTGACCTCTGTGGAAGTTTTCATTCCAATTGTGAAATATTGTAATATAATATATGGCATAAAGAGCATAGCAATGGAGTTAGTACTCCAAACTCAGTTCCAATGTCTTTGTTTATAAGTGAGTAATAAAAGTTCCAGTATAGAATAGCTTTGGAGATGGAACCAGATATTATATGTAAATACTCAGCATTGGATAGAATATTTGTAAAGCTACTAAATACTAAATAAATCATTTTTATTTAGCTATTTTGAGGAGGAAGGAAAGAGAAGATGGACACAGCAGAAGAGGAAAAGGGGAAAGAGAAAAAAGGAAATAGGAGAAAGGCACAAAAAACCTCCAGAGACCTGGCTATTCGCTGCTCTACAATCCTTGCAAATATTATTATGAATGCTATAATGAGGTATTTTGAATACATCCAGAAAGTTTCTTTCTTTTTTTAAGAATTGTTAAACATTTTAAGAATTTGAGAAAACTGATATTATTCCAATCCATAGAAACTTTAGATGCAAGACTACTATATACTGTTTCTTTATTTTATGTGTTTTAATTTGCCACAGACCTGGTTGTATCATTTTCTGGCTGTATATCCTTGAGCATATCACTTAGATGCTTTATAAAGTGATAGTTAATACTCTCTGCAACTTAACAATCTTAAGGTTTAGATGTTCTTCAAGAGATTTTTTTTCATTTAAACTTTCAATTAAACTCTTTAAATTAACTTTCTTGACCAAATTAAGCTTTAAATAAGTTCATCAAGCTATTGTGCTGCTGCTGCTGCTGCTGCTACTGCTGCTGCTGCTAAGTTGCTTCAGTCGTGTCCGACTCTGTGACCGCATAGACGGCAGGCCACCAGGCTCCCCTGTCCCTGGGATTGTCCAAGCAATAACATTGGAATAGATTGTTAAAATACAGTTACAATGATTTGAGTACCTCTCTCTCTTACTTTCTCCCCTCTTTGCTACCCCCTTTTTTCTCCCTTTTTGTTTTCTTTCTGTTTTCCCCTCTCTTTCCTCCTCTTTCTCAGCTATACATTCAGTAAAGTTGGTTTTTCTTTCTTGTCAATTTTAGTATCTTCAGTACCAGCCTTTGAGTATGTATAAGAGGAACGAAAAAGCCTCTTAATGAAAGTGAAAGGGGAGAGTGAAAACATTGGCTTAAAGCTCAACATTCAAAAAACTAAGATCATGGCATCTGGCCCCATCACTTCATGGGAAATAGATGGGAAAACAGTAGAAACAGTGTCAGACTATTTTGGGGGGCTTCAAAATCACTGCAGATGGTGATTGCAGCCATGAAATTAAAAGACACTTACTCCTTGGAAGAAAAGTTATACCAACCTATATAGTATATTAAAAAGCAGAGATATTACTTTGCCAACAAAGGTCCTTCTAGTCAAGGCTATGGTTTTTCGAGTGGTCATGTATGGATGTGAGAGTTGGACTGTGAAGAAAGCTGAGTGCTGAAGAATTGATGCTTTTGAACTGTGGTGTTGGGGAAGACTCTTGAGAGTCCTCTGGACTGCAAGGAGATCCAACCAGTCCATCCTAAAGGAGAACAGTCCTGGGTGTTCATTGGAAGGACTGATGCTGAGGCTGAAACTCCAATACTTTGGCCACCTCATATGAAGAGTTGACTCATTGGAAAAGACCCTGATGCTGGGAGGGGTTGGGGGCAGGAGGAGAAGGGGACGACAGAGAATGAGATGGCTGGATGGCAGCACTGACTTGATGGACATGAGTTTGAGTGAATTCCCGGAGTTGGTGATGGACAGGGAGGCCTGGCATGCTGCAGTTCATGGGGTCACAAAGAGTTGGACACGCTGAGCGGCTGAATTGAACTGAACTGAACTAAACTATTTATGAATGAGTATAACTGAGTATGGGTCTTGCCCAGTGAGTCAGCATTAAAAATCTGCCTGCAGTGCAAAAGACTCAGGTTTGATTTGGGTCGGGAAGATCCCCTGGAGGAGGACAGGACAAGCCACTCCAGTATTTTTGCCTGGAGAATTTCACAGACAGAGGAGTCTGGTGAGCTGCAGTCCATCAGTTCAGTTCAGTTGTTTAGTCGTGTCCAGCTCTTTGCGACCCCATGAATTGCAGCATGCCAGGCCTCCCTGTCCATCACCATCTCCCGGAGTTCACTCAGACTCACGTGCATGGAGTCAGTGATGCCATCCAGCCATCTCATCCTCGGTCGTCCCCTTCTCCTCCTGCCCCCAACCCCTCCCAGCATCAGAGTCTTTTCCAATGAGTCAACTCTTGCATGAGGTGGCCAGACTACTGGAGTTTCAGCTTCAGAATCATTCCTTCCAAAGAAATCCCAGAGATGATCTCCTTCAGAATGGACTGGTTGGATCTCCTTGCAGTCCAAAGGACTCTCAAGAGTCTTCCCCAACACCACAGTTCAAAAGCATCAATTCTTCAGCACTCAGCTTTCTTCACAGTCCAACTCTCACATTCATACATGACCACAGGAAAAACAATAACCTTGACTAGAAGGACGTTAGTCGGCAAAGTAATGTCTCTGCTTTTGAATATTCTGTCTAGGTTGGTCATAACTTTTCTTCCAAGGAGTAAGCGTCTTTTAATTTCATGGCTGCAGTCACCATCTGCAGTGATTTTGGAGCCCAGAAAAATAAAGTCTGACACTGTTTCCACTCTTTCCCCATCTATTTCTCATGAAGTGGTGGGACCAGATGCCGTGATCTTCATTTTCTGAATGTTGAGCTTTAAGCCAACTTTTTCATTCTCCTCTTTCACTTTCATCAAGAGGCTTTTTAATTTCTCTTCACTTTCTTCCATAAGGGTGGTGTCATCTGCATATCTGAGGTTATTGATATTTCTCCCGGCCATCTTGACTCCAGCTTGTGTTTCTTCCAGTCCAGTGTTTCTCATGAGGTACTCTGCATATAAGTTAAATAAGCAGGGTGACAATATACAGCCTTGACGCACTCCTTTTCCTATTTGGAACCAGTCTGTTGTTCCATGTCCAGTTCTAACTGTTGCTTCCTGACCTGCATATAGGTTTCTCAAGAAGCAGGTCAGGTGGTCTGGTACTCCCATCTCTCTCAGAATTTTCCACAGTTGATTGTGATCCACACAGTCAAAGGCTTTGGCATAGTCAATAAAGCAGAGATAGATGTTTTTCTGGAACTCTCGTGTTTTTTCCATGATCCAGCTGATGTTGGCAATTTGATCTCTGGTTCCTCTGCCTTGAACATCTGAAAGTTCACAGTTCACGAATTGCTGAAGCCTGGCATGGAGAATTTTGAGCATTAATTACTAGTATGTGAGATGAGTGCAATTGTGCGGTAGTTTAGGGTCACATAAAGTTGGACAAGACTGAGGTGACTTAGTACATATACATGCATAGCTGAGCATAGAATTCCAGCTTATTTCTGAACCTATTTTAATGTAGTAAGTGTAAGTTCAGTTCAGTTCAGTTGCTCAGTCATGTCCAACCCTTTGCGACCCCATGAATTGCAGCACGCCAGGCCTCCCTGTCCATCACCAACTCCCAGAGTTCACTCAAACTCACGTCCATCGAGTCGGTGATGCCATCCAGCCATCTCATCCTCTGTCGTCCCCTTCTCCTCCAGTCCCCAATCCCTCCCAGCATCAGAGTCTTTTCCAATGAGTCAACTCTTTGCATGAGGTGGCCAAAGTACTGGAGTTTCAGTAAATGTAAGAATTTAAAAATATTTCCAAAAGGTCTTTGTTTATATTGTTTTATATGTTCAGTGAACAGTTGAAAGACAGCCGGTCCTTATCCCTTCATTTTATTTCTCTTAAAATACACAAGCTGTCACTTTAAAGTATTACTAAAAATAAAATAGAACAAAAGCTAATGCTAAGAGAAGAACTGAAAACAACACAAAACAAAAAAACAATCCAAACCACCTTCCAAATGCCTTTCACCACACTCTGCAAGATACTGAAATAGAGTTTTCTATTCCTGTCACATCCAGTTGCAGGATTTACCAGAAGTGGACCTTGTTCCAGTTAGATGAAGTAAGATTATACTGAAAGCTGCTGATCTGTTTTCACAAGAATTGTTACAATCCTTGAGAGAAATTGCTTAGAGTAATAGAATTTTAGCAGAAAGGAATTTGTTACTAGCTGCGAAAAATTGTTACAGCCACAGAGACTTGAGATGCCAAACTTGCCATTTTGATTATGGTCTATGAAATTAGGACATAGGGGAAGGGAAATACATTGAAAAAAGTTTTATTATTGTCTTTTAACAGAAATGTATACCCCTGTAAATTGCACCATTTTCTTTTCTTTTTTTTCCTCAGAAAATGGTTATTACTAATGCTAGCGATGAACTTCTCTTGCATGTTACTTCACAGTGATATCTTCCCCTTCCTTGGCTAATCCAAATGATGAAAGGAAGACAGACATAGGACTACTCTCTTTGATGAAAATTTTATCTTGAGAAACTAAATTTAAAACTTGATCTTCAGTTAAAAACACTAAATCAATCGGGCCCTAATTCAAACTAACTGATTGAGATCAATCACCAACTTAGAAGCCACTCTAGTTCACTTATAATTTAGGAATTTATTTTTAAAATCAATTATAGTTTGTTAGTATTTTCAAGTAAAACTGCTGTGGGCAAGGAAAAAATAATTGAGGACTAAAGGCAGCATTTGTTCGTAAATAAAGTATATATTTAGTCAACAAAATATTAGAACAAAGCATGAGAAATTGTTCATGTTCATAGTTTCCTATTAAAAAGTACACAGATTCTTTTCATATTTATATTGTATTAGTTCACTCAAGCTGCTATAACAACATACTACAGCCTAAGTAGCTTATAAATAACAGAAATTTTTTCTGAAAGTTCTGGAGGCTGGGGGTCTCAGATCAGACTGTTAGCATAGTCAAGTGAGAGCTCCCTTACAGTTGCAGAATTCTCATTGTAACTTTGCATAATGGAAGGAGCTAAATTCTATAGTGTCTCTTCAGTTCAGTTCAGTTCAGTCGCTCAGTCATGTCCAACTCTTTGCAACCCCATGAACCACAGCATGCCAGGCCTCCATCACCAACTCCAGGAGTCCACCCAAACTCATGACCATTGAGTCGGTGATGCCATCCAACCATCTCATCCTCTGTCATTCCCTTCTCCTCCTGCTCTCAATCTTTCCCAGCATCAGGGTCTTTTCAAATGAGTCAGCTCTTTGCATCAGGTGGCCAAAGGATTGGAGTTTCAGCTTCAGCATCAGTCCTTCCAATGAACACCCAGGACCAATCTAAAGGGTACTAATCTCTCTACCTTCCTGACTTAATCATCTACCAAAGGCCCCATCTCTTAATAACCTCACACTGGGCAATTCAGTGTTTGAATCTGAATAGACACATCAGACCATAGCAGTAACAATAGAACAAAATGAATCATAAACTTATACAATTAGATTTCAAATGTAAACTCAATCTATTCATCTCACTAAATCCTGTCTTTGCTACTTCATACTAAAGATGTCAATTAAGCAAAATCAAATAAAAAAACCCAACTAGTAATTTCTAAAATTAAAGGTTTTTTTCAAACTAACAAAAGATTGCTAAGACTCCAAATGGATCCCAGTCCTCTGACATAGGAAACTTTTCTCCTCACTCTGACCCCTTCCACTGTGGCCAGTGTGTGACATGCCCCCGATTATTATAATGGCAACTGATTCCTTCGCTAGCCCCTAACTGGAACAGTTTTGGCACAATTATTCTGGATTAACCCAAGATACATAATTTAGAAATTTTTTAGTCCAGATTTTCCCCTTTCTATATCATTTTTATTTTCCCTGAGTTTCTAGCTACATGATTTCCAAAATTGCTTTTACCATTTATTGCTGAAAATTCTAACATATGCATATTTGCAAGATCATAGAAAAGTAGATATGTAATACAAGGTTTAGTGGGGGAAAATGTTCAATGGGGCACATAATTTTGTACCAAAGGACACAGTTCTAAATTTCTAAAACCATAATATATAGTAGTAGTAAAAACTTCCTACTTTATGAAGAGGCAATATGATGTCCCCTGAAACAATAAGCTTTGTATAAAATAGTTTTACCTTGTTACTTAATAACTCATTCTGGGAATAAAAATTAGCTTTCCATGTGAAATTTCTTTCTTTGGATGTAAGAAATATATTAACTATCTCCTTTACTGGTGCGGTGTGCTGTGTTCAATCGCTTGTGTACAACTCTTTGTGACCCCATGGACTGTAGCCTGCCAGGCTCCTCTGTGCCTGGAATTTCCCAGGCAAGAATACTGAAGTGGGTTGCCATTTCCTTCTCCAGGGGATCTTCCAAACCCAGAGACAGAACTTGCATCTCTTGTGTCTCCTGCATTGGCAGACAGATTCTTTACTAGAATGGAAGCCCATTAGTATGTCATTCAGTTCAGTTCAGTTGCTCAGTCGTGTCCAACTCTTTGCGAGCCCATGAATCGCAGCACGCCAGGCCTCCCTGTCCATCACCAATTCCCGGAATTCACTCAGATTCGCATCCATCGAGTTGATGATGCCATCCAGCCATCTCATCCTCTGTTGTCCCCTTCTCCTCCTGCCCCCAACCCCTCCCAGCATCAGAGTCTTTTCCAATGAGTGAACACTTCGCATGAGCTGGCCAAAGTACTGGAGTTTCAGCTTTAGCATCATTCCTTCCAAAGAAATCCCAGGGTTGATCTCCTTCAGAATGGACTGGTTGGATCTCCTTGCAGTCCAAGGGACTCTCAAGAGTCTTCTCCAACACCACAGCTCAAAAGCATCAATTCTTCAGCTCTCAGCCTTCTTCACAGTCCAACTCTCACATCCATACATGACCACTAGAAAAACCATAGCCTTGACTAGACGGACCTTAGTCGGCAAAGTAATGTCTCTGCTTTTGAATATGCTTTCTAGGTTGGTCATAACTTTTCTTCCAAGGAATAAACGTCTTTTAATTTCATGGCTGCAGTCACCATCTGCAGTGATCTTGGAGCCCCTCAAAATAAAGTCTGACACTGTTTCCACTGTTTCCCCATCTATTTCCCATGAATTGATGGGACTGGATGCCATGATCTTCGTTTTCTGAATATTGAGCTTTAAGCCAACTTTCTCACTCTCCACTTTCACTTTCATCAAGAGGCTTTTTAGTTCCTCTTCACTTTCTGCCATAAGGGTGGTGTCATCTGCATATCTGAGGTTATTGATATTTCTTCCAGCAATCTTGATTCCAGCTTGTGTTTCTTCCAGGCCAGGATTCCTCAGGATGTCATTAAATAAAACTATATTATCTGTGCTAATATGCCTATCACCAGATTTGCCATATCATGCTTACTCGCAAAATATAACTTTCCCTGTTCAATGAATGTTAATTTGCCTTCCATATGCAGATAAAAACAGTTGTGTACCCAAGACTGAGAAAAATCCCTCTATTGTCAATATAATCTCATGTTTTATTTTTTTGGACTAGTTACTTTCCCTCAGTGGGTTATCTAGAACTCCTAACTTAGAGCACAAATATGGTTCTTGTAATTATGTGACTTGATTATAAATACAGTTCTTTTCCTTTCAGTTTCAGCTGCAGTGTCTAGTAATACTAAGTTAAATAAAGTGGCTTTTATCTTTTTCAGTTACCTAAGAGATTAAGAGGCAGAGAGAAGTCTTGTTAAAAGTGAAGAGATTTTACATGAGGAACTCAGTGTTCTGGTTCCCCTCCTCCACCCCAACTCCAGCATAATGGGCTGAGACAGGCAAGTCCTTCCCCTCACTTTAAGTAAAGAGAGGAAGTCTTCAAAGTGACCAGGAAGAGAGCTTGATGTATGTCCCCTGGGATTCACCGAAAAGCAAAATTGAGGCCACACTATAGGAAGGAAGAAGTAATAGGTGCCTGCCCTCCAAAGTCACCATACAGAGAAAAAAAAATGCATGTGTACACATGCTCCAAAGAGGTTCATTCATGAAAGAGAACCATGAAAGGATCATCTCTGATTCTATTACAATCAACTGAAAGGGTGAAAATACCTTGGGCCAAAGAACTAGTTGAACTGTTAAGATGCCCAAGGGGTTGCGAATAACCAGCCATGAAATTTCTGGCATCCTTAACAAGAGAATTACACACCAGATATGTCCAGAGTTAGAGTTTCCAAAGAACACACACAAACTGTCCAGGAGCAGAATTCCTTCATTGTGTTACTTAGATTCTTCAGTTTATGTAGACATGATGTTCATAGTATTCTCAAGTGAAGAGGAATTCATCTCTCTAGTGTACATTATTAATTTAAGACACTTTAGTTTTGCATTCAGATCGCACAAAATATTCCTACTTTAATGATGCTGACTTGCTAAATTTTTGTAACACTATAGCATTATAAGGGAAGTAAATACTTTCCAATTCCTTTCTGTTACTTCCATCAACTTTGAAAAGTTCAAGCTCTGAATTTGCAAAATAAAGTAGTGGTAGCTATCAGATGAGGAAACAGAAAAAAAAAATCAACATCTCCTTTTTTAACCTCCTCTCCTAGTTGGCATTCTTCTGTTTGTATAGGTATGGATGTTGCACAACCTTTGAATAAACAGAAATATACCTATCTAATAAGTTATTACCTGTTTTCTGTATCCATTTGAATTTTATGAAGATCTATGCACACGTGGATCTATTGTTTCTGATGAGATCTTTCCCTTTACATTTTATGTTAACCCTAAATAGAAAGAAGCAGTGGGTCGGTAGGTGCC
Source organism: Oryx dammah (assembly GCF_014754425.2). Lineage (NCBI taxonomy): Eukaryota > Metazoa > Chordata > Mammalia > Artiodactyla > Bovidae > Oryx > Oryx dammah. Next base: position 20,241,456 of record NW_024070196.1, read on the forward strand.
CAAAGTACTACTGGACATCAGTGGAGAAATAACTCCAGAAAGAATGAAGGGATGCAACCAAAGCAAAAACAACACCCAGTTGTGGATGGTACTGGTAATAGAAGCAAGGTTAGATACTGTAAAGAGCAATATTGCATAGGAACTTGGAATGTTAGGTCCATGAATCAAGGCAAATTGGAAGTGGTCAAACAAGAGATGATAAGAGTGAACATCCACATTCTAGAAATCAGCTAATTAAAATGGACTGGAATGGGTGAATTTAACTCAGATGACCATTACATCTACTACTGTGGGCAGGAATCCCTTAGAAGAAATGGAGTAGCCATCACGGTCAACAAAAGAGTCCAAAATGAAGTACTTGGATGCAATCTCAAAAACGGCAAATTATCTCTGTTCATTTCCAAGGCAAATCATTCAGTATCACTATAATCCAAGTCTATGCCCCAACGAGTAATGCTGAAGAAGCTGAAGTTGAATGTTCTATGAAAACCTACAAGACTTTGTAGAAATAACACCCCCAAAAGATGTCCTTTTCATTATAGGGGACTGGAATGCCAAAGTAGGAAGTCAAGAATCACCTGGAGTAACAGGCAAATTTGGTCTTTGAGTAAAGAATGAAGCAGGACAAAGGCTAATAGAGTTCTGCCAAGAGAATGCAATGATCATAGGAAACACCCTGTTCCAACAACACAAGAGAAGACTTTACACATGGACATCACCAGATGGTCAACACAGAAATCAGCCTGATTATATTCTTTGCAGCCAAAGATGGAGAAGCTCTATATAGGCAGCAAAAATAAGACTGGGAGCTGACTGTGGCTCAGATCATAAACTCCTTATTGCCAAATTCAGACTGAAATTAAAGAAAGTGGAGAAAGCCACTACGCCATTCAGGTATGACCTAAATCAAATCCCTTATCACTATACAGCAAAAGTTAGAAATAGACTTAAGGGACTAGATCTGACAGACAGAGTGCCTGATGAACTATGGAAGGAGGTTCATGACATTCTACAGGAGACAGGAATCAAGACCATCCCCAAGAAAAAGAAATGCAAAAAAGCAAAATGGCTGTCTGAGGAGGCCTTAAAAATAGCTGTGAAAAGAAGAGAAGCCAAAAGCAAAGGAGTAAAGGAAAGATATATTCATTTGAATGCAAGGTTCCAAAGAATAGCAAGGAGAGATAAGAAAGCCTTCCTCAGTGATCAATGCAAAGAAACAGAGGAAAACAACAGAATAGGAAAGACTAGAGATCTCTTCAAGAAAATTAGAGATACCAAGGGAACATTTCATGCAAAGATGGGCTCAATAAAGGACAGAAATGATATGGACCTAACAGAAGCAGAAGATATTAAGAAGAGGTGGCAAGAATACTCAGAACTGTGCAAAAAATATCTTCACTAACCACATAATCATGATAGTGTGATCACTCACATAGAGCCAGATATCCTGGAATGTGAAGTCAGGTGGGCCTTAGGAAGCATCACTATGAACAAAGCTAGTGGAGGTGATGGAATTCCAGTTGAGCTATTTCAAATCCTGAAAGATGATATCATGAAAGTGCTGCACTCAATATGCCAGCAAATTTGGGAAACCCAGCAGTGGCCACAGGCCTGGAAAAGGCCAGTTTTCATTCCAATCCCAAAGACAGGCAATGCCAAAGAATGCTCAAACTACCGCACAATTGTACTCATCTTGCACGCTAGTAAAGTAATGCCCAAAATTCTCCAAGCCAGGCTTCAGCAATACGTGAACTGTGAACTTCCAAACGTTCAAGCTGGTTTTAGAAAAGGCAGAGGAACCAGAGATCAAATTGCCAACATCCACTGGATCATGGAAAACGCAAGAGAGTTCCAGAAAAACATCTATTTCTGCTTTATTGACTATGCCAAAGCCTTTGACTGCGTGGATCACAATAAAGTGTGGAAAATTCTTCCAAGAGATGGGAATACCAGACCACCTGACCTGCCTCTTGAGAAATCTGTATGCAGTTCAGGAAGCAACAGTTAGAACTGGACATGGAACAACAGACTGGGTCCAAATACAAAAAGGAGTGTATCAAGGCTGTATATTGTCACCCTGCTTATTTAAGTTATATGCAGAGTACATCAAGAGAAACGCTGGGCTGGAGGAAGCACAAGCTGGAATCAAGATTGCTGGGAGAAGTATCAATAACCTCAGATATGCAGATGACTCCACCCTTATAGCAGAAAGTGAAGAAAAACTAAAGAGCCTCTTGATGAAAGCAAAAGAGGAGAGTAATAAATTTGATTTAAAGCTCAACATTCAGAAAACGAAGATCATGGCATCTGGTCCCATCACTTCATGGAAAATAGATGGGGAAACAGTGGCTAACTATATTTTTCTGGTCTCCCAAATCACTGCAGATGGTGACTGCAGCCATGAAATTAAAAGATGCTTACTCCTTGGAAGGAAGTTATGATCAACCTGGATAGCATATTAAAAAGCAGAGACATTAGATTTTGTTTTATTTATTGTGGTATCCTATGCTTCTCTGGTGGCTCAGAGAGTAAAGCATCTGCCACAGCGTGGGAGGCCCAGGTTCAATCCCTGGGTTGGGGCAATCCCCTGGAGAAGGAAATGGCAACCCACTCCAGTGTTCTTGCCTGGAAAATTCCATGGACTGTAGCCCACCAGGCTCCTCAATCCATGGGCTCGCAAAGAGTCAGAGACAACGGAGCGACTTACTTTCACTTTCATGCTTACTCCTTGGAAGAAAATTTATGACCAACCTAGACAGCATATTCAAAAGCAGAGACATCACTTTGCCAACAAAGGTCCGTCTAGTCAAGGGTATGGTTTTTCCAGTGGTCATGTATGGATGTGAGAGTTGGACTGTTAAGAAAGTTCAGTTCAGTTCATTTCAGTTCAGTTGCTCAGTCGTGTCCGACTCTTTGCGAGCCCATGAATCGCAGCACACCAGGCCTCCCTGTCCATCACCAACTCCCGGAGTTCACTCAGACTAACATACATGGAGTCAGTGATGCCATCCAGCCATTTCATCCTCTGTCGTCCCCTTCTCCTCCTGCCCCCAATCCCTCCCAGCATCAGAGTCTTTTCCAATGAGTCAACTCTTCGCATGAGGTGGCCAAAGTACTGGAGTTTCAGCTTTAGCATCATTCCTTCCAAAGAAATCCCAGGGCTGATCTCCATCATAATGGACAGGTTGGATCTCCTTGCAGTCCAAAGGACTCTCAAGAGTCTTCTCCAACACCACAGTTCAAAAGCATCAATTCTTCAGTGCTCAGCCTTCTTCACAGTCCAACTCTCATATCCATACATGACCACAGGAAAAACCATAGCCTTGACTAGACAGACCTTAGTCGGCAAAGTAGTGTCTCTGCTTTTCAACATGCTATCTATGTTGGTCATAACTTTTCTTCCAAGAAGTAAGCGTCTTTTAATTTCATGTCTGCAGTCACCATCTGCAGTGATTTTGGAGCCCAGAAAAATAAATTCTGACACTGTTTTTACTGTTTCCCCATCTATTTCCCATGAAGTGATGGGACCGGATGCTATTATCTTCATTTTCTGAATGTAGAGCTTTAAGCCAACTTTTTCACTCTCTTTCACTTTCATGAAGAGACTTTTTAGTTCCTCTTCATTTTCTGCCATAAAGGTGGTGTCATCTGCCAATATGAGGTTATTGATATTTCTCCCGGCCATCTTGATTCCAGCTTGTGTTTCTTCCAGTCCAGTGTTTCTCATGTGTACTCCATATAAGTTAAATAAGCAGGGTGACAATATACAGCCTTGACACACTCTTTTTCATATTTGGAACCAGTCTGTTGTTCCATGTCCAGTGGTAATTGTTGCTTCCTGAACTGCATACAGCTTTCTCAAGAGGCAGGTCAGGTGGTCTGGTATTCCCATCCTTCTCAGAATTATCCAGTTTATTGTGATCCACACAGTCAGAGGCTTTGGCATAGTCAATAAAGCAGAAATAGATGTTGTTCTGGAACTCTCTTGCTTTTTCCATGATCCAGTGGATGTTGGCAATTTGATCTCTGGTTCCTCTGCCTTTTCTAAAACCAGCTTGAACGTTTGGAAGTTCGTGGTTCACATATTGCTGAAGCCTGGCTTGGAGAATTTTGGGCATTACTTTACTAGCGTGTGAGATGAGTACAATTGTGTGGTAGTTTGAGCATTCGTTGGTATTGCCTTTTTTGGGATTGGAATGAAAACTGACCTTTTCCAGTCCTGTGGCCACTGCTGGGTTTCCCAAATTTGCTGGCATATTGAGTGCAGCACTTTCATGATATCATCTTTCAGGATCTGAAATAGCTCAACTGGAATTCCATCACCTCCACTAGCTTTGTTCATAGTGATGTTTTCTAAGGTCCACTTGAATTCACATTGCAGGATGTGTGGCTCTAAGTGAGTGATCACACCATCATATTTATCTGGGTCGTGAAGATCTCTTTTGTACAGTTCTTCTGAGTATTCTTGCCACCTGTTCTTAATATCTTCTGCTTCTGTTAGGTCCATACCATTTCTGTCCTTGATTGATCCCATCTTTGCATGAAATATTCCCTTGGTATCTCTAACTTTCTTGAAGAGATCTCTAGTCTTTCCCGTTCTGTTCTTTCCTTCTATTTCTTTGCATTGATCGCTGAAGAAGGCTTTCTTATCTCTCCTTGCTATTCTTTGGAACTCTGCATTCAGATGCTTATATCTTTCCTTTTCTCCTTTGCTTTTCACCTCTCTTCTTTTCACAGCTATTTGTAAGGCTTCCCCAGACAGCCATTTTGCTTTTTGCATTTCTTTTCCACGGGGATAGTCTTGATCCCTATCCCCTGTACAATGTCACGAACCTCATTCCATAGTTCATCAGGCACTCTATCTATCAGATCTAGGCCCTTAAATCTATTTCTCACTTCCACTGTATAATCATAAGGGATTTGATTTAGGTCATATCTGAATGGTCTAGCATTTTTCCCTACTTTCTTCAATTTAAGTCTGAATTTGGTAATAAGGAGTTCATGATCTGAGCCACAGTCAGCTCCTGGTCTTTTTTTTTTGTTGTTGTTGTTGACTGTTTAGAGCTTCTCCATCTTTAGCTGCAAAGAATATAATCAGGCTGATTTCTGTGTTGACCATCTGGTGATGTCCATGTGTAGAGTTTTCTCTTGTGTTGTTGGAAGAGGGTGTTTGCTATGACCAGTGCATTTTCTTGGCAAAACTCTATTAGCCTTTGCCCTGCTTCATTCTGTACTCAAAGGCCAAATTTGCCTGTTACTCCAGGTGATTCTTGACTTCCTACTTTGGCATTCCAGTCCCTTATAGTGAAAAGGACATCTTTTTTTGGGTGTTAGTTCTAAAAGATCTTGTAGGTCTTCATACTGAGTGCCCAAAATTGATGCTTTTGAACTGTGGTGTTGTAGAAGACTCTTGAGAGTCCCTTGGACTGCAAGGAGATCCAACCCATCCATCCTAAAGAAGATCAGTCCTGGTTGTTCATTGGAAGGACTGATGTTTAAGCAGAAACTCTAATACTTTGGCCATCTGATGCAAAGAGCTAACTCATTTTGAAAGACCCTGACGTTGGGAAAGATTGAGGGCAGGAGTAGAAGGGAACGACAGAAGATGAGATGGTTGGATGGCATCACTGACTCAATCGACATGGGTTTTGGTGGAATCCAGGAGTTGGTGATCAACACTGAATCCCAGCGTGCTGCAATTCATGGGGTCGCAGAGTCGGACACGACTGAGCGACTGAACTGAACTTAACTGAACTGAAATAGAAAGAACAAATAGTGGGGCTTTTAAAAAATGTTTTCATAAAGATTGATTTTGAATCTGTCTTCTGGTAAACTCTTTACTACTAGAAATAGTTCAAAGCAAAGAGAGTTAGACTGCATCCTACAATTTATGAAAGTATTGAAGCATGACTTGAATAGTGATTATTTGGACAAAAGCTGTATACCATCTTTCATTTTTTCAGTAAATGATAACATGCTCATATTCATTTAGGTATAAGCCATGTAAACAGATGTTTTTATATAGAAAAGGAAACCCTGAATTGTTGAATTGTTCTAGTATAACTGGGCTCAAACAGACACTTGAGGATTTAAGAGGGAATGCCATGACCAACAAATCCAGACGCTGTTTGAGCTCAAGTAAATCTAACAGCAACGTTCAGCTTTATGCTTTTACCCTTGAGACAGCTTAAATTCAATAGCCATTTGCTGAGTTATGTGAGGGTGAGACAAAAAATGAATATACCATGTAAAATAGTGTTTCAAATAACATATTGGTTTGAAGACATTTATTCCAATTTTTATAATGCTTTATTTCTTTCCTATGGGTTGAGCTTATTAAAAGAATATTGCCCTTTAAAATAATATAAACTTTCTTCTCCGTAAGGACAACATAAACATAGTTAACCCATACCGTCACATTCTTCTGAGACTAATACTGAATGAAAGAGGGCATTGTCTGGACAGTCAGCAATTCTTTCTCTGCTCAATACCCTTAAAACTGTGTAATTATCTGAGGTGTTGCTATAAATCCAGTATTTACAACATACATTCCTTTGAGCATGAGGTAATCACATATGTCATACGGGAGGGAAAGAAGTTTCCATTTTTTCTGTGAGACAATTTCTTTTTCCCAATCACTGAGTTTAAGCCTTGGAAGAAATATGAATGTATATATTCATAAAATTATGCAAAATTACTTTAATCAATATATTTAATCATTGTAGTAACAGTATCTTATTTCTAGTGATTGTATGATATTACTGCTACTATTTCTTCCTATCTAATGTGAAATTCAAATATTTTCATGCCATAATACTTGAATTAAAAGCATTCTCACCTCTTTTAGTTTGCTGTACTGTGTAAGTTCAAGGCTACTTAATTGCTTCTATTAGAAAATTGTAAAGTGGACTGAGCTTAGGAATAAAATGTCCTTAGAAAGGTATTGCCAAGGAACTCTGTTCATTTTTTTGGTTGTTTGTTTTCAGGCCTTTGCTGGTACTTATACACATACACACACACACACGTTACTTGGGATTCCTGAGGATTCCGAGAGTAAAGTTCATCTTCAAGGCTCAAGAGTATGTCAGATCCATGAGGCTTTGCCCTGCTGCCATTGTGAATCAGAGTGTAGCACAACATAGAACTTCACACTCAACCTCAGTGAAAAACATTTAACCCCCAAAGCTCTCAGCCTTCTCTTTCTATTGCGCCAGTGTACACCCATTTATTCATCTCAACAAATGTTTATTAAAAGTAATAGCCAGTGTGAACAAGATGGGGACAATCTAGTAGGATAAACAGATAATAAATACAGAATAAAAACATATACAATATGTGTCTATAGCAGTGTGTGCCTGTTACAGGAATTTGACTGTAATGACTTAATCAAATATGGATTTATTGTCTCACATTAAAGAATTTTTGTGGTGACACTGTAATTTTCAAAATGGTCACACCAAGATATTCTATCTTAAATGCTCTTCCTATAATTTAGAGGTAGAGTTTATATTTTCTCCTTTTGAATTTGGTAGGATTCAACTATGGCAAATGTGACACTATATGACTTCCATGACTAAATTTTAAAAAGAAACAAAGCTTTTGCCTCATCTTCTTGTTACACTTGATTTTGTAGAACAGCTACCAGGATATGTAGAACCATACGTAGCCATCCCAGCCACAGCCCCAGGTCCAGCTGAAGTCTCAGTCGATAGTAAGGTCTATTTACTTTAGATCAACATCTATCAATCAATATTTATTATTTGAGTCAGTCTTCAGATGATTCCAACACTGCTCCCAGCTGACATTAGAGTAGAGACGAACTGTCTTTGAGAGACCCAGACCAAATTGCACATTTGTGAATAAAATTAGAATTAGTATTATACAAACTACAACATTTTGGAATTGTTCGAACATGCTTTGGTAACTTTAAATAGGGTGCTAGAAAATTTTATGTAAATATTTATATATCTTTGGGAATTAGTGGAAAGTGGACAAAAGGAAGCTTGAAAAGTCTTGAAGTGAAAGTTAGTAAAAGCCAAAAAAGGAGAGACTATTAATAGAAACCTTATGGCCCTCATTTTTAATAGCCTTTTGATGTCAGTGGGAACTTTAAGGAAAGTAAGAAAAATATTGTAATCTGGAGGAAAGGGAGAAACTACTTTCTACTACCACTTGTTGTGTGGTAATAGTTTAGATGTTGTCACCTACAGTAATGTGGAAAATAGCATATTTGTCTAATGAACTTGGCCAGGCAAAGTGTTGAAGATGCTGCCCACTTTCTTCAAGCTGCTTCTAATAAAATGAGAAAGGAAAGTTCTAGGCTAAAGAAAGAAACATTTTGATAAAAGTGAACCAGGACTTGCTGGAAAGTCCTAATCAGGCAGGGGAATTCTCATTGTTTTTTATTTTATTTTTTATTTTTATTTTACTTTACAATTCTGTATTGGTTTTGCCATACATTGACATGAATCCACCACGGGTGTACAGGCGTTCCCAAACATGAACCCCCCTCCCACCCCCCTCCCCACAACATCTCTCTGGGTCATCCCCGTGTACCAGCCCCAAGCGTGCCGTATCCTGCATCAGACATAGACTGGCAATTCGATTCTTACATGATATTATGCATGTTTCAAAGCCATTCTCCCAAATCATCTCACCCTCTCCCTCTCCCTCTGAGTCCAAAAGTCCGCTATACACATCTGTGTCTTTTTTGCTGTCCTGCATACAGGGTCATCATTGCCATCTTTCTATATTCCATATATATGTGTTAGTATACTATATTGGTGTTTTTCTTTCTGGCTTACTTCACTCTGTATAATCGGCTCCAGTTTCATCCATCTCATCAGAACTGATTCAAATGTATTCTTTTTAATGGCTGAGTAATACTCCATTGTGTATATGTACCACAGCTTTCTTATCCATTCATCTGCTGATGGACATCTAGGTTGTTTCCATGTCTTGGCTATTATAAACAGTGCTGCAATGAACATTGGGGTACATGTGTCTCTTTCAATTCTGGTTTCCTCGGTGTGTATGCCCAGCAGTGGGATTGCTGGGTCATAAGGCAGTTCTATTTGCAATTTTTTAAGGACTCTCCACACTGTTCTCCATAGTGGCTGTACTAGTTTGCATTCCCACCAACAGTGTAGGAGGGTTCCCTTCTCTCCACACCCTCTCCAGCATTTATTGCTTGCAGATTTTTGGATCGCAGACATTCTGACTGGTGTGAAGTGGTACCTCATTGTGGTTTTGATTTGCATTTCTCTAATAATGAGTGATGTTGAGCATCTTTTCATGTGTTTGTTAGCCATCCGTATGTCTTCTTTGGAGAAAGGTCTATTTAGTTCTTTGGCCCATTTTTTGATTGGGTCTTTTATTTTTCTGGAATTGAGCTGCAGGAGTTGCTTGTATATTTTTGAGATTAGTTGTTTGTCAGTTGCTTCATTTGCTATTATTTTCTCCCATTCGGAAGGCTGTCTTTTTACTTTGCTTATATTTTCCTTTGTTGTGCAGAAGCTTTTAATTTTAATTAGGTCCCATTTGTTTATTTTTGCTTTTATTTCCAGAATTCTGGGAGGTGGATCATAGAGGATCTTGCTGTGGTTTATGTCGGAGAGTGTTTTGCCTATGTTCTCCTCTAGGAGTTTTATAGTTTCTGGTCTTACATTTAGATCTTTAATCCATTTTGAGTTTATCTTTGTGTGCGGTGTTAGAAAGTGATCTAGTTTCATTCTTTTACAAGTGGTTGACCAGTTTTCCCAGCACCACTTGTTAAAGAGATTGTCTTTACTTCTTGCCTCCTTTGTCAAAGATAAGGTGTCCATATGTGTGTGGATTTATCTCTGGGCTTTCTATTTTGTTCCATTGATCTATATTTCTGTCTTTGTGCCAATACCATACTGTCTTGATGACTGTGGCTTTGTAGTAGAGCCTGAAGTCAGGCAGGTTGATTCCTCCAGTTCCATTCTTCTTTCTCAAGATTGCTTTGGCTATTCGAGGTTTTTTGTATTTCCATACAAATCTTGAAATTATTTGTTCTAGTTCTGTGAAAAATATCACTGGTAGCTTGATAGGGATTGCATTGAATTTGTAAATTGCTTTGGGTAGTATTCTCATTTTCACTATATTGATTCTTCCGATCCATGAACATGGTATATTTCTCCATCTGTTAGTGTCCTCTTTGATTTCTTTCATCAGTGTTTTATAGTTTTCTATATATAGGTCTTTAGTTTCTTTAGGTAGATATATTCCTAAGTATTTTATTCTTTTTGTTGCAATGGTGAATGGAATTGTTTCCTTAATTTCTTTTTCTACTTTCTCATTATTAGTGTATAGGAATGCAAGAGATTTCTGTGTGTTGATTTTATATCCTGCAACTTTACTATATTTATTAATTAGCTCTAGTAATTTTCTGGTAGCATCTTTAGGGTTTTCTATGCAGAGGATCATGTCATCTGCAAACAGTGAGAGTTTTACTTCTTCTTTTCCAATTTGGATTCCTTTTATTTCTTTTTCTGCTCTGATTGCTGTGGCTAAAACTTCCAGAACTATGTTGAATAGTAGTGGTGAAAGTGGGCACCCTTGTCTTGTTCCAAACAAAAACCCAGGTCCAGATGGCTTCACAGCTGAATTCTACCAAAAATTTAGAGAAGAGTTAACACCTATCCTACTCAAACTCTTCCAGAAAATTGCAGAGGAAGGTAAACTTCCAAACTCATTCTCTGAGGCCACCATCACCCTAATACCAAAACCTGACAAAGATACTACAAAAAAAGAAAACTACAGGCCAATATCACTGATGAACATAGATGCAAAAATCCTCAACAAAATTCTAGCAATCAGAATCCAACAACACATTAAAAAGATCATAAACCATGACCAAGTGGGCTTTATCCCAGGGATGCAAGGATTCTTCAATATCTGCAAATCAATCAATGTAATTCACCACATTAACAAATTGAAAAATAAAAGCCATATGATTATCTCAATAGATGCAGAGAAGGCCTTTGACAAAATTCAACATCCATTTATGATAAAAACTCTCCAGAAAGCAGGAATAGAAGGAACATACCTCAACAGAATAAAAGCTATATATGACAAACCCACCACAAACATTATCCTCAATGGTGAAAAATTGAAAGCATTTCTCATTGTTTTTTAAATATATTTTATATACATTGTTTGTATAGAAGAAAAGTTGCTAACATTAAGAAATTATTTCGGACCAAATATCAAATCCAGAGGGCATACCTGGCATAGATAACAACAAAAATCACTAACACTCCTGAGCAGCTTATCTGTCTGCTTTGCCACTTTAAGCATGGCAATTTTATATTCATATTCACAAGATGGCCATCACACCTGTAGAATGCATCTCATTCTACATAAGAGGGAGGTTAAAAGCTAAGAGCATGCTGCCTAAGTTATTTAGACTCTCTTGCTTCAAATTCAAAATTAGTAAAATGAGATTAATAACAGTAACTGCCTCATAGCTATCTTATTCCCTAATACATTAATAAGGATAAACATTTGAAATCATGCCAGAAACATGAGTACTACAAACTTATTTCTCCTTTGCCAAAACTGATTACAGTTTTTTAAATGGGTGATATTTCATATTAAAGCGTATCAGAGACCTAGTAGTAAAGAAAAAGAGAAAAATGGACACTGAGTGGGCAACTGTCATCAGTGTCCTTAAAGAAAAAAAAAAGTAAAATTTCATATGAGCAAGTCCTAGAGATTCTGAACCTAGTCTAAGGACCTAAGGCAATTCAAGAAGGATGGGGAAATACAGTGAGGATGTGCTATATATACTTGTGACACAATTTATTGCTATAAATAGGATATTTAGGAGTAATATTGGGGTAAATACAGTGGGGAGCATCATAATGAACTTTGAAGACCAGAGCAACAATGAGCTCTGTTATTTAAGCAATTATATGTATATATACACATTTTTCTTTTATGTATATTCATGTATTTATAATTTTCTTTCATTATATCTGAGTTACACTTTATGTCTTAATTATATCTGAGGTATAGTTTATTTTTATTCATATCTTTTGCTTTTTAAACTTTATGTATTTTTACTTACCTTTCTTTAAGGTATTCTGTCATATCACATATTTTGTTGAATCCTCTAGAACTTTTTCAGTTATTTAATTTCAAGCTCTGGATTTTTCTATTATTTAATAGTTTTTATTTGTTGTTATTATTGATTTTCTGTTCACTCATTGATCTCATACTGTCCTATAATTTTTAATGCAGTTTCCTACAATTTATATTAGTATAATTATACTAGTTAATTGGAAGCCCTTATTGACTAAATGTAATATCTAACCCAGTTGGAGTCAGTTTCTATTAACAGCTTTTTTCCTCCCCAAAGTATGACTCATTTTTCTGTTCCTTCACATATCTATTAGTTTTTGGTTGAAAATTGGACATTTTACATCAAGGTGGTTTTTTTTGGCTGAGGATTCTCACTTTTTCTTCTGAGACTGTTTAATGTTTATTCTAGTAGGCAGGTGGCTGAATTTAAAAAGAGAAATTTGCTTACCCACAGTGGTTCATAATGACCCCTCTTCCCACTTTTTCTTAGATTTTTGCACGTTAGTCTTTACTCTGGCTACCTGGTGGCGTCCCTCTGCTTACATCATTGAGAGATTAGCCATGGATTTGGGTAGAACTTAGATTTTGAGGATTATTCTTCCTGTAATTTTCTTTCTTCTATGCTGCTAAGTCACTTCAGTCGTGTCTGACTCTGTGTGACCCCATAGATACCAGGCTCTGCCATCCCTGGGATTCTCCAGGCAAGAACACTGGAGTGGGTTGCCATTTCCTTCTCCAATGCATGAAAGTGAAAAGTGAAAGGGAAGTCACTCAGTTGTGTCTGACTCTTCGCAATCCCATGGACTGCAGCCTACCAGGCTCCTCCATCCATGGGATTTGCCAGGCAAGAGTACTAGAGTGGGATGCCATCGCCTTCTCCGAATTTCTAGTTGCTCAGTCATCCCAGAGTTCAACTTCTTAACCTCAAACCAAAAAAGGCTTTAGCTTACTGATGTCTATGCTGTGTTCAGGTAAGTTACGTGCTCCAAGTATGTTGCATGCAACAAGTAACATGCAACAAGTATGTCTTTCAAGGGTAGAAGTCTCCCTAGTTTCTGCAGGTTTGTACTTCATGCTGTCAGGGATCTACCACATGCCTGTGTCATCATTAGTCTTCCAGAGATTTGGAAATAATTTATATTCAATTTTGGATTTTAGCTATTCTGTGATTTTTCTTTACCTTCCCTGAATTTAATCATCTGCCACCTTGACCTAGTAAGGCATATAATTTGGGAGAATCACAGGAAGAGTAACACTCAAAAGGTAAGTTCTACCCAAATCCACAGCTAATCTCTAAATGATGTAAGTAAGCATAGGGAAGCCACTAGGGAGCCAGGGTAAAAACTGAGGTGCAACTCCTTCTCCTGAATTGGAGTTGGGAGATGAACTCAGGCTAAAAGCCAGATGCTCACATCTCTTACCGAATAGAGTAATATTTTTTTTAATAAAACTTCTTTTCCATTTTTTGGCCTAATTTTGATTGTTTGCAATGATTTGGTGAGGTTTTTATAAATATCTGCCATTATCAGAAGCCCCAAATACATTTTTAACCATTCTAATTTCCATTTCTTTTCAAAGTATACTAGCATTGTTACCTATGTTTGTACATTTTTCTTTTAGGATGATTTCATAATCTCACTTGTATATTTGGTGCAACATAATATTTTATCCACCTGCTCCAAACTATCTAAGATGGTGTATCACTTTGAAGCACTGTTCAGATTATCACTATCATTGCTCAAGTTCCAGGACTGCTAGTTTTCCCTGCCATCAGCCTTCATATATTTTCTAATGCTGTATAATTAATTCTCCATTAAACTCTGCCTCCATTGTTTAATTCCTATAACCTAAATATCTAAATGTATATTACTTTTAAAAATAATAATTCTAGTATCCAGTTACTGAGTACAGGATTCTAAGAGGCTGAGCAGAGTAAGAAGCACATTCCAATTTGTTTGGCCATGCATGGTTTTAAGTTGATAGAATGAAAGGAATACTCACATGTATGAAGAAAAGTTATTCCTCATCTTTTCCTTTCCTCAATTTAGAAAGAATAAGCATTATGCATACACAACTTTTCTCCATCTTATTAACCACTTATTGATATGAATATAATGTTCAGTATAAGGCACTGGTGTAAGAGGGAGCAGCATATTTTTTTAAAATTTACTTATCTGAAGATGTTCATTGTCTTATCTACATCATGACTTGTTATTCTAAATAGTAACAGATAAACTTGTTTTAAAAGGTTTGAAGTTAACTGTTTCAAAATCTTGCAGCTTTAATATTTACATATGTATATGTACATATGGGTTTCCCAGGTGACTCAGTGGGCAAGGAATCCATCTGCAATCCAGGAGACTCAGGAGATGGGGCTTCAAGCCCTAGGTTGAGAAATCCCCTGGGGGAGGGCATGGCCATCTACTCGTGTTCTTGCCTAGAGAATCCCATGGTCTGAGGAGTCTGGTGGGCTACAGTCCACAGGCTCATGAAGAGTTTGACACAGTTGGAGCAACTGAGCACACACATACCTGTGCATGCACACACATGATTAGTTGTATCCAACTCTTTACAAACCTGTGGACTGCAGCCTGCTAGGCTCCTCTATTCATGAGATTCTCCAGGCAAGAATACTGGAGTGGGTTGCCATTCCCTTCTCCAGGGAATCTTCCTGACCTAGGGATTGAACCCTGGTCTCCCGCATTGTAGGCAGACTCTTTACCATCTGAGCCACCAGGGAAGCACCCCCACCATATAGATATATGCCGTTATATATATATAGTCTAAAACTGCAAAAGAATAGATGTATGAGTGAGCAAGTGAGTGTATGTGTGTGTGTCTGTGTAGGTAGTCAGTGAGATCCAAAATTTCTAACATACTGTGTCAAAACTTATGACTCAAAAATTTAAAGCCTAAAAAACATGTTATATTATTTCAACGTTTAGAGATCCGACCAACTCTTTTCTGTCACTAGAGAACAGAAGAGTGGATGAGAAACAAGTCAGTGCTATATGGGCTATTTTCTGTAGTACATTCTGAACTCTTAAAAAATTGATAGACACAGTCTGTTGTGATTCTTGCATCTTGTGATACAACTATTAGAAATAAATAGAAAGAATGTTCAACTTGTGCCTTTCTTGTCCTGCCACACACTTCTTCCTTCAGCCATATGTCATTAATATAGCTAATGGGATTTTGGCACCAGACTGACTGGGAAGGGATGTGGTAAAGGTGGGGGTGGATGAAAGCGGATGACATGAACAAGGAAAGCACTCAATATTTCTCTGTTTAAGCGGAGGCAGCTCCATCAGCCTTGCCTTTAGTACTCACTGACAGGGCTGGAGGCCCGTCTATACATGACTGTGTCTCATGCATTCATGGACTGCTCTGACACCACAGACCCTTTTGTTTGGATCTGAAAATACAGCTCATTGCTTTCCTTTTCTCAGCTGCCATATGGCTTTGTGGAAACTGGCCTGAAAGGAAGCAGGGGGAAAAAAAAAAAAAACTAGAAATAAAACAACCAACAGATGAAATTGATTTATTTTAGGCATTAAGAGATGGGGGTGGAGGCCTTTCAGAAACATAAAACCTTGCACTGAGCAGGCACACAGGCTGCTCATATGACAGCTCTTGTATACGTTTTTCTTAAAAAAAAAAAAAAAAAAGTGGCAGAAAATAGAAGGCCCATTGTTTTACCTAACTACTGTATCCAATTTGAATGAAATGGAATTTTCAAGCTTAAGTAAACTGACTGCTCAGTTTGCCAGTGTACTTTAGTTTTAGTTGGACAAAATACTTCAAAATGTTAAAATATTATGGGACATCAGTCTTCTAGAAGTTTATCTTACTCTAAAACTTTCCAAATAATTCTAGACTGTAAATCACTTCATTTTAGTTCCTCAACTTTAAGCTTTTCAATTTAGGCAGTTACAGCACTCTTCTAAATTGCTGTAAAAGCCTAATTGGAATATATCTAAAGGATGGATTTTGAAATGACATTTTGTCATGCTGTAAAGATATGACAGGAGTGCTTAAAAACGAAGTAATGAAGGAAATAGATTTGAAAAGACAGGCATATTCCTGAAATCTTTCATTTAATTCAAATATTTAAAATTTTAAGAACAAGATATATTTGAACTTTAAAACATGATTCTATAAGACTATAACTTTTTATTTGGATGTTTAAAATGTAAATAAAGGTTAATGTAATTAACATAAGTATATACAAGTGAAATTATTTTATTGATACTTTTCTTATTTTCTTAGTTCAGTGCTCAAGTGTATATTGCTAACATATATACATATATTTTTCTAAGAGTTCCCCATATTTGTTTAAGTCACTCTTAATCACTGGGCTATCTAGGCTTGGATTTTGAACTTTTATTTTAAACATAAGTTGAAATATATCAGGTTTCACTGTGTGCAGAGGAGAAAGTAGGCTGTGTATACACCTAGTCTGCTTCTTAATTCATTAAAGAAAAAATTCAGAAAGATAGATATATATGTGAGTGGTCTACATGACACTAGGTCAGAGTTATAAGTTTAGATCTATCACTAATAGCTTGTTTGACTTTGGCAAGTCATTTAATGTCCTCTGATGATGCTTGGTTTTGTTTTTTTGTCTATGTCTCAGCATTTTCCAAAATTTAAGAAATGTATATATCCCTGTATTTAAAGAAAATTTTGCTGCAAAGCCTAGGATTTAAATGGATAAAATTAGTACTGCTCTAAAAATATTCACTGTGGTGAAGCTATGGTTTTTCCAGTACTCATATATGGATGTGAGAGTTGGATTAGAAAGAAAGCTGAGACCCCAAGAATTGACACTTTTGAACTGTGGCGTTGGAGAAGACACTTGAGAGTCCCTTGGACTGCAAGGAGATCTGTCCAGTCCATCCTAAAGGAAATCAGTCCTGAATAATCATTGGAAGGACTGATGCTGAAGCTGAAACTCCAATACTTTGGCCACATGATGCAAAGAAATGACTCATTGGAAAAGACCCTGATACTAGGAAAGATTGAAGGCAGGAGGAGAAGGGGATGACAGAGAATGAGATGGTTGGATGGCATCACTGACTCAATGGACATGAAATCTGAGTAAATTCCAGAAGTTGGTGATAGACAGGGAGGCCTGGTGTACTGCAGTCCATGGGTTCGCAAAGAGTCGAACATGACTGAGTGACTGAACTGAACTGAAAAATCTTCATAGCTCCAAAGGAAGTTTCTGCAAGTGATTCTGTACAGCTCTTTCTGCCTTTTGGGTAATCACTTGGTGATTGTGTTTGAGGAAACCAGTTGTGTGATTTGTAAAAATATTTATCGGTTAAAGTTGAAATATTTCATGAGGAAAGAAATTGAGGTTATAAATTCATCCTCGCATCTGGATATTTGTAGGATTAGAATAAAAGCCCCTTGCTTGTAACATGGGGCTATGGGCAAGCAGATTTTTCCATTGTAGCCAGCAGGCAGGTAAGTTTTGAGCATGTATGAAGTTTTTAGAGGAGACTGTATTTAAGAATTTTAAATGACTAGCTAAGAGTTTTATTTATATAATAAAAATATTAACATAGTATTATATTACATATATATTAAATAACAGATACTTATAACTATAAATATTTAGGAGAGAGATGTATTGGAAAGGAATTTAAAAGCAAACAGTCTTTCTGGTTTTTCTGCTTAAGGTTAGATTAATTTTTATTAAGACCACATGGCATTTGGCACTGTGGTTTAGAATTATGAACTCAGGAAAGGACTATACTACCCGAAATAAAAATACAGGGGAGTAGAAACAGTAATTGGTCTCAAACAATGCAAATACATTCAAAAGAATTTTCAGGTTTGAAATGTGCAGTTGCTGTTAGTAATTCATTTGTGACTTTATTCTCTGCAGGTCCTTCTCTATGATTCCCACTCTGCAGCTGTGCTTAGGGATCGGCTGTGTTCCCCTGAATCATAAAGAATTAGTTTTCTTCTTTAAGAGGAAACTGGGAAGCATATGGTCTTGTGCAGATGTGCGCATGTGTAATGCTTCCTTTTCTCAGAGTTCAGACAACGGCATGTGGCTCATGGCTCACTTTGTGTCTGTCCAATTTTTGTTCCACATTTTCCAACTTGGAGGAAACAGAAATGGAGCTGCTTTTCACCTCATTACTTGTTCTGTGGAGAATGTACTATAAAGACTTGATGGTTTGTAGGGTCCCAACAGGAGTCAGAAAAATCTTGACATGTATGTTTTGAGACTCAAAAGTTTTTCTGCCTCATTTTCAATTGTGACAAGATGTAAAGAATGAAAAAGGCTTCTCAACAGCTAAACCAGTCAAAATCCTACCCTTGTCATTGAGAGTTTTTAGAGTTCTGAAAATTTGCTTCTACTCCTTAGTGATGCAAACCATCTGGTTTATTTATTTTACTATGATTTATCTGAATATTATTAAAAACACCATGTTTATTGGAAAAATGATTATAATGTTTTCCAAGTGAAAATCTGTAATTATCTTATGAGAAAAAGATTTTTTTAAGTTTTAGTAAATTATCTGATTGTTAATATCTCACTTTTGAATCTATAATTTGACTATCTGGTAACATTTTGAAATGGTTAAATGCTATTATTGTCACAACCTTTTCAGAAAATCTGTTTTATGTACCTGTATTCTCTGTTTAAAAGTCTGGGCTTTTACCTATGTCACCACAAATTCAAATATACATTATGATAGATAAGATGGATCCTTTAGGACATAACTACTTGAGATGATAAATCTAGTGTTTATCAGAACATTCTTTAAAAGCATCCTTCATATTCTTTTATGAAAAGAGTTGCATAGAAAGTTGTTTGAGGTGTATTGTATCGATTGAATTCAAGGTTGCTGCAGCAGTTTGAGTCTAAGAGTTTTCTGGCTGCCTTCATGACAATTTTTTTTTTTTTTTAATTGAAGTATAGTTGACTTACAAGGTTGTGCTAGTTTCTGGTATACAGCAAAGTGATTCAGATATAGATATTCTTTTTTCACATTCTTTTCCATTCTGGTTTATTATAAGATATTGAGTATAGTAGGGCTTCTCTGGTGGCTCAGTACGTAAAGAGTCTGCCTGCAGTGTGGGAGAGCCGTGTTCAATCTCTGACTTGGGAAGATCCCCTGGAGAAGGACATGGCAACCCACTCCAGTATTCTTGCCTGGAGATTCCCTATGGACAGAGGAGCCTGGCGGGCTACAGTGCACGGGGTCACAAAGAGTTGGACTCTATTCTGAAGATCAGCCCTGGGATTTCTTTGGAAGGAATGATGCTAGAGCTGAAACTCCAGTACTTTGGCCACTTCATGTGAAGAGTTGACTCATTGGAAAAAACTCTGATGCTGGGAGGGATTGGGGGCAGGAAGAGAAGGAGAAGACAGAGGATGAGATGGCTGGATGGCATCACGGACTCGATGGACGTGAGTCTGAGTGAACTCCGGAGTTGGTGATGGACAGGGAGGCCTGGCATGCTGCAATTCATGGAATCGCAAAGATTCAGACACAACTGAGTGACTGAACTGAACTGAACTGAGTGACTAATTTACTCACTCACTCATTGAATATAGTTCTATGTGTTATACAGTAGTACCTTGTTGTTTACCTATTATATACATATAAGTTTGAATTTGTTAATCCCCAAATCCTAATTTATTCCTCCCCTACCCCCTAGACCTATTTTTAAATATTTCATATTCAGAAAGAATTTCAACAGGGATTTGGAACAACACAGAATTGCTTTAAAAGACAAGCCAGATATTGAGTATCATTTGAAAACTGAAAATTTATCTTTAGTGAACTAAGTTGTTTTAATTTTCACTGCTATGGGCACCCAATATGGTTTCCATTGCTGTAAATCTTCTCTGGAAACTATGAAAACAATTCTTAAATAAACAAACAAAATACAGAGACTAAGATCTCTTAATTTCTTCCACCTTTTACCTCTCTTTGGAAATGTTTCTATTTTAAGAGAGAAACATTTGTAAAACAAGTGTTTAACTTAGAGGAATCACATTTTGTGATGTGAAAGTTATTGTGTTTTGTAAATAGGAATAGTATTTGGAAGCAAGAGGCACATGTCCTTTCCAAAATCCTTTAGGAGGTACCAGATCCACAACTAGGTTCCAGTTAGATCTGAATAGGTCACATTCAATTCAGGTCACATACAATTAAGCTGTATTTTACTATCAGAACTCTTGCTTCTAATTATATCTGTGAAACAAAAAATAATTGGACAGATATAGGTGGAATTGTCATGAAACTACTTAATAATCATATAAATGTGTTCCATAAAACTCTGCCTGAACCTCAAGATCCACTTCTATATAAAGCAGCTAATTCTATCAGACTATAGGGCTGTTGTAGTGATTTGGAATAATCCAATAAACTACAGAATACTTTGTCTGGAATATAATAGGTACTCACTAAATGATAGCATATAATAGACATAAAGCATTTTCTATTTTTTGGCGGGATACTATAACACACCAGGCATTATATTGCATGTTAAACCTATGGGAGCTTATTTACTATTCTCAACAACTCTCTGAGGCAGATTCTATGATTAACCTATTTTTAAATGTGAGGATTTAAAACTTAAAGATATTAAGTTGTCTATGGCCTCATGTTCTGTGTGTGTTAAGTCACTTTGGCTGTTTCTCTTTGAGACCCTATGAACTGTTTGGCCTGCCAGGCTCCTCTGTCCACGGGATTCTCCAGGCAGGAGTACTGGAGTGGGTTACCATTCCCTTCTCCAGGGAATCTTCCCAACCCAAGGATTGAACCCAAGTCTCTTAGGTCTCCTGCACTGGCTGGCAGATTTTTTACCAGTAGCACTACCTGGTTGATACTAATTATAGAACTGGGTATAAAACCAGGGTTCTCTGACCCAAGAGTTCTTACTGACTAGAATAAACAGTCTCCATTTGGACACCCATCTACCTCTGGTAGCTATAGAATTCATCCCCATGTCATCACTATTCTGTTTTTGCAATGATATATAAGGATACACCTTATAAATGTATACTTGCTCATTCTAGATCAGATATGTAGTTGTTATTTACTCTGTTCATCAGATTGCAGGCAGCTGCTTTGCATTTCACTAAATCTACCTCCCTGATGTAGAATGGAGTAAGCAGTATTACTCTGCAATGCAACATTTTAGTCAAATGAGAATCTAAATTTCTACGTGGATGATTTTCTCTTGTTTGAAAAAAAAATTGGAAGATAAAAGAAAATTCTGAAATAAAAGAATTTTATTTATTTATTTATATTTGGAACTGGAACGTTTGCATTACGTGAGATGATGGCAGAATGTGGCTTGACAGACTGGTGAAATATTTTAGCATATCTCTTTTAAAGACCTAAGATTTTGACTGGAATTGTTAAAATAGTTTTTAAAATACTAAAGTCTAGACAAGAATCATTAAAGACAGAGATTCTATCAACCCTGGAGCAGGTGAATGCAATAATAAAGTGGTAGCAACCATGCCGCCTGTGATTTCTCTGACCATTTGATGACACCAGCTGCTCTGCTGAAAAGCTGTTGAAAGCATTCTTCTTTAAATCTCCTGGGATATTTCTGATTTTGGTTCTGGATATTTCTTGGCATAGAAATCTTGGACTACAATTTATCTTTATACTGGCAGGACAACTCTAACTCATGATCTTGAGCTTGGATAATAGAGGATTATTGGCAGGGAGAGTTTTGTGGTTGGCCTTTAAAAGCTTTTTCTTTTCCTGTTTCATCAATCCCTTGATTGTTTATCTTTCAGGCATAAGATAATATTTTCACCCTTCTTTTGACCTAATCATGTACTGGACTTTATTTGAATAGATTGTTTGCATTTGTATTCATGTTGAAAGAAGCAGTTTTTTGTCACTAATGCATATGCATTGTGTAGTATACCAAAAAATAATGGTGTGAGAATAAATTCAATTTTCACCTCCTGATGCACATTTTTTATGACTCAGGAGTTCCCATTGGTCTTTATATTCTGTTCATCTTGTTATGAAGAAAATTTCATGGCCAATTTTTTAAAACTATGAACAGATTATTTTGAGCCAATATTTCAGCTGCATACTGGTACTTTTTTGCCATTTCTTCCAAAACAACCTTTATTTAGAGGAGTCAAACATTTAATTTCTATGAAAAGGTAAAGTTTATTTCATAGTTATCTTGTTGATTTCTGAAAGTATGAAACACAAAGATGCAAAATGAAGCAAATTCTGTGAAAACAATGCCTGATATAAACTAGTCAATACATTTCTATTATATTTAAATGATTGTATTGATATTCTCTATGTTTAGCTATCTATTACTTATTTGGGACCAATATTAATAATACATTTAAAATGTATTATTTAGCTTTCTAGTCACATGAAGATTTCAAAGGAAAATTGGAAATCATATACAATTTATCTTTTTTTTTCATTATATGTATACTGTTTTTTCTTGGTTGGTTATGTTATCAGCATGTTAAGCAGAGTTATTATATATGAAAATATAATAAAATATATATGAAAAATTAGTGCATTCAATGAAACTAATACTATGGATAATGAAGTATAATACTTAAGCTAATTTTTTGTGTGTTTTCTTTTCTGTGTGTTTGTTTTGGTTAGATCATTGGCTTTTGTGCCTAATTTCTCTAGATAGCCAGTTTTCTTTATATCAGAAGATAATTATATTATCCACCTCAATTGTCTGGTACAGCATTAAAATTTGCAATGAAATAGGTCAGTTCTTGAATAGAGATAGAACAATTTATTGGATGAGAGTTCTGTCACTTTCATGATCTTATGACTATTAGTCCATCTATGGCTCTGTGTAACTTGGTCCATATAGATATGCTAAGAAATTTATTGGTTTTCCTAGCCATTAAAGTAAGAAAAATATTAGAAGAATATCATCTGAGCACTAAATAAACATTAACAAGTGGATATAATACAAAGTACTATAATAGTTGAAGATATTAAACTCCTAAAAATAGCAAATGGAATATTGATTATTTTAGAAATTTTATCAAAACTGAAATTGGACAATAGAAGTCAACCATTGTATTGACACAAAACAACATTTGTGAAATATTTCCCAGGTGGCTCAGTGGTAAATAATCCACCCACAATGCAGGAAACACAGGAGACACGGGTTCAATCAGGAAGATCTCTGGAGGAGGAAATGGCAACCTACTCCAGTATTCTTGCCTGAAAAATCCCATGGACAGAGCCTGGTGGGGTATAGTCCAAAGGGTGGCAAAGAGTCAGACATGAGTGAGTATATAGGCTTCCCTCATAGCTAGTTGGTAAAGAATCCACCTGCAATGCAGGAGACCTTGGTTTGGTTACTGGGCCGGGAAGATCCACTGGAGAAAGGATAGCCTACCCACTTCAGTATTCTTGGGCTTCCCTTGTGACTCAGCTGGTAAAGAATTCACCTGCAATGTGGGAGACCTGGGTTTGATCCCTGAACTGGGAAGATCCCCTGGATAAGTGAAAGGCTATCCAATTCAGTGTTCTAGCCTGGAGAATTACATGGACTGTATAGTCTCAAGGGTCACAAAGAGTCAGACCTGACTGAGCCACTTTCATTTTCACATATACACACACACACACACACACACACACACACACACACACACACACACA